>NW_024354496.1:707604-726476 GCF_902729225.1 Pteropus medius
CATATATATATATATATATATATATATATATATATATATATATATATATATATATATATGTATAAATATATTTTAGGCTGGGGCAAAGTTACATGGTTTGTTATTCAAAGAAAAAAGCCTGAATAAGCCCACACTCGCGATATCATATGCTAGTATGGCAAATTTACTGTTTACTTTTTTTCTCCATTTTTCCTTTTTTATTCTCTATCAATATTAATATAAGTAACCTACCTATATGGTGCTGCTTCAAAATATATATGATAAAAATGAATTCTTGTGAATGACTTTTTGGGTGAACTGTATGAATGATGAGTCACAAATCTAAAGCTTAGAGAGAATTTCCTGGTTTCCTGGTTTAATCTGTGCTAATTGCCAACGCTGATTTTAAAGTCCTTCCTCCTCGATGTAGTGACTCAAGGAACACGGACTCCTCCCGTTTATTACATATGGGAACTAGGGGGTGGAAATACTGCCATCTTGTGTTGTATTTCTTAAATGTTTTTCATCGGCCCGAGTGAAACATTGAAACAAATCTTCAGATGTCTAGCCCTTGGGTGCCGCTAAGCAGAGAAAGCTCTTTAGTCTCAGATAAATGCCTTCTTTTCTTCTTCAAAGGACGAAGATTATAAATACATTTTAAATTCTCTTAATGAATATTTAAATTAAAAATCCACAAAGCATCTGCGTGATCATTTCTCTCCATACGGAAGAGTCACTTCTCAAGTCTGGAAACGCAGAATTTTTGTCTTGCCTGGATCTCACTGCATCAAAATATTATTTAGTTAACACCGGTCGCTCAGGAAGCATTATTTGTAAGCTTTGCATGTCATGAACGAGTAGTATACTTGGATTTGAAAAGCTGCTGTCAGAAATGCCTTGGGACTGTAAGAGTAGAGTAGGCATAAGGACTTCAGATGAAAGAGATTCATTCCTGCCCAGCTGCCTGGGGTCCCCTGTCGGGTTAGAAAACGGAGTCAGCCCTGAGCAACCATGGACTTCAAGCATTTTGTCATGAATTCTCTCTGAAGAAACCTTGCCAACCTGTGTAACTACTAGCCCATTTTAGTTATACCTAAATTTTTATATCATCCTGTGAGCTAGATGGAAAGGATGACATTTCCAGCATATTGTACATACAGACATCTAAACACAAAACTGCAACCTTACTCTTTTAAATGGGTCTGATATAACCGGTCACAGCATCTTACGCCTACTATAATGAATTTAAACCCCACCTCCGCCGCCCCGCAAAAAAGCTCGTCTTTAACAGAAGGGAATTTGACTTCATTTATTTTATTCCTCGAATTTTAGTTCCTTTCCACTTTCTTCGGAGAGTTTTATCTTAAAGTAATATTATCTGATGCTCGAACAATCTCTTATTGGTTACTTATTTTCCATGTGTCCATGCTGTGACTATTTGGGTCTTCCCCAATTCCATATGTTGAAATGCTAACCCCCAGTAGGATGGTGCTATGAAGAAAGCTCTTGGGGAGTGATGACGTCATGAGGGTGAAGCCCCCATAATGGGATTAGTGTCCTTGTAAGAGACCCCAGAGAGCTCCCTTGTCCCTTCTGCCACATGAGGGCATAGCGAGAAGGTGGCGTCTGTGAACCAGGAAGTGGTTCTCACCTGGTCAGGGTTCTCACCTGACCGTCCTGGTGACTTGACCTTGGACTTCGAGCTTCCAAAACCGTGAGAAATAAATTTCCCTTTTTCATAGGCCACCCAGTCTATGGCATTTCATCATAGCAGCCTGAACAGACCAAGATACTTACGGAAAACGAAACTGTATTGTCTTAAACGTTACTTTAAAAAAAGTTCCTTGTAACTAACTGTAAGACTCTAAGAGTTTAAAAGATTTCCTGTAGTTTGGGTTATTATTGTATTTATTATTACTACATAAAAATCAAAATGACACACGTTATTTAATTAAAATATAATTAAAACTTAAACGTTGATAATTGTTAAAATGTTTTTGTCTCAATGATACGAGTGAAGTTCTTTTCCCTCTTTTAAATTGATTTATATATACATATAGAAGGGTTTCTCAACTTTGACACTATTGACATTTGGGGCTGGATCATCTGTTAGGAGGTGGGGGAGGGAACTGTCCTGTGTATTGGGGGATTTGTGCAGCATCTCTGGTCTCTTCCACTAGATGTCAGTACTGTATCCCCAGCGTAGGCACCCAAAACTGCCTCCAGATGTTGACACATGTGCCCTGGGGACCAACCTCCACACCCGCATGAGAACCCTGCTGACCAGTCAGTTAGGTCATCCTTCAGTTTTCTGAAAACAAACACTTGGAAACACTGATTTTCAAAAGGATTTATTACCCATCGCTATAGTCATTCATTTTCTCAAATTCTCATAAACAAACCCCAAATAGTTATAACAGGACTTATGAAGTGATTATTAATTTTACATGTTATATTTCACCCTAAGAGGCAATCTTTTAACCCCATAAACAGAGTTGAGAACAATCAAAATATTGTTCGATTGCAATAATCCTTTCCCAAGACTATATTTTTAATGAAAATATGCCTTACATATGTCTTTGTCAAAACCTTCGATCTATTATAAGGCCACGTAAAGTAATTAGCAAATCAGCCTTCTCTTCAAAGTAATCAACCCTATTAGACTTCCTTTCTTGTCAAAATAGTCCGATGAAGTAGATCGAGTTAAATAAATGAGTTAATATGTGTTTCAAAGAACATCGTATAAGACTTACTGAGGAATAAATTACAGTTGGCATTTATAAGACTAATTACCAAAAGCAGTAAAGAGCTAATATAATGAATTTATTTTATTGTAGGTTACATAAACAAGAATAAGGCTTTATTCTGGTACTTATTATTTAATTTGTAGTAATGTAAAGTGATGTCTTGTATAGAATTGCATACTCTTATTAAGCGAGTGATGTGACAAATGACATAATATTCTTTCAATAAATATATGTGCTGTGTTAGGCTTTGGGGAATAATTAATGAAGGACCATCTATAAAAATTCAAACATAACTTCATTAATCGTGTTAGACATCATTAGCTTACTTTTCCTTGTTATTTATTGGTAAAGAAAGAATACAAAACTAAAAAATTAATCATCCCAGCGGGCTGTGAGTTTTGTCTTATTAATGAGCAGAACAGTAAACATTTTATAAGATAAATAAGGCGAGGTTGACTGCAATTTAAATAAATAGACTATTACTTGTTTAGGGAAAGGAGGTTTCCATTATTATTGGTTACCACGTCAAGTCCAAGAGAAATCGCAGAGAATTTTTTTTCCTTCCAGTTTTAACCCAATGTAATATGAAAATTTGCTAGATCCAGACACCCGTCAATGGCATTTAATAAAATCAGGATCACTAACTGGTATCGATTCAGCTGCTAGAGATGTTGTTTTCTTTCCAAATCATTGACGCCATGGGCTTGTGTGTCGAGGCTCTCTGAAAAGAATCGTTTGCATGCCCAATGTGGGGAAAATAACTTTTCTCGTTCACCATTTTTAAGTAACGCTCCCTTTGCTTAGTCACTAGACTGCCCGGAAAGACAGTTGAGGACGTGGAAAAGGTGGGATTGAGGTTGGTCAAGGGAAATGTCCGTCAGCGCCAGGGGCCCAAGATCCTCTCTTCTAGCCTCGCCTCTCCCCTAGAATGGGGGCAGAGTGTGCGAACATAGCCCATGTTGTAATTTCATTGGCTTTCCTGATCGATGAACATTTTACATTCTGTTCCCTGTTTCCAGAATTTGTCAAAACTCTGCTCCTGTCTCTACCCCAGTCTGTCTCCCTTATGGATTAACGTTTTGATATGAATGCCATTTTTGTGAGCTTTCGAGAGGAGAGAGATGATACGTGTGGTTAATGCACCTGGATAAGCAAATGTCTTAATCTTGCCAACCCTCAAAAGTTAGATCTTATTTAATGAGATAGTTGACTTCATTAATAAGATAATTAACTCCTCATAACTGCATTTGTAATGGAGAGTTTGAGTTTTTATAGTGTCACTCACCAAATTAAACCTTTTAATGTTCTATATATTCTATTAGAATAGATTGAGAGCACTTAATAATGTGTGCAATTGCTTTTTTTTCTCTCTGAGTAAAAAGCTTATCAGAGGTATAAGGAGCTATCAACAATCTCCTTTTGCCTTAGATCAGGATTTGGCACACTAGAGCCTATGGTCAAATCCAGCCAGCTTCCTGTTTTTGTAAATAAAGTTTTATTGAGACACAATCACTCCCATTCTTTTATGTCTATGGCGGATTCCGAGTTTAACAGTGGATGGAGTTGGGTAATTGAGACACAGAGGGTATGAACACAGAGTTGAAACGATTTACTATCTGCCTCTGTCCAGAAAATGTTTGCTGATCACTGCCTTAGATTTCTACATGATGTACATTATCCTGCTGGCTGGTCTTTGCATGGTCTGTGCCAAGCTGGATTAATTACTTGTAGGAGATTTCAGATGCTACAGTTATGGCTTGGGGGAACCCCTTGACTCAGATATATTTACTGTGCTTTATTCTAGCCACACACGTCAACATATGTCTGGCATATGAGAGCAAGTCTTCTATGTTGCAGCTGATCAAAGGTTTGCTTTGATCAAGGGGATTTTCCACTCAAGTCTTCCTTGAGTTAAACCAACAGCCTTATTGACTTGTATCCTATTTGTATTTAGTCATTTATATTATTCATGAATGGAAACAAAGCATTCTCTAGGGCTTGCTCATTTACGGATGTGTACAATGTGCGTTTATGGCTAGTCTTGCCACATTTAGCAAATAAAAACACAGGATGCCTAGTTAAAGCTGAATTTCAGATAAGTACCAGATCATCTGTTAGTACAAATATGTCCCCTTAAAAAAGAATTGTAATTTACCAAGGTGCCTTGGGTTTTATCTGGCAATCCTATTTATGACTTAAATTTATAGTATGTATGTTAGTTACGGTATGATTTAGAGTCTATAATTTTCTGAGGTGGTAGCAGTCTAGGAAAATACCCCAAAGATGATGAATAAACTCGAAATAAATAATTGAAAACCCCACCTTTACAAATGCCTGCCATCATATTGATTGATGCCAATCATTGAAGAAACAGATGTACGCAGAATCAACAGCAGTTGATTCCCAATTGAAAAGAATTCTACCGTAACCTAGATTGATTAGGTATTAAACACGCTTAACCTAAACAATGGAAGAGCCCACCCCCTGGAGGCAGAGGCTGGCATATGGTGGGCGCTCCATAAATATTCGTTGGGTGGCGCCTGAATGGTAGATATCGATGGAAGCAAAATGAAGAGATTTAAGAGTATGTCAAAACTGCCACAAAGTAAAAAGAATGCCACATTTTGCTGGTATAACTGTTCTGTAGCTCACCGAATTTTTCTTTATCCTTTCTAAAGTTGAGTGTTCCCTCACATTTTCTTATCAGTCACTCTTTAAGAAATAGTAAGAGAAAAAAACCCTCAGATTTTACCATGAAAGGATTTAAGAAAATAAGGACAGTGAGGGAATGAATGAATGAATGAACGAACGAATGAATGAATGAATGAGGCACTTACATATGCTGCATGTTCATATGCCGCACGTGAAGAATGTTGGCTTCACATCAAGGAGGAATCCTGTTTTAACTCATTTTTCATTTGCCACGAGAATAGTTGCCAGTTGCACTTGTTTGTGGCTGCAGCGTCTACCCCAAGATAACTTATGGGAAACAAATAACATCATTCTGTTTACAGCATTCTGTTTTCAGTCGCGGTATTTCTATTGACAAAATATTGTAATTCTCCATCGCTGAGCACGGAGAGTCAAATCCCAGAAAACGTAGCATCCCTACACGTGATGTTAAATTAACGCTGGCAGCGAGCGTTTTTTTGTTTTTGTTTTTGTAAACGGAGAAAAAGGTTAAGAATAGCACATGGACTGTGTCCTACCTGGATTCTCACCAGAACTGGGTGTACCGAGACTCCGGGTTTCCACTTAAAGGTTTTTAAGAATATATTTTATTTTTCATTCATTAATGGTAGCATCCGTCAAGTCCCGCTCATAAAAATTATCTTCTAAGCTATTAATCCCGCTCTGACTTATTTTGCCTGCGGCTCTGCTTAGCAATTTGATTTGAAGTTTGCGTCTAAGTGTTTTTATTCATTTGGTAAACGCCCGATTCAGCTTGCAAGAACCAAGGACATGAGAGTGTTGACCTTGCAAGCCGCAGGTCTAGGTCCCTGTTCTTAAACTCCTTGGAAGCATACTTGGATTTTCAAGCAGTGGATATGAGGTTGCAAGAGAGGTCCCTGCGGGGCCAGAGGACCCCAAGCTGGTCATCGATCACCCCTCCTTCTCCTTTTCCAGTTTCTTCCAGTGCTGGTAGTAAGTTTATCTTCCATAAGTAGCATGAGATGCCTTTGTTTTTATACTCATTCTATCATTCTCTCAAATTATAGGTCTTACTTGTATTACATTACTCTTAGAGTCAAAGTAAATGATTGTGGATATTTATAATTACAATTATTCATGGAATCAACTCACTAATGGAGAGCCACGTTGGTTTCCTCGAGGCTCTGTTTTATTTGTATTGGAACAAATTTATGCACATCATGATATATCAGATAGGATGCTCCAGACGGTGATTTTAAGCAACTTAGGCCAAAAGCTCTCGCAAGGGTTTGCATACAGTTTTAATAATATTCAGCTAAACACATAATCAGATGTTTCTAATACATTTTCAAAGGCCCCATATGGTTAAAAATGCCTGCCAGATTTCTCTGTTTTGATAAACAGAATGACATTTATTTAAACAGTTCTGAAAAATATCTTTTTTCTCTACCTTAAACTCAGGAAAGTTAGTGAAACCCCTGTTTTAGGCAATGGAGTGCCACGTTGTCGCGAAATAGCCTAGTGATGATTCTGACTTTATCTCTCAGCTGTCACTCTGGAGAGACCTCCTACCCCCAAAAACCCTAGCCTGCAAAGATTTAAGAGTTTTAAACCAAGAATGGACGATAGCGAGTGACCTCAGGGAACTGGTGGGCATCGATTTTTTAAAAAGTGATTTGTTATTTATTGTCCATGGATCGTGGTATTCTCCAAAGAGGTTGTTAGTTTACCACAGGACATTCAATATATTTATCAGAAATTCCACTTAATAGAAATTCAAACAGAATGGCCGAAACAAATCCAACAGAAAAATGACTAAACCCTTTAGACGTTATGACGTTATGTTGACTTATTTCTACGCCGGCTCTGCGGGCCATCTCACCCATTTATTCCGATAGCAAGGAAATCTAATTGAATCCAAAGTCCTCGTCCTTGAAATTGAGCAGTTTATTGTTTTATCCGGATGTTTCCCTGTCAACCTTGCCTCATCTTTCCAGTTTCCTTCTCCAGCTGTGGAGTTTGAATCCTACCTAATCATAGACACGACGTAAGGAAACGATGAGATCGTATGATGCATTTTCATCCTGAAATCCACAGCTTTAAACTTTTCCTATTCTTTTCCCTTGTCCTTCCCTGCTCGCTGACAGCTAACAAGACCTTAGGGGCCCGGGGACAGAGGAAGCCCTATGTCGCCACCCACACTCGGCTCCTTCCCAAATCCCGCGTTAGGGGTAAGTGTGGCTTCAGCTAGTACGTTAGAAAAAGGTGATTGTTGCTGATGGTTGAAGGAGGTCTACACTTACATTCACTCTCTAAGAGAATGGGAAAGAAATATCATGGTATCAGAATATGCAGGACTTGGAAGAATATGGATTCATCCCCGAGCGGCCAGGGACGACCCAGAGAATAAGCTCTGGGTGACATGCCACAAAACGTCTTCCCACGTGGAATTCGTCTTCCGGAAGTTCCCGAGATTCTCACAGTGTGTCCTCCATTCTTTCTCGTTTCGTCTTCGTAAAATTGGGTTCCTGGAGCTTAGTTTCGGGATTTCACCTCCATATTTTCTTTATATATTTTTTTGGTATCATTTCTTTGAACCGCAAAGTTTAAAACAAGGAGACTCAGTTTTTGTGAGACGTTTTCTGAACACGATCTTGCTTATTTTACGAAGCAGGCTTTTCTCCATCCATCCTTCGCTGTCCCTTCTTATAACTCTCCATAGTGATGGCAGAGCTTTCTTTTTCAGTATTCGAAAAATCTTTCTCAAAAATGTCAAGTTGTGTTTTCAGGGAAAGAGCCTGCGTTAGGCAGCTTTTGGTAAGTACTGAAATTAATGCCCACATCATTGAGATGATTTCCTCCTTTGTACCTGGCACCAAATTTTGAAAATAGAAGAAAAGGTACTTTCAGATAACTTCAGGCAAGTCCATCTACTTAGGGAAATTGAAAATTTCTATTTTTAAACTACAGAATACAGGGCCTTTTTTAAACTGGAGATTGTTCAGAACATTCAAGAGAAAAAAAAAAAAGTGCCGACATTGCTTGCACTAA
Organism: Pteropus medius; assembly: GCF_902729225.1. Classification (NCBI taxonomy): domain Eukaryota; kingdom Metazoa; phylum Chordata; class Mammalia; order Chiroptera; family Pteropodidae; genus Pteropus; species Pteropus medius. Next base: position 716,034 of record NW_024354496.1, read on the forward strand.
AGAACTGTGACTATTGAGGCCAGAATTGTTAACGGAAAGATTCAGTCTCTGACTCAATTACTCCACTGCTAAAGAATGAGAGGCATAGATCTGGGCCAGGTAGGATGAGCTGATAGAAGACCTTCCAGGTGATGTCCGTTTATCGGCCCTGCACCTGACAGGTGCAAGACCGTTGCTTGCCATCCCTTTGTGTGACTCAGCTTTCCAGCTGGTGAACGCTATGATGCTCTTCGGGAGAAAAGAATAACTTAGCTTTAATTTAAAGTAAGAATGTTGATTGTCTACGTTATGTGGAATTGGAAAAAAAATTTTTTGAGTAATTTCACAAGAAGGGAAGACCAGACCTGGAGAAAAGAGAGCCTGTCTTATAAAAACAGAACTCTCGAAAACCAACGAAAAAATAACAACGTGAAATAAGAGAAGAAGTTAGGAAATAATTTGGATAATCTCCACATAAGAACACATTTTTTTTGGTAATTAAACATCTGACTGCCTTGCTGAATTTGAAATATCAAAATATGTTGCACAGAAAAAAATGTTTTGCAAGTTTTATGAAAATGAGTAGCCAAATAGAATTTTCTGCTTCCAGTCATTTTTTACTTATCTTTGCAAAAAAATTTTTTTTGTTTTGCCATGTGAAGAAACACAGCTATTGTTTCTCTTGTCAAGGGCAACCAACTTCTTAAAAATCTTCCCAATAGTGATTGGAAATCACGTGGACTTTTACTATTCTCTATCAAAGACTGGTTTTATCTTATGCCTAAAAATCCTGAAATACAGCTCAAACAGAGAGGAATGCGAAAGTCATATAACCGGGTAACGTTCCTTGTATATTTCAAAAAAAAAAGAGAGAGAAATCTTTCTAAATCAAAAAAAAAAAAAATCTGAGCAGAATTACGTTTTAAAACAAACAAGCACAAAGGAGAAATAACTGTGAGCACTTGAGTATTTTTATTACGTCTCCATATGTCTTCATTGAAATGACCATCGCTGGATGGTGAATGGACCCATTTGACCCTGAGGTAAGCCTGAGTCAGGTGTGTCCCGTTACCAGCAGCAAGCCAACGAGAAGAAAGTCCAGCTCACCACTGGGGTTTCAGAGGCCAACTAGAATGGAAGGCCCATCAGGAAAGCACTTGGCTTTGTCTGAAGAACAAAGGTCAGAGGTCTCTCAGTCGCTCTCTTTGAGTCATCATCGCTTGGAGACAAACACAGATCATATACTTGAGCGTAGAAGAAAAAGTCTAGTGCGTACCGTGACTACACACTAGATTAGTGACACCTTTTCCTAAAAATTTGTGTAGTTATTTGTATTGGGCGGCATATTGATAGAAGCCGTGTGAGTAACCTGCATTAGACAGACGAGGGGATGTCTCTGTTCTCTGCTCAGCCACGACTACTTGCAGAAAAGCCCCTAACATCCCCCTCCTCACTGCCTGCCACATTGCTGGAGCCTGCGCACTGTTACAGGGCATCCGCCTGGCCGTTATTACTGGCAACTGTTACCATCGACGCCTGAAGATGAGTTTGACTCTTGTTTTTCATAGTCAAGAATAGTAAGCATGCTACGTAAAGTAATGGACTCTTTCGCCTGTGCGATTCTCTTGCAATAGCTCCCTTGAAGAGCAAGAACTTGAGAAGACTAATTTAGTTCCTTTGCAGCTGAAAGGATTTTAATGGTATTTCTTGACATTTTGCTGGCTTCAAAGGGGACCATGTCACTGAACGCAGTGCGCCCAGGGACATTTATTTGTCATAGCATCTTTGACAAGTGAAATTCCCCCCATTAGATTATAAACAAAAACAGCTGTGCAATCTCAGACAAGTTCCATAAACCGAAGATGGGTCGAATTTAGAAATGAAACAGTTACCGTGGAATTAAACTCTTCCAGCTTTGAAACGTCATTATGGACAAATTGATAATGCGTTTTAGACTAACTGTGTTTTTTTTTTTCGAAAATGAAGCCAGAGGCTTCCAGCCTTAATCTAGAAAATTGTTTTTGTTGTGGATCCTTTCCTGTTATTAGTATGAAACAAAAAAACCAAACCAAAAAATATAGATAAAATATCCTTCTATCAATAATATTATTAGATCACGTATTTCATTAGAGCTATTTTAAAGTAAGATCACAAATCAAAGGAGACTGATACTACTTGACATCTCGAAAAGCGGGTTTGAAAATATTAAACAGTCTATCATTTAAATAGAAGCCGTTTGTTATTCAGAGCTTTCTCGGAGATGCTGTACATATTTTATAAGCGATACATGCTAACCACATCTCCGAAGACTTCAGCGAGGCTTCTCTTACAAATGTGGGCGAATTCAGTGTCATTCATTTGAATACAAAATAGAAGTAGAGATAATTCATGAGATTAGTTTTTAAAATGGTATTTGATGGAGGAAGGAAAGATTCTCTAATCTAGTAAAGGAGTCTGCTAAATAATATATAATTCCCTAGTAAAGTCTAGAATAATACATACCACGACATCATAACTTCATGGGGCTTTTAAGATTAATTAGTCAGTATGGGAAGGGCGTCCATTTGCCAGAAACTCCAAGGACTTCATTATCTTTTCTAAAGTTCCAGAGCTAGTTAGCTGCAGACTCAAAACTAGTCTCTCAACTGGTCGTGTCCCTGATGGATTTTACTGTCATGTCAGAGTGTATACATTCTAATCCAAAAGTTTCCAAATGATTTTTATCGATCTACCGAAAAATGTTGTCGTCGGACTCCTGAAGTTATCCCAGCTTGCCTTTCGAGAGCAATGCTCTTTGGCGTTCATTCTAGATGCATTTTTTCCGTCTCATTGACCCTTGACCCCGAGTAGTCACGGTGGTATATGGGAACAGTAAAAAAGGGCTGGGGATTGGGGCTGTTCCGATAGGGGAGACCACACAGGATTGCTGGAGCCCAGACCAAGAAAGGGGATCTTCCTGATTGTCCCCCCAAGAAGGCAGGTGCTGCTGCAACCCACGTACATACTAGACATCGCTGTCAGACGTCTTCCGAGGCGGTTGATGCTGGGGCTGGTCCAGAGCCCTTGAATTCTCTGCTGTTGACATCGAAGACGTATTTCACACATCGCCAGTCTCTGCACAGATGTCCCCTCTGCTACGTCTACTTGAACTCCACATGTATCTTTATACTCGAATGTCCCTCTTTGAGAAAATGGGCTGAGAATGGGCAAAATGCATGACTCACCCAGACAAGATGTCAAGGGTTGGGTCGCGGTCATCAATTATTCCGGCGTGACAATTGTCTGGAGTTTTCTGAGCGCAAATTTAAAATGAAATCCAGCCACAAAATGACATACGTACTTTGAGCCGAAATACGTATGTAAACGAAGCAAAGGTTTTGCTTTCATTTCACGTAAAGCCTCGATTGTAGAGGTAATTATATCGATGGCACAAAATAGACATATTTAAGCCCTTGGGTATTTGAGCCCGAGGAGATACCAAAGGCAAGAATTAAAAGGTTTAATGCATGGCTTCTCTTTGTAATTGGTTTGTCAAGTATTATAGAAATGTTTATCGGCTTCATCTTCATTGTCAGGATTGATTTTAACTAAAGCCTCACATGGATCAAATAGCTGTACTTATTTCTCTTTTTTTTCCATTCATTTTTACGGAGGGCTGTGGCAGGCACTGAGGATGTACAGAGATGAAAGTCTTGTCCCCATTTAGCGAAATCCATTAAAACCAGGAACATAGTATCCGATGCCTCTTAAACCATAAAAAAGTGACAAATTCTTACGAATTGAGCACTCTTTTGATGTCCTAAAAGGTAGCGGCTCCAGCCTCTGCTGGTTAACTAAACAAACTGTAGCATTTGGGACAGAGAACCACCAGGCATCATCAACTAGTACATGCCAAATAAGTTAAGAGGACTGATTATTAAAAGGATTCCAAGACCGGTGATGCTAGCTTTAGACAAACCTCTGGAGACTGCCAGATGAGAGGGTGCTGGGTGAAAGAGCCAAAGAGATTAAGAAATACAAACTGGCAGTTACAAAACAGTCACGGGAATGTAAAGCACAGCACAGGGAACATAGTCAATAATATCGTAATAAAAATATATGGTGCCAAGTGTGGACCAGACTAATCAGGGGATCACATTATAAGTCATATAAATGTCTCGCCACTATGCCGCGCACCTGAATCTAATATAAAATAATATAGAATGTCAACTGTAATTTAAAAAATAAAAAAAATAAAACAAGCTGTCATAACGACATTATAGAAAAAATTTCGTCTCCTTTAAAAAGAAAGTGCGCTGGAAAAGGCAACACGGCCCGTTTTTAAAGGGGGAAAAAAGTAGTAGTTACTCTACCAACCACCATAGATGAAATTACCGTGTATTTTTTTAGTAAGATGTCCACACTTCTGGGTTCATAATCAATAGGTTCGTAAAAATGGTCTACTGATTAGACTATTGTGCCAGGACCGAGAAGGAGTTGTTTTTCGAGAAGAAGAAACTCAGGCGTAGATTCTAGTTCTTTCTTTGCCTTCCTCTCTCAACTCGAGGCTCCACGGGAGCCACCTGAGCAGAGAGGGACCCCACAGTGAACGTGCAGTGAGCCGCAGATTCCGGGTTCAGCGCCGCTGGATACGAGCGTGACCTTATCGATCTTGGTCGATACTTTAGGTCCAGCTGTGTAGATGCCGCCTCCTCCTCCGACTATGGAAACCACATTAGCTGGGACCTCGTTACAGGCCTTTGAGGCACGAGCCCTCGACATCCCAGTGGGTTGTGCCATCAGTGTTTGGGAAACGTTCTTGTGGCAACTGAAGGAATTTCACCAGAGATTAAACCATGGAAACAACCGCTGGGTCCCTCTCCGCCGCCCCCCCCCCAATTCTGTGTCTGTGCATTTTCTGACTCCGGGTATAGCGTGAAATTCGTAGCCCATTTCTTACAAAGATGGTAAGAAGCAACAGCATCCACAATCTTCGCTTTCTGTGTTCCTCTCGGTGTGAAATAATCGTCAGCAGTGTCCTGCCGTCTTCTCCACAATGATGCACCTGCCCGAGACCTCAGACGACCGCCGATTTTGCCATCCAAAGGGTCTTCTGAGCATCGTCCTTCTTCCTCCTGCTTCACGCCTCTCAGACATCTGAAACAGATCAGCAGGGTTTGTCGGGGGCTTTTGCTGTGATCTGCGTTTCTTTTTGTCGCCTGGGAACAGAAGAGATGTCACTCGCGATGTCAAGGCCAGTGGAGGAAAATTGAAGAGTATGACGTCACTGGTGCGAGGTTTTAGCTCCTAGAACAACTTCTCACTCGCATGCTTCTCTGGTTGGACATCGGAAAATTCCATTTTGGCTCATTTGCATTTTCCTTTTTATTATTATTATTATTATTATTATTATTAGTATTATTATAGTAAACATTGGTTTCATGTCTTAGCCCAAAGTGGATTTTTTGACATGTTATCTTTTCTAGTCACATAAATGGATTTTGAAGGTTCTAGTGCATAATTACATGTCGAATGGACCTACACATTCATTTTTTTTTTTTGTCAAGAATTGTGTGGTCTCATCAGCCTCGAAAAGAAAGAATGATTCAAAATTCCTCGCTCTCCAGATGCTTTAGGGACTGTTCTATCCTGGACCTTTGGAAAATATGATTTGAAATATATATATATATTTTTTCATATAAAATGCATTTGTAGGCATTTCTTTTTGGAGGTTTTTTTCCCCTATTCTTCTTAAGATGAGATGGATTGTCACTGCTGGTCTGAAGGAAAGGAGAGGCGTCCAGGTCACCTCGTCCTTGCTACAAGTGATCCTTCCAGATTTCCAGAAGGTCATCTTTCCCCTGAGGCCGGAAGACGACATAACCTTAATTTCCTTATTTAACGAAATCAACTCCAAAGGAACAAGTGATCCAAAGTCGTTGCCTCAAAATGATTACCCTGTGGAAGAGTCATGGGTAAACAAGACAACGTTCATTTTAATGTCAGTGAAATAATAAGACTGTGATTTTTGGTCCCACAGGAAGTTATTACTTAATAACACACTGAGTTCTGGGTTTTCGGCATCACGATTAGCAGCTTATGCAAAAGTCAATAGACTAGATTAAAAGTATTTTTTTTTCTTTTTAATATGCTGGCAGCTAACGTTGCAACTTTATTATGAGTATTTTTGGAAACATGCTTTATACATGAAATGAAATTTAGATTTTTAAAAAAATCTCTTGGCGGTAGGGAATAAGAATCTTTTGATTTTTTTAAGGATTTTGGACCATATTATAGTTTAAGGAATTCCTTTCCATTTTCAAGTTGGCTAGATTTTTCCCCCCTATTTATTGAAGCCGTACAGTATTTTAAGCCTCTGATGAATTGAAAATTAAGTATTAGTTATCCACGCCTTGTAAACATGCAGAGTTCTGACTCGGAGGTGTTCGTGGAGACGCCTCTGCCTAGGATGCAGCAAAATTCCAGGCTCCCAGAAAGAGGGCGGGTGCTCACCACGAACCCTGTCATAGGCACAAACAGTGAGCCATTCTTACTAGGGAATGGTGGCGACCTTCCTGAGCGCCAAGGTCCTGGAATCTAGCCAGGGGTCACCCCTGCAAGCAGGATGTTCTGAGGAGGGCAACCTGTGTGAACACGTGACACATCCATCATGTTCTTACGTCTGGCCCTTCTTCCTCTTACACACACGTCCGGATCCATCCGCTCACCACGCCTCTCACCGCGTCTCAGCCGCCATCCGCAGGCAACACTTCTCTTCCCTGAGAGGACCAGATTCCTCCTCACCTGCTCACTGCCTCTTACTCCTTGTTCTGGCTACGATGCTGTGCCGGTGAGTCATACCCAAGAGAATTGAAAACTTATGTTCACGAGGAACTTGAATATGAATATTTGTAGCACAAGAGCCAAATATTTGTATCCACAAGAGCCAAAAAGCAGCAACAACCCAAATGTCTATCAGCTGATGAACACAGAAACAGAATGTGGCTTATGTATACAATGGAATACTATTCAGCCATGAAGAGGAACGGAATACTGACTCATGCAAAACATAAGTGAACTTTAAAAACATTATGCGAATTGAAAGACGCCAGACACAAAGCTCATGTGTTGCATAACACTACTTATATTAAATATCCGGAACTGGCAAATCCACAGAGAGAGGAAGCAGAATCATGGTTGCCAGCAGCTGGTGGAGCGGAAAATGGAGAGTGACTGTTCATTAGTATGGTGTTTCCTATTGGAGCGATGACGATATTTTAGAATTAGAGAGAAGATATGGTTGCACAGACTTGTGAATATCCTAAAATCACTGAGTTGTATACTTTAAAGTGGCCACTTTTAAGGTGCGTGATTTATAAGTCAATGTAAAGGGGAAATCATGAATTTCCACTAGAAGATAAAAGAAATATGTTGAAGTTTTTCTGTGAAGCACTTAAAATAATTTACAACAAAGAACGTAATAAGGATTTTAAAGAGAAGTGAGAACTGAGAACCCACTTAATTCACGTGATTGAAGAATCGTTTAATGCTGCAATTACTGTATCCATCGTCAAAGTCCCCACTCACGGCGAGTGATGCAGCATCACGTACCGTTTGAGATCCCGTTAGAGTAAACAACTTGCTTCGTGTAAGTCCTCGCTCTGCTTACGGTGTTTGGAAAGTCTGCAGATTTTTTTTTTCACAGATGCCCGAATAGCATGAGGCGGAAACATATTGAAGGCATTTGGAAATTCACGCTTTTCCCCATCGCTCCATCAGCAATAAAAGTGGAAAACGCGGATGATGACGGATGCATAAGGCACGTGTCTTTCTCCCGATACTCAGCTGAACTGCTGTTCTGTTTTTCACTCTCGTTAGCTTCAGGATCTGTGACTGAGATGTGACCATGCTGTCATCCGTCTCAACGTTGGCGCTATTTCTTTTCTTTATTTACAATTCACGCTTAAGATACTTGATCCTTGTGCTGCTCTGTTTGATGAGGTGGAATGGAAACAAACCACTTCGCCAATAACGGGAGAGCAGTTGTAATACCTTGAATCCTCGGCAGGATGCTGGTGGAAGAAATTACATCTCCCAAAATGATGACGGTTTTCGAACGCTCTTTTTATTTTTGGTTCCTATTTTTGTTAAGCAGTTAGGCACGCTCATGACAAGGAACTACTTGTTCGTTTGCTTCTGGAATAACGCTAAGTAGCTGCCATCCGTCAGAAGCAGAGAATACGAGGAAGCAGAAGGCATCCGAAAGAGGTCTTGAGGAGGCATCCACGGGTGTGCCACGAGGGCCTGCCGTGCTGTCCGTGGGGACATCCCGCTTCCTCAGAGGACATGATCAGGGACATCCCATCACTCTTTCTACAGCTGAAAGATCCAACGGTGTCACTTGAGCCCAAGAGCGAAGCCACGCCTGGGTGCCAGGAGTCAAAACTGTAAAAACCTAGCAATTGCGTACGGTCCACCACCTTTATTCGTTATGATCTCATCCAATTATATATAAATCAATGACCAAAATATCAGAAGATGTGAAGAACTTGGGAATTCAGAAATCCTTGCAAGGAAATCTGAATCAAACCCTTTATCGATATTTTACGCATGAGATTGGATCCCAGTTCTGCCTCACGTGAAACTCTTTACCGGTAAAAGACAATGTAAAAAAAAAAAAAAAAGGAGACTTAAAATGATAAGAAATCCTAGAAGAGAAAAATCAGAGATATGTGATGCACGTACAGTGTAGGGAGCTGGTTGCATAGCTTCGGATTGCTTTGCAGATATAACCAGAGCGCAACGTCCATTTTCTGCTCTGCGTTGCTCACGAAGTAACTTTGTCCTTCCGGGGGACGAGGATGGGAGGACAGAACAGCACTCGTCCAGCGTTTGAGGACGAGCAGGGGGCGGCCACCTAACTGGAATAGATCAGCATTCAGTGGCCATGTGCTGAGCGTTTAAAGTCGAAGATCTCATTTGATCCTTTCAATAGACTGAAAATCAAGTATTGTTAGTAGCTCCATTTTACGGACGTCAAAACAGAGGAAATGAGCCCACTAAGTGTCCTACCTAGGCATGAATAGCGAGTAATTGGTAACGATGGACATGGCTGATTCTTACCAATCACACCTGGTCTCGTCTGTGTCTACATTCTGCTTTCTTCCGCCCAGCTATGGCGAGTGCATGCTGATTCATTGAAGACTTGGGTCAAAAATCATCTTGTGCATCACCTTATCTAGAACCCATCGTCTCTGGTCCTCAAACAAAAAAGCTCCTCAGCTTCTCTCCTGTGAAACCATATACTGCGTCTGCTATTTACATAACTGTGACCTTTGAGAAGAGACATGTATCGTGTTCAAAGTTTTATGTCTGGAACGTGGTGTCTTCCCAGGCGTACGGGAGATGCTCACCGATTGCTCAGTGAATGGTTGCTCACTTGAAATAATGAGTGTCGAATAAACAACAGTTCTTCATTCTCTGTGTTCATACAAACAGGTGAATTAAGTTCATCTACCTGGCGAACACGTCGTCTTGAAATCCATTCGAGCTTTTCATTTTCTGTGAATTAACCGGAAGCCCTTTGTTTTTCCTTATTTGCTTATGAACAGGTGAAATCTCTTGCAGCTCCTGTCATTAAAAATATCAAGTGGAACAAAATAAGACAGTTCAGGTAGTTCATGCCTCTGTACCTCGCTATTTTAAAGGGTGAAGTTCACCCAGCCATTCGCCTACTTGTCTCGAGACGGACACACTTGGACTTACGTCTGCTCACGCACCTTAAATGACTCTCACCTGGTCTCCAGCTGTGCCTTCCTCGACAGGTCACCTGGTTATTATTACCCTCCGCCCTGGATCGAGTTAAAATGTACGCCAGAGGAAGATGTCTTAGAGAGATTCTCGAGATGGACGAGCGATACACAAACGAATAAATTACCAGAGCAGATGCTGGCGCCTTTTACAAAGACGAGATTGGTTATAGGGATTAAGAGAGAAAATCGATTCTTATCGAACTGATAAATGTCCCTTCTGGACAGCTTATGTTGCCATTAAGGCATAAAGTTGCCATTTTTCTTTACCCGTCAGCGACTTATTTCCTGCATGAGCTATTCGGGCTTTTTAAATCAGATCTGCTTGGCTGTTGGGTACACGTGGAATAAATTAACCAACAGAAAACATCTCTGATCTCCCCAGCTACATGGTCAAAGGCACCTGTCATCTTTAAGAGCCTATAAAGAAATGCCTGACTCGCACACTAGACACAGTGTACAAAAATCTCAGGTAGGACAAAGGTAATTAAAGTTGGGACTGTTACCTCAATGCGGGACATTTCTGCCGTTGGTGGGGGGCGAGGGGGAGCCCCCAACCGAGGCTTGAAACCCTAACAGATGGTGCCCACCGCTTACACACACAGATATGCCACTCTCCACAGTCGGGAAGGCAATGGTGGCATTTTCGGGCAGAAGGGAGAATTCCCCGAGAAGA
>NW_024354496.1:726574-776602 GCF_902729225.1 Pteropus medius
CTTCTCTCTCTCTCCTTTTCCTTTCTTTTCCCTCCCTCCGTACCTCTTTCCTTTCAGACTTGTGATTCTGCAGGGAGACACTAAGAAATTAGAACTGTGTTTTCACTAAAACCGACATCGCGTGACTGAGGACGGTGTCCTCCAGCACCCTCATGATGGAGGCACGGGCGGGTCCCTGTCACTCTGCCGGGACAGTCAGGCGGCACTGACCCACACCTGTTCACCCTGTGGCCGAGCACAAGGAACTTGGCTCCTGCCAATCACGGCGGAGCTCAAGCCATTGAGAATCAGAGAGGGTTTATGACGGGAACAGATTTAGGCTGCGATGAAGAAATCTGCTTCTTCTTCTACGTGTATTGCGTCTGGGTTATACTTTGCCAAAATAGATTAATGTCGTCATCAAAAATAAATTTGAGTTTTTATAGAATCCAGAAACTAACAAGAGCTGTGATTGAAAGCACATGGAAGCGACAGCCGAAGAAGCTAGCATGTTTGTTTGTTTGTTTCTTTGTTTGTTTGCTTTAGAGCTATCGTAAGAACAGGGCTTCTGTGCCGAAAGCGAAATACTACACGGCTACATCCCAACACTTATCTTCACGCTCTTTCTGCTCCTGGGTCTGTTCAGAGGCGTTACAAGTACTTTGCGTCAAGGGGAAGTTCATATTCTGTAGCTGCGTAAGAAATGAGCTCTATGTCAAGATAGAGCATGTCATCGGCCTATAAGCTTCATGAATCTACTTTTTTTTTGGTAAGGAAATCTCTTTGAACTTGATATATTACGGGACAATTAGTAATTGTATCAACTAGGAACAATATGAGGATCTAATAACGTTGGCTGTTTTATCGCCTACATGCCTAATGGTTACCGAGTCAGTGTTCTCGGCTGCACTGACAGGCAGAAGCCCGACCTGCAGGTCTGTGGGCGTAAACCATTGAACGGTAGCAAAGGTACTTGTGGCCCCCACACGGAGACCACAAGGTGACAGTGCCTCCCGGCAGCTCTTCCCCAGGCTTATCTCCCTGGTTCCAGCAGGACCTGCATGATATCCCCCTAAGACAGGGTCAGAGTGTGGCCAAGCGCTCCTGTGTGGCCCCAGGGGACAAGCAAAGTCCTGGGACACCATGTGAGAAGAGTTTTCTGTGCCCCCACAGTCTATGAGTCTATGCTGCACAGCGTGGATCCCCTTTAATCTGTCGGGACCTGTGATACTGTCCACGGTGAGTCTGAAGGATGTCTGAAGCCAGCCCTGGCTGTGGGGCGCTCAGATTGCTGAGAAATGTGTCACCATGAAACCAGCCTGGGGCTCGCTGGCAGTTCCTTATCGCTCCGGGCTGCTCGGTCAAGCCTGGCGATAACCCCCAGACAATGGGGTGAAACGGCCCCTTTGTCTTCTGTGCCCGTCCATCTCCCGCTCTGTCCTCCTGTATCCGAGTGAGACTTTGTCCCTTAAACACCGGTGCCCTTAAGGAGTGTCAGGTGGGTGACCTTTCCTACAGAGCTCTGGGCTCCCAGCCTTTCTCTCTCCCTCGGAATGTCAATCAGTCACGGCTGCTTGTTCCAGGATGGCCGGGGGCCGTGAAGGAGGCAGTGACTGGACATGTGGTCACTGGGGGTTTGGCCAGCCAGATGCCCTGCGGTCCCAGCAGCAAGCCTGTGAGTCATACACGGCCGTACAACATATTCATCCTTAGCCTGTTTTTTTTTTTGGTCGCCAATTTGGGGGGATTTTTCTTCATTCATATGCTCGCACGTGGTCAGAATTCTTGTGGTATGTTATACCGTAATGTGGAATGCCTCGTGTGCGTAAGTTTTAAATATTTTGGGGTCATTTATTTCATCATTAAATGAGCATTTATCAGGTAACTATTACATTCCAGGCACCGAGCTGTATGACGGGGACGCAGAGATAAATTTGATGTGTCTCTTCATGGAATTAAAATCTCATGAGAAATGATTTTGCCACGTATAACCGTGATTCTTGTCCCCAGCTCTTGTCCCCAGGAGGGTGATTTATGGTGCACCCATGACGATGAAGAAAACCTGTAAAACCAGAACTTATCTGTGAAAACTATCGAGCTGCTACGTTATTTGCTTTAATGATGTGGTGAGTCATGAGCTTGTCAGTGTCCCCTGCCTGAGTCCACCTTCTCTGGGCTCGCTGGCCAGACATTTGCTGAAAACCAGAAGAAATAGCATTGCAGGATCTCCCGGGAAGACAGAAATTTCTCTGAGTGTTTATAACAGTAAATTTAATTCCGGAAGTCATGGCAGGTGGTGGCGAAAGTAAACGGCCGGCACGGGATGGTGAGACAAAGCAGAGAACAACCTCCAGAGGCTTTCGCTCCTCTTCCGAGGGGAGGGATGAAGGAAGGACGGGTGACGTCCAAACCCAGGGTCTTTGCCACCTGGCGGAAGCTGGAACCTCAGGTCTCATATCGGAGACGGGGAATCTTACAGAAGACACAGCAGGAATCGGCCCCAGGGGCAGTGAGGGAGGGCAGTGTCATAGCTGGAATATTTATGTGTCCTCTCCGTCACCCAAATTCACATGTTGAAACCTAACCCCCAAAGGGATGGTGGTAGGAGCTGCAACCTTTGGGGGTGACGAGGTCGGGAAGGTGGGGCCCCCATGAGTGGGATCAGTGTCCTTATAAAGGAGACGGCACAGAGTCTCCTGCCCCCTTCCACCACGGGAGGACACAGCGAGAAGGTGCCATCCACGAACAAGGAAGTTCGTACAACTTCGTTCACTGGACGCAGAGTCTCCCAGCACCTTGACGTTGGACTCCCAACCTCCAGAAGTGTGAAAACTAAATGCCTATTCTTTAAGCAGCCCAGTCTGCGGTGTGTGTCCCCCGTGTATTTCAGGTGGAGGGAACCATGAGGACGAAGCTGCTAAGGCTGAGCAGGCCAGGAATGTTCCAGAATCATAAAAAAAAAAAAAAAGCATGGAAAAAAAAAAAAAAAGCATGAAAAAAAGCGCCAAAAAAAAAAAAAGCAATAGCAGATGATGTCAGGAAGGGGAGGAGGCACCGGATCACACACCACCGACAGGAGACTGGGCGGTCGCGAAGTAGAAAATGCCCTCAGCTTGGACCAAAGGATGTGAATGACATTGACACAGTAGCCGGATGTACATTTTATAAAATAATGTTATATCGTCCACACGAGGGTGAGATGTACGTATTATCAAATAATATTATATCGTCCACACAACAGCAGGACGTACGTATTATAAAATAATATTATTTCATCCACATAACATCAGGATGTACGTGTTACAAAATAATATTATATCTGATAAATGTTTCACCGCTGTGCGGTACGCTGGAAACTAATGTAAAGTGATACAGAATATCAACTGTAACTGAAAAATTAAAAAAAGTTTTCGCCAAAAAATATTATATCTGTAAACATGCAGGATTCACTCGATATTCTGGAAATACCGGCTGAGTTCTCGTTATGCGTCAACACTGGCAAATTTGATAGACAAACCTTGGTTTCACGGAGTTTACATCTAACTGAGGAGAGAAAGAGCAAACGGGTAAATAAAATACGTAAATAAACAGGATACACGATACAGTTGTGGGCAGAGTAAGTATTAGGAAGGAGCATGAATCAGGGTCGAGGGCGTGACTGGGGGGTAGAGATGCGGAGATCTGAACTTGACAAAGACATTTTTCTCAGCTCATTACAGTCCGTCTTGTAAGTTTTTCATGGGGATGACAGGGAAGTAAAAATCGACCCACGCGTCATGTTTTTAGATATTGAGACTGTTGAGAACATTCGCCATCTCTTGTTCACCGACATTCGGAATGCGATACCCACCAAGGCCGGGAGTGTTTCTGTTGGCATTATGCGGGGTTATGGTCCCAAGGCGAATGAGATGGTGCGATCTGAGCGGAGAACTGGAGGATGGAGAAGACATGAGGGTAACGCTGTCTTCAGCTTTCCCTCCGAGGGAGGAGCAGGCGTGGGGCTGGAGGACATGCAGCACGGGGACGGGAGACGGGAGAGGAAGGCAGGCGTGTCGGGGATGGCCCAGTGGGCCAGGGGTGACCTTGGACTTGACCTATGAGCACCAGCAGGTGTTGGCGTGGGGACACGGGAGGCCCCTCCTCCGCTTTGCGCGTGAAGAGCTCGCTCTGCTGGCGCTGGCCGACAGGGTGAAGGAGGAGGACCCGCGGGAGACGGGGGAGCTGGCAACACGTGGTCAGATGTGAAGTCAGTGTGCCAGGGGCCGATGGAAAACGATGTCGCTGGTACCGAGCTGGGCGCGGGATGGCACATGCACGCGGGGCGGAGGCGGGCCAGGCGGCCGGTCACGCAAAGAAGGCCGTTCGCCCCACACTTGGTCTGCATTTTGTACTGGGGCCGATGAACTTGCCGTCTAAAGGTCCGGGGACTCAATCTTTTAAGGCTTCTATTCCAGCTCCTCCTCCCCTCTGAGGCATGCGAGGCCGCGCACACATCAACGGGAGCAGCTGCGTTCCAATAAAACTTTATTTACAGAAACAGGGGCAGGCAGGATTTGGCCCCTGGGTTGTAATGCGCCGACTCTTGCACTGCCTGTCAAATGTCCTGACCTCGCTGCCCACGTGAGATCGCGGCCATGCGCGCAGGCCGTCCACGCGCCCAGGATCCTGCGCTTCGTGACATTGGGAGCTGGTCGGTGCGCCCTTCGATCTCCTGGCCCGCAGCGTGACTTCATCTCCTGCCCAGGGTGATCCTTTTGGGTCGCTCACCGGGTAATATTACTGTTCTTAGCGTTTACTGGTTACTTGCAAATCTCTGACTCCTCTGTACGATTTTTAACGCCGGCCTCTGACTTTACGTCGTTGCCGACGAAACCACGGGCATTTTTATTCTGCCTCTCCATTTTTTTCTTCTTTCCGCTAAATCCTTTTGTTCCTTTTTTGGTGCCTAGAAGGATGGTTTGATGCACAATGCTCGGACCTTGGAGTAGCCAGACCTGGGTTTGAGTAATAACAGCTCCGCCCTCAGGCACCGTGGGTTTTGGGACAATTGCTTCATTTCTCTGAGCCGGTGTCCTCACGTGTCAGACTCAGGTGATGATACTTCCTTTGCAAGGTGGTTAACATCACATGAGAATCGCCAAGTACCCAAGTACAAAGCGACATGACGACTTGCGATTTCTTCCTTAATAAGTGTTCAGTCCAAAGGGAAGATGCAGAATTCCCTGGAAATGCTGTGAAGCTTTGTAAAACCTCCAATGAATACGTTACTGCATTTTAAATATTTTCATAAAGTCCCCGTGAGCTTTCAATCTGACCGTATGTGATCATGACGGAAATAAAGTACCCAAAACATAACCGCGTATGCACACGAGATAATCGCCCACTTGATTATCCTTCGAGAATATACCATTAAGCAGGAAAACTGCGTCTTCTAACTTTTTGCTGAAACGTCATACCAATTTATGGTGACAGAAACAGTAATAGCTGTTATAGTAATAGGAGAGATATTTTGAATACAGCGACTGGTT
Organism: Pteropus medius; assembly: GCF_902729225.1. Classification (NCBI taxonomy): domain Eukaryota; kingdom Metazoa; phylum Chordata; class Mammalia; order Chiroptera; family Pteropodidae; genus Pteropus; species Pteropus medius. The sequence continues at coordinate 732,082 of NW_024354496.1, forward strand.
AACAGTCACGAAAACCGAAAATGTTTTAAGCCACCGACCGGCACTTCACATGTAGATATAAAGACGGATTTCACACTCTGCAGCTAGAGGCACACACATTATAAAAATCCCATAAAAAGCTCTGTGCATTTTATTTTACGCATTCCGGGTGGGCCGCGTTAATGCGTGTGCTAGTCTTTGAAACCCGCCTGATACCCATCGACCAATGTTTTTATGGCCCCAGGTTCATTACTTTATTTTGAGCTGGCAATTTATCTTTCACTCAAACTTTGCATTTGCCAGACGAGCCGTTTCACATGGAAAATAGAAATCGATAGATCCGGTCGATGTAATTGTTAAGTCTGCGATGATGGTCCCAGAATTGCTTTGGAGATATCTTCTAGAAATCTCGTCAGATTGAAAATAAACGATGGCCACACGCGTCTAGAATGTAGCAGGAGAATCCAGCAGGATCGTAAAACCAGGTAGTAGCAGGTGTCACACTGGCTACCAAGCGGAGCGGAGGGGTATTGGAGCGCCGTGTGAGAAATCACAGCCTCGGATTTTGGGGAGAATTAACCTCCTAACTCAGCGTCCCAGCTTTTGCATTAATTGACAGGGCTCCTCATTCCATTGTCATTCTAAACAGGGTTGTGACATTGCGTGACAAACGTGGGTTTCCTCCCCGATAGTCACTTCTTCTCCACGGAAGGTAGTGGGGTGTAGACAGACTAAGCGGGCCCTTAGAATAAAGGCAGCAAGCCACACACGGGTGTAAAGGAGAGATCCAGGGAGCTCATGCTTACGGCATCGCAGGCTTTCGTGTAGGGCCTAAGCCTTGGTACGTGGAAGCCTCGTAACCCAGCTACGAGCTGGGCACTGCTACCTTCTTGCTCACTGATTCTCAGAAACCTGTTGGCCACCGATCTAGCCTCTCAGGACAGTCAACGCCGTGTCACCGTCACAGCTGGCCAGACAGCAGGCGGGAGGCAGCCAACCTCACTGGATCACGCACACACTTCACCTTCGCATTTTTTCTAGTAACGACGTATTGTTTTCCTAGGGGTTCCAGACCGTTCTATGAAGTCTGCGGCTACTTCATGCTCAAGGTCAACGCTCTTCAGTCATTCACACTATACCTTCTTGGTCTTTCTTATCCCCAAGAATAATGTTTGATCATTGAGCCTTATTCTCCTCTGACTTTGCAGCCAGAAAAAAAGAAATCTTTTAATAGTGTATTAAATCGGACCCTGACTTTCTGCTTAAATAAACACGTAGTATCTGGCCCTGCGCTTTTGGCTTCATTATATTTTTCAATTAAATTTCAGGAACATGGAGTTGGATAAATTATAATTCCTGGCCCAGGACATTTTTATCACTGTCCCAGCTACGGCCCATTCTGCACGTCCGACGAGCTGTTTAATTAGTTATCGTTCATGGTGTAAGGGACACCAGAAAATTCTGTCACCAATAAGAAAAATGGTTATGATCAACTAACTATTCCCTCATCTTTCTTTTACGGATTTATGCACGTACGAGCTTACTCAGGAGTCATTTTCATTCTCGTTGTTTTCGCTTTGTAAAAACGGTATCCTGCCACCTATGTCCTGTCCGCAGGTGTGTTCTTTCGCTGCTATAAATTCAGGTCGATCTCGAATGCACGCATCTCAGCAATTCGTTTATTCTGACAGCTGGGGACTATTTCGTCCTGCGAACACAGCAGCATCTGTGCATCTGCTGCCTGGGTGTCCAGATCTGGCCAACAGGACCCGTGCTGCGGTGAACTTGCCTGTCTTGTGGTTTTACGTGAGGTAGCGTCTCTTGGGATGGACAGAAGTGGCATCATCGGCCATGTGAGGGGCCACTCGTTCTCCAGAGTGAGTGCGGCAATTTGCACGCCCACCTCGAATGTGCAGAAGCCACCTGCTCCCGAAGAGGTCGCACGGTCCGACCTGTCAATGGTAGGCAAGAGAAAGCATGTAAAATGCCACACTTATTTTAGATATTTTTTCCCGATCCCCAGTAATGCTAAATCTGTCTTTTAGAAATATGTGTTTCCTCACGTATCCATAATTTTGCTTATTTTTCTATTAGTCCATTTGTGCTATTTTTATTGATTTGTAGAAATTCCTTCACTAGCCTTCATTCTAATATTTGTCAGTTGCGTGTATTGTGGAAACATTTTCTTCTACTCTGATGAGTCTCTTCTTTCTTGAAGATGTTTTGGATAAACGTGTCTTAATTGTAATATAACCGAATATATCATTGTTGTTGTTGCTATTACCATTGTGATTTTATTTGTGTAGCGAGTACATTCTGTGTTTTATTTAAGAAATTGTCTTCTAGTCCTGGATTCGCCTCCGATCTGACTCCCGATTTGTTCTTTTGTGTCGGCTGATGCTGTGAGGACCCCTTCCTCATTCTCTTGCGCCTTATCCAGGTTTCGCTGGAGGCTAAATCATTATCGGCTTCCGCGCCTTTGAGGTTGAAGCTGTTTCACGTGGGCTGCTAGGGTGGGGCTGAGGCCCCAGTTCCAGCTGTGTGACTGGGGTGCGGGGGGCAATCTTGGTGCTGCCCCCTTGCCCTGTGCTGCCCCCTGCGGCTGTAACCCGGGTTGGTGCAGTTCTCAGCCAAACTGCACGCTGAGAAGCAGAGACAAGGCGTGGGCTGATGAATTTCCATGGTTTTAGGCATCGATCGTTCCAGTACCTGTTACGGTATTCATAACCGCCGCCCCCCATATGGAACCTTGCAAGCGAGCTCCTGGCTTTTGCATGCAGCCTCTGGAACTGTAGGTCTACATTTTCCGCGAAACGGGAGTCTGAGTATGTGATGAAGGGGTGGGCATTAGGAGGCCCAGAAGCAATTGGCTGGACAAGAGAAGGGAAGGGAATGACCTTCGACATTGACCCTTTGAAACGCCCAACATTGAATCAGAGAGCAGAATGTTCTCCAGCTGGTTCTAGTTAGCCACTTGTAGGAAACCCCAAAGTAAACCACAATTTTTGGTTTTGTTTTTGTTCTGTTGTGGTCCTGAGAAGGCTTTTTTTTTCCCTCCCAAAGTTCCCGTGAATTCGGAAGAGTGTGAATCCGTGCGTGAGTCACCTTCGTCCGTCTATTCGCTTGATCTCTGGGTGTCACATTACTTTCTTCACATTGTTAACTGTGTTTCTCTTAAACTCTTGACTGTCGTGGGTTCGCGTTGCCCAAAGTGGCCAGTGAGGGTTGAAAGGCTGTTTCTGGGTCTTCTTTCTCTTCGCCAGCTCTGCAGATAGAGCCTGTCAACTCTCTCTGCTTTACTCTCCACTGGCATTGAATTATCGCCATATATTCTCATATTTTAAACACTCTTAAGAAGCAAGCAATCAGTGAGCTGCCAAGGTGTTCCGAAGAGACGCTTCTTCGAATATAATTCACATATGGCCGCCTTCGTCATTTAATTTTTGTCTGTAACAGTCCGAGAAGTGTTTAAACGCTAGGAAAAATTTCTCAGAAGAGGACACAGCTCATTCCTCTAGTTCAGTTCAGCGTGACTGTATTCACTTCAGCGAAACGTGGGGAAGCCTTCCTGAGTTTCAAGTCACACTGGATTAACCTACTCAGTAGTAACTGAGAATACTGCCTGATTATTTAATTCAGATTCGGGCTGTAGAGTTGACAATTTAGCCCTAGGAATAGATTCTCACAGATGGAGGATTCGGAGTTGCCTTCGTAGTTTATCTATACGGCCAGCGTGTGGCGCTGTTTCCTGTTAAAAGCTGCCTTCTAAATTTTCTGAAGTCTCTTTCCCAAGTCTATGGTATTTACATGGCTCAGTGTAAATTTCCATGGGCTTGAAAACATCAGAGAAAAACCCACTTTAAGTCTTTTAACAGAATAGACTTTCAATATTTTTGAAGAGCACCTGTAGGTTTCTCTCTTTATGTTTAGGAAGGAAAATCAGAATGAAAACACGATCGTTTAAAAAAGCTTGGAAAAGTCTCCTTTTGCAAAATTTTAAACAGGAATTTTACTGAAAAGAATTCATTCATTGCACATGAAGAGCAGGGCACTCAGAAGTGAGGGAGAAGCTTTGTAGTTCAAGTTATATCCTTTAAGATTTAGTTAAAATTATGTAACTTAAATTTCTTTTAATTCGCTTCTGCTACTCAAAAGGTATTTTGGGGGCAAGCCAGTCACATTTTGGTTCTGCTTCAGAACCGGAAACACACAAGTTACTTTTTCTATTTTAAATAGTTTGCTGCATTTGGGGGCGATTCGATAGGATTTTGTTTATGGCTACTCTGTGGTTTTCGACGGGGACCGTTTGTAGGTAGAGTCGGGGGTGACAGCGAAGACGTTTTATGACTGTTCATGGCACTGTGGGCAGCAGCAGAGTTAAGGCAACTCTTGCCTGGTCACTGGGACGAGCGTTTGTTTCCGCTGGCTTTGAACATCCTTCGATACCACTGGGTTTCGGAAACCCAACGTGCCTCCGACGTCGCCCCTGGCTGCTCTGCTCACTCAGACACTAAAATCAACAGAGGCCATCACAGGTGTGGAGCTTAGCTGCTCCTGGGGTGAAGCTGGGTCAGAGAAGCTTTCCCGGCTGAACTGCTGCCATCACCATCCCCATGAAACATTTGAAAATGCAAACGCCAATATGCGTTTCATTCTTTTTTGTCATTATTTTAATTTTACTCATTATTGCCGTGACAGAAGAAAACTCTAGTGATCACCGAATCTAGACTAGGCTCTCACCTTGACGGCAGGAAAATTTAACCGTGATGGACGGACGGGTGGTGCCTTTGGGGGAGGGGAGGGAAAAGGGCGAGGAGACAAGTTTTTGAAACATAGCAGTAGCTCGATATCGCGCTATGGGGAGCTCTTCGTATATTTTGCAAAAAAGCATTAAAATGTAATGAAAATATTCTTCAGCGCACAGAAGTGACGGCCAACACATTTCGAATATTTTTTTTTTTTGTAAAATCTTAGTAAACACCGAGATGATTAATAAAACTAATTCCTCTAAACCTGCAAATCATACAACCGGGTTTTCATCGTCTCGCTGAAGAGGAAGCTGCGTCGTCTTCTAGAGCTATCCCGAAACAGAAAATGGGACTTGCAAGGTGATGAACGGAAGCCGACGACCGAAAATGAATGTGGTTCCTCTCTTCCCCAAAGCGGGGAGAGTATGTTCAAGGATTCTGGGCAAGCAGCTCAATTTTGCATTCGAAAAATGATTAAACTGGCCGCCAGAGCCCAGATCGGTCCAGTACCATTCTGGAAAATTCCATCCTCGCCAGAAATCGATTACGAAAGATGCCAATCGGATATTTATCCATTCAGTTGGTAACTGCACCCTGCTCCCCGACCCCCATATTTCAATGTTTCTTTTCCTCTCTTAAGAGCTCTCGGCGTATTCACCGCACCAAGCATTCCGAAGCTGAGCAGAGGCGATTCACTCTGCAGCAGGAGGAAAGCACAGGTCAAGGAGAAATCCAGAAGGGTCCAGCTAAGGGATTCTGGGAACTGAGCCTGGAATGGTGGAAGCGAGGAGGGACCAAGGCCCTAGCAGGACACATTCTGGGGTTTCTTGCATTTTCATTCCTGGAAGTCGATTGCCGTTTCTGAGAGAAGGTGTGTGTGACGGCCTCATCAGATGAAAGGAATTAAGAGGAAACCGGATGTGATCTGCGAGCTCCCTCCCCTCCCTTCCTTGTCCCCGATAACCTATCACGGGTGGCCTGGGACTGCATTCGAGTCAAGACTCATCGGTGCCGTCACTGGTTCCCTTCACTGTTAGAGTAAGTTCTCAACTTGCTTTTCCAAGAGGGGCGAAGCAGAGAAAGCTAATTCCTGCTCCCTTCATATTTCATCCTTATCAGTCATAGCTGGAGAATCTTTTAAAAGACAAGTCACTGGCCAAAAAAGAAATGAGTCTAAGACGGTCTTGGTTAAATGTATTGGAAAAAAAAAATACCCAAAACGTATTGATATGTTTATTAAGAAATAGATGGGTATGTCCAACCCATAGCAACGCGAATACCTAAAAAAGGTCCTTTCAACAAAATGAAGTCACAGATGCTTTCGAAATCAAAGTTTCTGCTCCATTTTTAACGGCGTACCTGTTTTCTAAATCGGTTCTCTCTCAAAGCAGTCCCTGGTTCGCTGACTGCACAACTACCTGCAGTGGTGTTTAAAAGTTGAGATTCCACAGTCTCACCCCAGATGCACTGACCCCTGGTCTCTGACTGCACGGGGCCTGGAGCTAGTTCCCCAGGGGGTTCTTAGTGTCTGCTGGAAAACAAACAAACAAACAAACAAAAACAAGTAACTGAAATAAACTGCAAGGAAGAGCTCAGCTAAGTCTTTGGAGGCGGTGAGCGAGGGCCTTGTCTGTGTGTTTCTTCCGTAACCTGACCCAGCCGGCCGCGTGTTTCAGTCTGTCTTTGATCACGAGGACAGAAGTGAGCGTTTCTGCTCTCCCCGGCAGACGTGGGATCCGTCTGCTTCAGTCAAATGTAAGTCAACAGGAAGTTCATCTCTTCACACAACCTCAGACCTGGGGGTTCAAGTTGACTCGGAGGACCAGGTGTGCTACACTCTGTGTTACTAACGCACCTGGCGATTCCCACCTGTGCATTTACCTGTCACGCCTTCCACATACCCTTCGGGCTCTCCTCTCGTGCGCCCCATCTTCGTCAGCTGAGGGTGTGGCTTAAGCCATCCTGCCGAAAGTTCGAGAGTTACTGTGTACTGACTGGCAGGGCCTATTGCATAAGAGATCGGGCAAATGTGAGCATCTATTTCAAAAGGATCCATGACCTACATATTGACTGTTTTTCTGACTTTACCGAAATGTTTTCCTTTTGAAAGTTATGTGAAACTGTAATTAAATGCCATGAAAAAGGCCAGCCTAATCACAGAAGATGGGAGTGATGATTCTAAAACAAGAAAGCACGAGTATTATTTTAACATTTGCATAATAAGGTGGCCCTCTCACCTAATTCCAAGCTTTCTGTTCAACTGACTGGATGCTCTCCTTTATGTTTTATTATAAAACGCATTGATTCACAGAAATGAATATGCTATGGAAGCCATATAAGTAGCACACACGTCGCTTTTTTAAAAAATGCAGTGATCCTTTTGAACATTTAAAAGCTGTTTTTCAAAGGTCAGCATGCCTGTCCATGTGATTTCTCTTTCTGGAATATAAATTTCATGACATGCAGGGGAAAGTTACAAATCGAAGATGCCATAAGAAAACACTTGCCTCCACCAAGATGAACTATTTGCCTAAGCTGAAAACTTGAACACACGCTCTGGAAGGATCCACGCTAGCTTTTGGAAGTGTTTTTACGAATTCCCAAACGGAAGCGACGATGTTTCGAAGACGATGCCCGCATTCAGATGTCACGCCTCCGTTTACATTGACGTGAGGCTTTATACACCTTCCCACTTGGGGTCGCCTCCTTGCCCATTAGTCAATATTAATTGTGTCTGACACACTTAAATGATTTCCCTTTGCAATTCCGAGCATCTTTTTAAACGAACTATTGAGCTCACGTGAGAGTACGCCTGAATGTTTTATGTTTCCGGCTGAAGCGTAATATTGTTTTGCTGACCTACCTCATTTGAACCTTGCCCCAAATGAAAATCGACATCGTGACCGAAAAACGTTAAATCCCCTTCTAAGACCGAGGTCCTAGGTCACACACCCATGAAGCCAGCTCTGCCTACCGATCCCTTTGAAGAAGACAACCCTGAACTTTAAAAAAAAATTCATTGAGAAACACACTGAGCGATGAATTCCCTTGGCCTTGCCGACTTGGCTTTGTCAAGAAAGGTAACGTGTAAGATGATGAACTTGGAAAAGGCTCACAGGTATAAGGGGCGACTGTAGATGGCTGTCCTTATAATTCCACAGGAAGATGTCCAGATTTCAGAGCGGAAGGCATGCACGCCAGAGAATGGGGGGAGGGGCGGAAAATCGGAAACAGCTGTAGGGTGTCACTCGGTTATTCCGCATCTGAATATAAGGCTTTTTGGCGCGACTGTGTTATAGAAACATCCCCGTGCCCTAAGCACAGCCTTCAGGGTCATGTCCCTGCTCTCTAGGGTCTCCGGCCTGCAAGGGGGCTGGGCCACCATCACTGCCCAGTGGAGCTCTGGGGAAGGATAAAGCTTTGTTACAGGTGCTGTGTTTATTAATGCCACTGTGTCCCTTTGCCTGGCGTGGCCCAGGCTGGGGAGGGTGGAAGAGACTTGCAGAGATTTTGAGAGAGCACGGGGTGGCCGTTTCAGGGCTCGAAAGAGTGACTCGCGAGGCTTGGGGCAAATACAAGGGGAAGATCTCTGTTTTGAATAACTCATACCAGTGCGGGCTAGAAAAACAGACACCCGAGGGACACAAGGTGCGATGGCTCCGTTTTTAAAAACATGTTGGTAGCTACATACTCGGATCTTTCCCCAGGTAATAGTAAGAAGGGAAGAGGGAATGGGGAAGGACTGAACGGAGGGAGGGGACACGGGACGAAGCCGGAGAGAAGAGAGGAAGGGACGCAGCAATGGGTGGGGGTGAGGAGGGGGACATGCCAGTCACACGTCCACGCCTGGCGTGTGTCGCGTGCTGCACCCATTTGGCTTCTGTCGTAACCCTTTCCCACTACTTGGGAAAAGGAAAAACGCGAGTCGGCCGAAGTTCCGCGCTCGCGGGAGCAGTTGGGGAGGCGGCGCGCACCTTGGGGGCGCTGGGTCCACCCTTCTGCGGTTCGGCCGCGCTTGGGGGTCGGAGACCCGCCTTCCAAGACAGCAGCGCGCAGCCCAGGCCCGGGGTGGCGCACACCTGACATTTACCTGGATGAGGGCGGAGGTGGGGGCAGGAAGGAGCGAATGCGCGCTGCGGGGGAGGCCGCGTGGGAGAGCGACCCCCCCACACCCCCGAGAGGGGCGCGCAGCGGGGACCCGGTCCGTGCGGCCCTCCCTTTGAGCGGCCGGGGCTCAAAGACCTGCCCACGGCCCTCGGCCCGGCCCCCCTGTCACTCACTTTCCTCGCAGCCAATGGCGCGGCCGCCTGTCACCCTCGGCCCACCCCTCGGGGCCGCGCGGGGAGGGCGGTCCGCGGGCGCGGAGCGCGCGGGGCCGGAGTTGAATGATTGAACTTTCCGGGCGACTTGCGGCGGCCGCGAGGTCCCCGGCAGTGCGGCCCCGGCGCGGAGCGGGGAGCCTGAGCCAGCGCGCGGCGCCCGCGCCCCCGACGCGCAGCCATGGTGGCCGGGGCGCCCGGCGCGGCCCTGACCCTCTGCCTGTGGCTGGCGGCCTCCGGGGGCTGCCTGGCTGCCGGCCCCGGCTTCGCGGCGGCGCGGCGGCTGGACGAGGCGCTGTCGGCCCGGAGCGTCCAGCGCGCCCGCTGCGCGTCCAGGTGCCTGAGCCTGCACATCACGCGCATGTCCGCCTTCTTCCAGCGCTCGCAGGTACGGGGACCGCCGCGCGCCCCCGGGGGCCTCGCGGCGCTGCTGCCGGCCGAGCGGGGGGCGACCCGGGGCGCGCGCCTCCCGCCCCCGCGCGCAAACTTCGCGGCCCTCGCGCCCCGCGGGTCCCTGGCCCTCCGCGTGCGCCTTTACAGTCGGGGTGCTCAGACCCTCCCTTCCAGCCTCCTCCCAGCCCCCGAAAGGAAAAGGAAGGCGACAGCATGGTCCCCCCAGCTCCCTTCTTCCCCGGCGGCAAAGCCAAGGCGGTTGTCCGCAGGGCGGGCTCGTTAGTTTCCCGGGACTTCGGCGAGTCCCGCGAACTCCCTGGCGCTCCGGGTCGTCCGGCGCCGCCCGCACGGCGAGCGAGCTGGGGAGGCGCGCCCGGCTGCGCCCGGGGACCCGCGCGACGCGCCCGGCTCCGCTGGTGCCCGCGGGCCGACACTTTGTCTCTGTTGCGCGAAGCTCCCGCACTCAGGCCGGGAGGTCGCGGGCCACGCTCCGAGCCCCAGGCGGGGCAGTGGGGCCAGGTCGTGTGTTCCGCCCGGATGCTGCGGGAAGGGTCCGGGGGTCACTACGTGCCCAGCCCCGAGAGCCTGAGGGTGGGAAGCGCGTGCGGGGGCGTGGAAAAGCGACACTGTGTGGGAGATTCCGGGAGAGGCGCGCTTGGCGCCTGTGCACGGGGTCCACAGTGGCGGGGACCTCCGCGGGAACCTGCGTGGGGTTTTGGGGGGCACGGGACTCACTCCGGGACTCAGCCCAGGCGCGGCGCGCAGCTGCCTTCCCCCGTGGGGACAACTCATCTCTCTCCCGTGCCATCGTCCTCTGCTTAGCCTTGTCGCCTCCATCCTTAGCTGCTCACCTGTTCTAAGACCCCCAACTTCTGCGGCAGGCACCACTGCGCAGCCCAGGAGGAGGCGGGCTGGGGTGGGGGGGGCTCCCTAGGGGTTTCTGAGATGAGCCCTCTGCCCCTAAGAAACTCTCTGGGCGCGGAGAGGGGGCCTTCTCGGGGGCCTGGGGATTACGCTGAGAGAGAGAGATGACCGTGAGGACCCGGGACTTTGGGACGAATCTCCGTGGCCTTCGGCGATGTTCGGAGCTGCGCGAGGGCAGGTGGAACCTCGCGCAGAAGGCAGCAGCGGGAGAACCAAATTCGCGACGCTGGGAGACGGAGCCGGCTCGCGAAGCCTGCGTGTGCCTCGCTGCGCTTTTCTGCTCGTTCCCAAAGCAGCAGCGTCCAGCGGCTTTCAGAGAAACTGACTGCCCTGCGCTCCTCCGGGGTCTCGGGGAGGGGAGAAGCGAGGGCTCGTCCCCCTCGGGGACATCCCCGAGAGGGCTCGTCCCCAGGCACCCAGTGCCAACAGCGCGCCCCTCCCTGCCCCGCAAGTCACCCTCCGCAGACAACAACAGACAATACGGCGAAACAGGGCGGCCCGCTCCCTGCAGAAAGAGCATCTTTTTCTTTCTGTTTCTTTTTACTGAATTGTCAGTTGCTGTAATTTATTTGTTTTACAGTTCCAGCGGCTAAAGAAGCAGTTTAGATCAAGCCAATTCCCATGAAAGGCTTTTCTTGTGGTCTCTTGGCGTGGTTTCTCCCTGGAAGAGAAACCGCTGACAGGACACACAGTGCCAGACAATCCCGATTACGTTTTAATTAGCTGGGGTGAAATAAGCTGCAAATTACCGTTAGGACTTAATAACTGCTGCTTTTGCAATCAGTTGCGAAGCCGCCGCCCGAGGTTTACCCCTAACCTGTCGCGCTGATCCGATTTATCTAAATTGCAGGGATTAAGGCTTTCTTAAGATCTGAAAAAGACAGCAGCTCATTCTCCTCATAAAAGTCAAGCTTCGCTGTCCCTCCCCCTTTTAAAAATAATTGGGGGAACGTGGAGGAGCCCGGCTGCAGCCAACTCGTTACGGCGCATGTGGTGTTTATTAGTGGGCGGGATCCTTCCGCAGGGCGCGTCCAGGGGGGTCCAGCACCTCACCCCACCCCGCCCTGCACCCCACCCTGCCTGCGCAGGGAGGCGCCAGCAGAAGGCTGTTTCTGGACCAGCCGCCCGTTCCTAAGTGTCTTGCACAGGTCTGGGTGGGTTTTGAAGGACGGAGGAAGGCTGGGCTCCGGCCTGCGGGCCAGCCAAGGGCGTGGGCTCAGGTGTGAAAGCTGCCGGGCCTGGCTAGGAAGGACCCCGCCTGTGCACTCATAGTGGACACAAAGAGCCACCAGGGGCGTGATCTTGAGTATCTGGCCTACGTAGGGTCTGAAGTCTTCACCCCAATTCGGAGCAGTTCCCAAGCCCCTGAGGCCTCCGAACCCCGCAGCAGGTGGACTGAGGTCTGCAGGTAGATCATGCACGCCCGATGCCCCCACGTCTGCGGTCTGGCTCGGCTTCCCCCCTCAGCCACGTGGCTGTCAACCTGCCTGAAAGCCCAAGACAGGCTGGATACTGATGCACGCCGGTGGGAAAGGGGATGGGAGTCGCCCTAATTATCAGGGCCGCCTTGGCCAGGACGAGCTTAGGATTTCACATGAAAGGGGGGTGGGGTCCCGACTGCCCCACTTCACCGCTGAGTGCTGGTCCGCGTGAGAAGGCTCGGTTCAAGCCAGCACCTCACAGGGTGGCAGCGTGCGCCACGCTGCCGGGTCAAGTTTGCACGTGTCACAGACGCATGTGCTTAGAACCCCGCCCGCGGAGCTGGGCGCAAAGGGCACCCCCCATCAGCGGGATGAAGGTGAGCTCTGGGCCGGCGTATGGAGCAGGGCGGAGAGTTTGGAGCCAGGCACATCTGCTCTGCGCCGGGCTTGGGCACTCTGCAGGCGCGCGGCTCGGGCAGGTCACCTTCCCGACCTCCCAGCCTGTCCTGCGTGCGGTGGGAGACCCGTAGCTGCGCGGCGACCGGGGAGGTAGTCACAGGGGTGGTGATAATGGCGCCGCCACTAACCGGCGGCTTCGTCGGTACCGGTGGCCGTTCTGGGTGTCTTCCGAGCGCCGTCTGAATTGTCACAGCAGCTAAACAAGGGAGAGGAAGGTTCGCTTCGTCCCCTGTCATTGCTGAGGATGCTGGCCGGTCACACGGCTCACGGGCCACGGAGCCGGGTCCCCGGTGAGGACGGCTACCGGTCCGCGCGTTTCTGTCTATTTTCAGGACTTTCTTGGTTCGTTGTTTCATTTCTTCCAGGGCCGCCTCTCTGCCCTTTGGGGCCCGGCACGAAATGAGGACACATGGTCCGTGGTTCAAAGTGCAGGGAAAAAAAGTCTAGAAGAAACTACAATTACGCAGTTTTCCTTTCGCCGGCGGCCGTCCTCTCTCCGCCGGCCACCCGTTCACAGTTGCTAATCCACGCTGTTCTCGGGAAAGAACAATTCTTAACCGCGCATAGATTTTACCGTCCGCCTTAATGGCGCGCGCTGCCAGCGTTCTGGGCCAACGTGCGCGCGTGTCCTCTGTGTGTGGGGTCACCAGCGTTACAGGGTCTGGATTTCCTGGCTTGGCCCTGAAGGACGCGTTGGTGTGGCTGCACGGACAAGCAAAAGCCAGACTCAGGGCGGTGGGGAGGGGGAAGAGAGGGACACCCCCACGAGCGCCCCGGGCACAGATCTGCGGGGCCCTCGCAGATCTCGTAGACCCTCGCAGGGGACAGGCGTGCACACGTACTTCCTCGGCCATGACCCTTTCCCAGCGCCAGATTCCGCCAGCTGCTAGACTAAGGCACGGTGCTTTGTTCTGGACGAAGCCTCAGGAAGCTGAGGCAGGGGTCTCCCCTCCAACCCGTCAACCCGTCCCCGAGCAGACAGGCTACCCCTAGATGTGTCGCAGCCTCGTCCTGGAGCCAACGGGGTACACGTGTCAGGGACGGGCGATCGGCTTCTTCCCGTGGACTCGTGGGCTCTGGCTGGCCACCCACAGACACAACATGGTGCCACCAGCATGGGATGATGACAGCCACTAAATTCTGGGACACTTCGGGATACGCGTTCTCAACCCCGACCCCCCTTGCACCCACGTCTATGTTCCTACAGGGCGCAGTGTGACAAGGCTGTGGGGCAAGGAGGAGGGAGAGGTTGGGTGAATATTGGGGTGCTAGGGTGCCAGGGAGCGGGGGAGCCAAGAACCTTTCTTGAGAGGACGGTGAGTAGCTGCATCACACGTGACCCGAGGTGGCAAGCCTTCCGAACATGCTCCCAAATTCCGTGAGACTCCACATGCGAAACACAGACTGGAGGATCAAATCAGTAAGAATTTCGATATGGCCCTCACGGAGCGCTGAACCGCAGGCGCAGCTGCCCTCCTGAGCGTGGGCCACGGGCACCGGCCAGATGTCCCTGAGGCCGGCCCTGGCTTGGGTTTTGCATGTCGAGGGCACCGAGCGCTCGGAAGGGCTCCGACGCACTTGGCCTGGCGTTTCTACCTAGTGTGTCGCAGCGTGCAAGGGTCCGGTGCTGACCTCTGCTCGCTTGGGAATAACGTCCCCTACGCTCGCTGTCTCAATCAGCGTCACCAGAGCATTAGAGACGAGAACAGGGGAGGGAGGGAGATTGTGCCCGAGACAGTCCATCTGCCATTCGCTGAATCTCACTTCGTTGGAGGGGGGCTTCCTGTCTTGTGCTCATCGGCACATGCGCCGCGGCGGACAGCCCTGCCTTCCCGGCTTCCGCTCGCGGTGGCCGCAGCGACGGTGCGGGCTCCGGGAGCCGGAGGCGGAGTCACTCCGCTCAGTGTGAGCGGGCCCGGAGCTTGCTCTTTCTCTGCCTGGGTTTTCTCAAGGGGATGGGGCTGCAGGAAAAACGGTGGCCGCCGTGCCCTAGAGGAGAAGAGGGTGTCCGCTTCTTTGCCAGCCTTTGGGGACATGGCTCGGAGGAAGCGGGTAGAATCTTATTGCAACATAGGTAGCAGGTTGCTGGCAGCCCGGGCCCTAGACTTCGAGAATTGTATTAGTGCCAAGAGATCCGTGCTTAATGGGACATTATTTACCCCGTAAAGCACCGCTGATAGGAACGATAGGCTCATTTAGGTGGCTGATGGGTGATCAGAGGCTTTTCGTAGGAGGAATGGGAAGCTGTTTGTTTTGGCAGAAGACAGAACTAAGCTGGCGATTAGCTTCTCCTACTTAGAGGACCAGCCTCTCCTCCAAGAAAGAGTAAACAAGCAATGAAGGCATCAGAAACCCTTGGCCGCAGCTCAGAGGTGTGTGGAGGAGGGATCTTTGTGGCGAGTGTCCTCAGCCCTGGTGTGTCACTGGCCACGAGGTGCATTTTAAGTTTAGAGACTCACGAGGGAGAAACGACATCTTCAGGTGGCCTTTGTAACCTCCACTCCGGGTCACTGGCTCTCTCTGGCTCTGTGCGTAAGAATTTCTGAATTTGACCCAAACGAAACATTAAGCTATTCACGGCAAATTTTCATGGTTTTAATATAGTTTTTTTTTCCTCTCGAACTTGATTTAAAAGTCTATCTCATCATAACCATTGTCGAACATTTTAAAAACACCTTCGGAAACAATTTTGGACGTGTTCTTTTCACTATCAATATAGGAGAAAAAATATATGTATATGTGGTATATATTTCTATGTGGTTACACGTATATGTGTTTGTTTATATGTATGTACGTATTCATGGGAGTACACATGTGTGATATCACATACACGTATGTGTGTTTGGAGGCGTCAATGGAAAAGTCAGAATGTTATTGGGGCCAGGGTTACCGTGTTTACAGACTTAATTACAAATTAGGTCTTTGCGTCTCTTTGAAATGCGTTCACCAGATTCGTTTGACACCCTTGCGTGAGGTGTGAAGCTCCAGGCTAACGGGGGGGAAGTTACAGCCGTGTGGGGGGCGCTGCTGGCATGAACCGTGACACAGAGAGGTCCCCACGCAGGAACCGGTGTCGCCGTCCCGAAGTCTGGCTCTTACACGGTTTAGGGGGTGGGAGCTCGGAGCAACTGTCGGCGACGCGTGTCCGTATTATCAGAAGATACTTTCTGCATGACAGGCGGGGGCAGGAAGTGGCACACGGGCCACCGCGGTGCCTTTTTCACCGAGCCGATGCTCTCGGCCGCCCCTTGGAGTTGCCCGGTCACGTCTCCTGGACCCCGAAGTCTGAAGGCGCGTCGCCTGTCAACACGTGGCACTTATTAAGGACATCCCAGTTTTCCTCTTTCCGTTAGTCACAGAGATCCGTGGCTCTTCCGAGCTGCCATTGGTGAGCCGTCACCCGCGTCCCTGGAGGACACTGGGAAAGAGGACGTGCTCGTCATCGCGTTTGTCTTTCTGCCGTCGTCTTAGGGAACTGGGCAATTTCTGTTGGATTCGGTCAAATATTGAAAACAGGTTCTAGACAGCAGTTCCTTCCCATGAGATGCTTCGGGTGACCTTCTGTCCCTGGCCTCGGTCACTCCCCGCCTCCTGAATCAGCTTCTAATAGCTTGCAGCTGCTCCCCCTCAGAGATTAACCTTTGGCCTCCGGGCGCCCTCTTGCCAGCAAGGGGGTGCATCCTCCCCGTCTATGAGGGCCGAGTCCGCCCATGAGCTCCCGGCTGAGGGGTGTGGGCGGCCAGCCCCTTGCTGGAATCTATCCTTCTGCTGTACTTGGTGCTGCAAAGCATTGCGTGGGACCAGCTGAGATCGCGACCCAGCTCAGCTCTTTCTCCTGCTCCTCCCCCTTCCCTCCCACCGAGAGCGTCCCCCCAATATATCCATGCACGGACACCCCAAGCCTCTGCTTCTAGGAAACTCGATCTCGGACGCCTACCTTTCAGAGATAACCTGATCGAATTTGACACGTTCGTTTTTCAGATCAGACAACTTCATGCTACTAGAAATGACTTATTTCAGAACATACAGGGAATGGGTAGAAAAAGTAAACACAGAATGTAGCGCTTACAACTCTCAGCTCACACTTTTCTCACTATCCCTTTAAAAAAAAAAAAATCTTGAGACTGTGGACAAGTTTTTAAAAGTCCTAAGGGAAGAAACTTCGTTAGAAGATTTCGTGTGATTTGAATTTAGATTCTACCTCCTGAGGATTTCAGTAGAAAAGATTTCAAATCATGAGCCCGACACGTAAGCCCGTCATGCTCCTTCGTGTGTGCAGGATGAAGGGAAATGTGAGGGATGTGTATTCTTAGACCCGGTTGGAAAGAGTCGCATGGGGGGTGAAGGGTAGGCGAGCTGAGGGGACATCCGGCAGGTGTGGAAGGTGGCCAGGAGGGACGGGGCCTTCAGGAGTCAGCAGCTGTGGATGTGGACTTCGCAGGCACCGGGAGAGCCACGTCCCTGAGGGCCGAGCCGCGCTCTGTGTCCTGGCAAGTTTCCATACATGGCTTCAAAGTGGCGAGTGGACACAGTTTTCCCGGATGATGGAAAATGTCCGGGAAGAGTGGTCATCTCCGTTAGTCAGTAAGCAAAGAAAGGAACGTGGGACCTGTGCGTGCAGCTCATTTTCACGTAAATCACACAGGGCAGACGGCTGGCTCTGTCCAACTCGTCCCGCCCCGCCCCAAACCCCCACCTTTTTGTTTGTTTGTTTGTTTAAAAAGCTCTGCTTTAATCACTTGCATTTATTTGGGCTAATATTGATAGACTACTTCAATTTCGAAGACGAGACTGTAAAGTCCTGCTCGCCAGGGACTTGTGGTCTAGTAGGAGCTAAGACGTGTCAACAGAGAACTTCAGTTCGCAAGTGACGGCACACAGTGGTTGGTGTGACATCTCAGAGGACAGGGCTTCTCCCTTTAGGGCAAGTGTCCTGGGGGAGGTGGCACTCGAGCTGAACCTCAAAAGCTGGACTATTCTACCTAGAACAACCAGCAGGAGCGAAGGCAGAGTCGTGGGACCGTTCGTTGGGGACTCTCGGTGGCTCCTACTGGATGTGACCCCCCTGGCAGCCCCTCAACTAGCAGCCAGGCTTTGGGAACGCCTTGGTGGCAGGTGTCACAGAGCTCCAGTCCTTCATGCTGCAGGACAGGTGAACAGCAGGTCACCACGCTCAGAGGTG
The DNA here is from genome assembly GCF_902729225.1 of Pteropus medius. Lineage (NCBI taxonomy): Eukaryota > Metazoa > Chordata > Mammalia > Chiroptera > Pteropodidae > Pteropus > Pteropus medius. The sequence continues at coordinate 749,507 of NW_024354496.1, forward strand.
CGTGCCCAGTTCTTCTTCCTGCTTCCGGCTCACCTGCGTGCACCTCAGGTGACACGGCCTGCAGCTCTCATGCTTTTCACATGATATTTACAAAGACCCTCACCAGCACCCCAAAGAAAGAACCCCAGATGAGCTGAAGGCGGAAGCAGGAGGCTGGCCGTCCCGTCTGCCTGCACTACGCTCTGGCCCCCGGGAGCTCTCCAGGTGTGAATTTCTGGGCACCCGAAGTCAGAAACTCCTCAATGCCACGGTGCCGGCAAAGTAGTTTCCCGGAAAAGATCTCCTTGACCTTCGCAGCCACTCTGGGAGGTCAGGAGGAGACAGCGCTCAGGCTCCACAGCAGAAACTGACCCCCAAATCGTCCTAGTCCCAAACGTTTACACAAAACGATCCTTTTTTCCACGGATGTTAACGGTGAGGGGACACAGAGTGGAAACAGCAACTGTAGCATAATCTACGCTGTGAGTGTTTCGGGGGCATGATGGTGGGTGTCATACCGCGTTGAAAAAAGCCTCACAAACTATTGCTCCATGAACACAATCCCCTGTCCGTTCATCCAGCCCGATCCTCCTTCCGGCCAGGAAGAAGCTGTCAAACACGATCCCCTTCCTGGCGTCTGAGGTTCCGTTCCAGGGACCGGGCGTGAGATGTTCTTCCTGTTCCGAAAAGAATTTTATTTCCTACTAGAGAGAGACAGGCATGTAGAGGACTGGCTGCAGAGTCGTGGATGCGAACAGAGGAACTCTGATAACCCCCAATCGTCTCTGACATATTTAAATATAATCAGCAGCACATTATCCTAAGTTCTTAGACGAATAGCCTTTTTCCCCTCCTCTTCTAAGCTGATTTTTTGTGGTCCACCCCAACTTCCGCTTGCCTCCCGAAACAGCCGAGTGTTCCTGACATCTTCGAAGAAATGTGGCATGAGCAGATGTGCCGTAGAGGACGAGATCGTCGTCTGGGGTAACGGAAAGCTCGCCTTCCCTTTTGGCTGGCGCCGCCGTTCACCGTGGCTCGTAGGCATGTGACAGCTCCTTCCCGGAACTCGCCGTGCCTCGTACCCTTATTTCCTTCCCTTTTGTGTCGGTGTGGAGAGCGTACGTCAGCGTTTACACTCTGCGATCGTTTCCAGCATCTCTGCGAGATATAAAAGTTGGACGATGAGGAATTCTGAGAAAAGGGAACTTAGAAGATTCTCAAGGCTACACATGAAAAGAAAATGGTGACGAATTGCTGGGTCTTTAATCCCCCAAGTGCTAAAATCTATCCTCAGGGGAGTCTGAGGAACAATAGCTCACCAGAATGAAGGGAGAAAATAGCTCCCCGAAACTCTTAATTCAAATTCGATTCATCCTTTTGTTTTCATTTGTAACTTTTGTCATTTAATAAGCTTTTTGCTCTCCAAGTTATTAATATCCTGCCAACTTAAGAAAAAAGTGTTCTGTTAGAGTAACCCCAAAATATTATAATTTTGTTGTTTATATTACCTTCCTTCTTTGAGAGAGAAGGCAGTTAGATACATGGTCGCCAGCGAAAAAGCCCATACAACGTTATTATAAAAACCTGCATCTTCCAGATTGTCATGCACAGGATCAGAACAAAAGATGCAACGTTCCCCCTCCAAGTAGCACCCCATTATCACCGTGACATCTGAAATTTCATAGCTGATTTCTGGTTACGTCTGAAGAAGTGACAACTTCACGAGTCCGGAAATGAAAACGTAAGACAGAGAGAGCGTTTAATGAAACACAGGACATTCGTTTTAGAGAGTAATTCATCACCTTCCGAGACTGTCATTTATCATCCTGGTGCTCGAGCGTAGAGGAACGATGAGAATCCGTTTCCTTCTGCAACTCGAGGATGCTTTCTCCGTACTTTGCATTCCCTTTACACCTTTTAAAATCCACTATAACATTTGAATTTGCAACGCATCCCGTTATCTTTGGTGTTTGTCCCTGGCACGCCGATGCAGATGCCATGCTCATCTGAAAACAAACACCATGGGCTACATCGTCAGTGGGGCTTCACTGGCAACTTCTCGTAAAGAAGGGCTGAAACAGTATAAAAGCGTTCAGATTAAAAGTGATTTAATGGAGTCACGTGCCCCTTTTGGGTTGTTATAAACGATTCGCCGGATGTAAGTGTATCAACTGTTGTTTAATTCTCTACTAGCACATCACTGAGAGACTCAGCTGTTCGTATACTGAAACACAAGTCTCTGTTCCTGTCTCTGAAAGCCTCCAGCACCGGAAGTGACGGCATCCTTTTGAAATTTATACTGTTGGCTACACATGGTGGACCGGATAGAAAATCGACAAAGGCTTGCAAAGTTAAAATACCGAGAGAGATTTTGAAGAGGATATACGTCTTATATTGACGTGTCACCCTGTCCCCTGGATGGGTTCCGAGTGCTCTTATAATCACCAAATATACAAAGCAGCCTTGTGTTTCAGGGCCGCGAGCTTCCTTTCCAGCTGATGAGCGAAACCATCATCATCATCATCATCATCATCATCATCGCCTCTACATTTCCTGAGAGTTCCCCGTGCAAACGATTTCTGTCGAGATGCTCATATTTCCATGCCTGTCCTCGATGGCAAGCTACTTATTTTTGTCCTGCTTCCTGATGACGTATCCCTCGCTCAGCGGCCACGTTCCCCAGAGGACCAGTGTTTTTGTGGACCGTGGAGGAGTGCCCTCCGATGGAATAGGGGGAGAAGCCCACGCAGCCATACGGACACCAAATAGTGTCTGGGCATCGGGATCGACCCATTCTTGGCCCAGAGCTCTGCTGTATGGTTGACTCCACAAGAGACAGAGTTACAAACTGCGTCAGAGTATGACCTTGGGGCTGGCTTCTGGAGAAGGGCAACTTTATGCAGAAGTTCCTGGTTACTTTGAGAAACAACGAGACGAAACCAGGAGGCCGGTTGCCATGGAGATGTTTCGGTGACCGTGATTCTTTTAAATTTCTTCGGTGGCAAGAAAGTGCAGACAAATCACCCAAGATACTGCCCACCGTTAAAGATTCGTTGTTTGAAGGTGGACGTTTCGTTTCTCATTTTTTTCCTGCCACGTTTTCGGCTGTTACAGCCCTTTAGGATAAGAACCGTGCCTTTAAATCTGCATCATCTACCCCCAAGTTCCTTTCTGACTTCTCCGGAAGTTTGGAGGGTATCCCCAAGATGTCTTTGAATAGACACACACTCTTCCTCTCTCCCCGCCGCCTGCGTCCCCTTCCGCACCCTCTTTTTGGACATTTGGCTGTAGCATTTTGAAAAGCAGCACAGCCAAACTCATTTAATTATAAACGACCCCACGTTACGCATCTGGAAGTCATTTTTTCCCGTTGGGCCGGAATCTGAAAAAGTGGGGAACATCTTTCTGCTGTCGTTTCCATTTTTGTTTCAAATTCTGACATGATGTGCTCGCAGCTGCGGGAAATAAAAAAAAAAAAAAAAAAAAAATTCTGGACGGAATATAGTCACTGCTTAAGTATCACGTTCGCCACAGAAAAACATGTTTAGAGGTGAGACTACGTTACAGACCCCGTTTTTATTTTCGTCCGTCCGTTTCTCAGGAGGCGTGGACTCGCCTGATGCTTTTTACCTATGTTAAATAGGGCAAGATTTGCGAACTCTAGTCCCATTTACTACTCCACGATTTTGAAAAAAAAAAAGATTCCTTCTTTTTTTGGTTAATCATATGAAATGAGAGCTAAAATTTTATTTCCGTATATGTCTATATGTCTTACCCTAATGTGTCTAGCTTAGGGTTTCTCCATCTTCGGTCTGTTGACATTTGGGATATATATTTTCTATGTCTTTAACACTTTATAACTCATCTCTTTGGATCTATATATCTCTAGTTCAATACCTGTATTTAGATACGTACATCTATATCTAGACATAGATGTGATTCTTTTATTACGTATCCAGGTACGTTCACTGAAAGAATAAACTTGGATACCCATCGATACATCGATCGCATTAACGATGCTCTATTTTGCTTACAGTTTGAGAGTTTCGGAACATGCTCCTTTATGTCTCCATTCGAGAATGTGGGAAAGAAAGAAACACTCGTTTCTCTAAAATGCATTTAGGAAAAAAGTTTTGCCTCCACCCTACGGCAGACATTCTTGTGATCGGAAACAGCTGTATCTCTGCCTTTAGCAAAGCTGATTCTGGAGATACATCAGGGCATTTGTGGATGTGATAATCCTATAAGAAAATGGGGTTGTTTTTTTCGACATGAGCAGACTAATTTAAAATTGGTCATGTTGCATCTTTTTCTTTAAATAATTGCTATACATATATTTTAATTGGATGAGCCGGTGCTAAGAAGGGGAGCCTGCTCCCCTTGGAATGTCTTTGCTGGCAGACTCGTTTTTTTTTGAGAAAACGTGATGAACTTTCTTTCAGACCATCGATGTGCTCTTGGCCACAATCCGTCACCTGCGATATGGTGGCGCTGTGATGCCATGCGATTTGCGTGGAGCAGAGGCTCATGTGCAGTGAGCTCTACAGAAAGACCACGTGTGGTGATTAGGATGCGGTTGGCACAGAGCGGGTGCCTGGCGCTGAGGATCGTGGGGTGCCGGAGCGAACGGCTGCACCCCTGGGTCCTCAGCGTGTCGCAATCTGGCCTGATGAATCTACTGCCCTGGCGGGGAGCGGGGGGCGTCGACAGTGAGTGGGGCGCTGTGCGCGTGGAGCGGGGTGCAGACGGTGTACGGGAGAGCTCTGTACCTTCCTCGCGATTTTCCTGCGAACCCAAAACGGCTGTGAAAAAGGATGTTTTTTTAAAAAAAAAGGTAATTAAAAAAACCCCGAATTTCCAATTTAAAAAACCTGCCCTTCAAAGTTTCCTGAAGAGTGCTGAGTTCTCTAGGCACAGGATTACATCGAGATCTCTTACGTGCTTTTGTTCCCACTTAAAGATTTCTATTCTCGTATACATCGGAAGACAGGAAGTAGGATTTTTAATGGAAATCTTAAACCCTGGATAGATACTGTGTGAAGGAAAAAGACCGTTGAATACTAGGTCATCTATCATGTCATCACAATAGCCCTGGCTTCCCGGATGTTGGGCGCTTATAATTCTGCAGGTAACATGTTTTTTCTTGGCACTTTTTTTTTTTTGCAAAGCGAGGTCTTTTTCTGGGGTTTGGCTCTTTCTCTTGTATCGCATTTAATTCATCATGTTTTCTCAAGTGATCTCTCATGAAAACACGCTGTCTTTTGAACTTCATATTAAAATAACTCAGCATCATGATGAATGGGCTAGCATATCGAATAAGCCAGGGTATAAGGAGGAGCTCTATTGTAGTTTGATTAATTATTCTGTACTCTCTGATGAAGAACACATAAATCAGGACGATGAAACGCCATGTATCGCAAGAAAACAACGTGACAAAAATCTAGCACTTAGTAAAGTCAATTAAAATGGGGGGGAACCATGTATTTCTGTTAATTCTTTTTCTTGCTTAGCTTACCCCTACTGCAGGTGAAACTCGGCTGAACTGAATCTTGGATATTTCAGCCTCTGGATGTGGAAAATTTTGCTCTAGTTTAAAACAGGTACCGCTAGGACTTACGGAGTGTGTTCTAAAACATATCACTAAAATATTCTGTAGAAATGCAGTTCGAGACAATAGTTTTCATTTACGGGGGCGGGCATTGTCTATTTTTCAAGTGGAAATTTTTTAAATGCTCATAGCGATAATAGGAATAGTTCATGTTACCTAGAAACAGATTCTTTGCAGCTACTGTTAGGGCTTGTGAGTAATTAGCTTGATAACTGAAAATTAATCCTTCACCTCTGCTGGTCGGAGCGCCAGGATGCAGGCGGTAATGTGCCCCGTGGGACTAGCTAATTACGAACAACAGATTGCACCTGTCAACCTTTGCAGCTGTCAGGCATCTAGTCTGCAAAGTCGAGGGGGATTTGAGGGTGCCTGGAAAGCTGGCTTCCCTCTTTTCTCCGTCATCCGGAGCGGTAAACAGCATCTTCCCTGAGTTGTTTCTTAGGAAGATGCCCGTAGATTGAAGTGAGGCTGGGACAGAGTGGGGACCAGTGCCGGATGCCGTGCCCTGGAGCTCTGTGCTCCCAGGTGTCAATCTGGCAGGTTCAGAAGCAGACGTGGACTTGACTGAGTTGAAAATTACACACACACACGCGCGTGCACACGAAGATCAGTGTCTCGTTGGACCAGGAGGATGATCCTTCTGGGTAAGCGGAGTGCTCTGAGGCAGCTGGGCTGCTGGGCAGCTGGACGAGGTGCCCGGAGCTGTGCTTGGCAAACGCGGAGCGAGAGGAAAAGGCAACGTTTGGCGTGTTCTTCGCGAAGTGGCTAACGGTGGAGACGAACCGTGCGGCTTCTCTCTTTGCCACGAGGGTCTCTGGTTCGAGCAAGAAAACGGGACCGTCGGCCGGCTCCTGAGGTCGCAGCTCCCTGCACCCAGAGTTCTGCGGGTCTGGGGACACCTGAGCATCTGCGTGTCCCACGAGCGTGCAGGCGACCCCTCGGAAGGAAAGAGCGCCGTGGCAGAGTGTGCGGGTCTCGGCGTTGACACGTTCTGTCCCCTGCCCGCTGTCCCCAGCATTCTCCTCCTGGCCAGCTTTCCCGCCTTCCAGGTGGTGTGGCATTCGTGAAGGTTCGCCTCCTCACACGGGGGTCCGGGCCGCCTTCCTCGGCAGGCGTGACAGCGAGGACACACTCGGGTTCAGTATACTCACTCGTCCAAGGAGAGGCTTGGGGCACTGTTGGCCGCCATGTCCCTTGACACAGGGGTGAGGGTTGCAACTTGCTCACAAGGGGAGTGGCCCAGTACAGCCTCCCCGACCTTGCGTGTCCAGAGGACCTCACTCGGGGCAGAGAAAGAAGCCTTGACAGAGGCCTCAGAGAGCAAAGGTCGTGAGTGTCTGAGGTCCACAGAGTCCAGGGCACAGATGTGGGGAGAGAAGACACTAACAATAGATCGATCACACCTGGGGGGGGCGCGAGATGGCTCTGGCCTTGATCACCTCCTCGTGACGTCTGCTCCTCCCGTGTCCCTTTAAGTGGATTATACCGAAAACGGGGCTGGTGGATCATGACAAACCTCCGTGATGATTAACAGGTGACTCCGTGCGACGCAAACACGCGTTCTAAGATTTAACAACTTTACGTTAAGACAGGGACAAGTCCTCGTCCTCGAGATGGAGAGAGAGGTGGGTCGCAATGAGACACCGCGTTCTGATGGGCACGGGAAGGTGACAAGGAGCCACATGTCAGGAATCAACACGGAGAGTGATTTCAGCATGGTTAATACACACCGGCATTGAGGCAGAGGCTCCCACTTGGGGTGCAGCTCGGGGTGTGCTTGAATCAGTGGCGTGTTTCTCATCTTAGTCACTGTGACGATCAGGTGGAATGACGTCCCCGTTCTGCAGATCCAGACCTTGGCGTCATGAAGGGACACATCTCAACCGAGTGAATTCGAGGGTCTAATGGCTTTATGAAGTGATTCTTGAGCCGGCCAGCAACCCATCTAGCGTCTGGGCCCCCTTTTTTACAAGAGGTAAAGGGGGCAGGGCAAGTATTAACAAAAGAAAGGGAAGAATTAATTTTCGGCCAGGACGTATTGTTTCGGAGGCACTGACACTGGCTTCGGAATCGTAGACTTCGCCACGAGGCAGGCCGTCTCCCTTGACCCATGTGCTAACCCTCTGCACCTCGGAAAATACCGATCTTGGGGGATAGTGTTTTTGGTGACATATCGGTCAAGACGACGTCATACATGGGTTGGGTGACCGCGGAGAGTTACTGAACAGAAGGGGCTTTGGCCTCCGACTCCCCCACTTCTGGAAGGGCCCTGGTGTTCAAGTTTCCGTCCCGTCTCCATTTCTTTGGCCCTGTGGGGGAGGGTTGAGACTTTGGCTCCGGGGCGGCGGGAGGTCAGGTCAGGGGTGCCACCTGTGCAGTGACGTCTCCGTGAAGGTGACTCGCGGGTCGTGGGAGTCAGCAGTCTGCTTTACGGGAGCAGAGCCGGTCTTCAGCTGCTCGCTGGGATCCGTGTGTCACCTCGAGAGCCTTTTCTGCGGTGTGACTGCCGTCCTTGTAGAAAGCGGAAGAGTGGACACGCAGCCCCGCATGAGGCAGGACACAGGTGGGAGACCAGGGCACAATGGCATCTGCTGCCTCAAGCCGGGGCGCTGCTCGGACGGATGTGAAGATTCAGCCATGGGACACACCTGCCCCGGAGCCTTCAGGGGGAGTGTGGTCTGAACACTGACACCTCCCCAAACGGTCACACAACACAATCCTGTTGTTTAAACCACCTCGCACCTGTTACCACAGTCCCAGGAGACTAACAGTCACTCTATTTCATTTTGATTTCTAAATAGTATTAAGAATAGTATAATATGGTGATTTATGAGGAATCCATAGTTGGTCATTCAGGTGACTAAAATATATTTGTCATATATATTTGGCCTTCATCCACCGGTTCCCAGCTCACAGCTCCGGAAACCGTTGCCATCTCCTGCCACAGCAGTGATAAAGGTGTCTTTGTTATGTTAATGAGGTGACTTTTGGAAAACCCCTAGGTAACTGGTTGCCAGGGGAACCAAGCCTGTAATTAGAAGGTTGGAACTTCCGGCCCCTCCCCCACCTCCAGGGAGGGGACAGGGAGCTGGAGGTGGAATCGATCAGCAAGGGCCACGATTTAATCAATCACGCCTACGTAACGAAGCCTCCACGAAAACCCGAAGGAGCGAGCCGGAGCCTGCCACGTTGGTGAACAGGTGGAGTCAGGGAGGGTGGGCCCCTGGACAGGACATGGAAGCTCTGTGCCTCCGGACACTGTGCGCTGGGCAGCCATCTGGCCGTGCCTGAGGCATGGCCTTTTATAATAACCCGGGGATCCGGTGAGTGAAATGCTTGTCTGACTTCTGTGAGCTGCTCTTGCAAATTAATCGCACTGCAGAGGGCACCCGGGAAGCTGTGATTTATAGCTACCTGGTGAGAAGTAAAGGTCACGACCTGGACGGGCAACTGGCCTTTCAGGTCCAAGCTGTCTGTGGAACCTCCGGTGTGCGGCCGGTTGGTCAGAAGCAGGTGTAACAGCCTGGGTTTGCGACGGGCGTCTGAAGGAGGGCGCAGTCTTGTGGAACTGAGCCCTTTACCTGTGGGGTCTGAGGCTCTCTCCAGGTAGAGAGTGAGAACTCAGATGAAGTCTCAGATGCTCTGTGGGTGGGGATGTGCCTCTTCTCCCCACGGTGGAATTGGTCCGGGAACCCCAAAGAAAGGCTGTGTTGTGTTCTTGGAATTTCGCGTTCCCGGCGAGGGGTTCTGGGTTATGAATTCGATCCGGTGCATCCGTGCCTTCAAGAACTGGATCGGTTTTATGCTTTACATAGGTATTGAGTATTTGGAAAGACTTGAAACAACCAAATAGCGTAGAAGTTCGTAAGATTGGTCTTATTCATAAGCTATTGAAAATGATTTTCTTTATTATCATTACGAAAACGTATTGGGGGCTCCTTGCTGAGTTCTCCGCGGTTAATCCCATGAGCCATGTAGGACCCCAAGTCCCTCTGAGACCTCCTTCTAAACTGCTCACTCTCACTGCTCGTGGGCAAAGCATTTGCACTTGTGGATTGGCATCTTTCAGCGAGAGGACGAGCTCGACTTTACAGGATCGCAGCCGGTCTTCCTAAACACGTCTGCGCTCATCCTACACACACACGATTCTCACGTTAGAAGGGAATACATTGACTTTTCCAAGAGCTCACCGTTTATGATGGATAAGGGACCGGGAATGCAAAAAGGCTCTTCGGGCTCCGCCTCGGGTGTGCTTTCTGTGAAAACCTCCTTTTTGTCTGAATCAGCAACGTGTCGCACCATTTTTTACTTCTTGGGCTCCCCTGTCTTTATGTAGAAAGGGAGAACTATGGGCTTGCAACCCTCTTCACTGTCTCAACCTCACCATCTAGAATTTTCCTCCAAATCTGCTCTTGCCAGGAGCGCCGACAGCTTTCACGTGTCCGTCAAAGCTGTGACGACGAGTCACTCGACGTGGCCATACGGTCTTGGGCTTGGTAATTGAGACGTTTCATTTGATCATGGGACACTTAGCTCCCCGTGGCCAGCCCACCCCTCGCATTTCCTTGTTACTGTGGTCCGGCCGTGGAGTGTCGTGAATAGAATAGTGTCCGTGGTCTTCTTTGTGTTCAGATGGCATGGACCATACATTGCGTCTTTCTCTTCTGATTCTGGCCTTTTTCTTAGGCATTGCTCACGTTTTTAGAATTATTAGAGGATTTCGTTAATAAGAGAATAAAATATTAACAGGTAGAAAGTCGAAAAGTTCATAACCCTTCGCCCCTTTGCTCTTCAGTGGATCTGAGAGCTCCGGGCACGAAGTCGGGGATGGAAAAGTCAATGACATGGGTGACATGGTATGGGACATTCTAACCTCTTTCCCTCGGAAAGTTCCTTGTATTTTAAGACAATGACATGTCATTAACCGGTTACGTTGATGTTGTTTCCAGCAAGAGGATGGATTAAATTACATGGTATCATCTGACTCAGAAGTCTACCGTTTACAAACATTTCGAGTGGATATTTGGAATCACATTGTGTGATTGTCCTTTTTCTTGTCCTGGTTGTATTTAGGGGACAGGCTTGGCCCCATTTGAATAGATCCAGGCTGTCACAGAGGAGTGACAGAAACGCCCACCGATGCGGACGGTTTGCACAGCAGGGGACAATACACGTGGAAGAAAGTCTCAGAGTGACTGACCTGGGGTCCTACATGGCTCAGGTGATGAACTGCGGAGAAGGAGAATGTTAAGAACCCTTCATACGCTTTGACATAACAATAAGATGATTTTTAACTGGTTATGGATAATTACACTCAGCGTACACTCTCCTTAGCAGGCAGGATGGGGTTCAGATCCCATTTGGCTCAGAGATCTTGTGAAGTCATTGTTTTAGTGGCTGGCGACCTGCCTTGAGTTTTTGCTCAAGTTTCTCCTGATTATTTTTCTTTTTTTCTTTTTTTTTTTAATATATGAAGCATCCTACCATAAAAACAAAATAGCAACAACAAAAACAAAGAAAGAGTTAAGAAGACACCCAAACATTACACGTTACCTGAAGTATACTTTAGCGAGTTGTAAATTTGCAGCTAATTAGCATCTTTCCAGAGAATTATGGTAAAGGATGAGATTAAGGGTCATGTAAAGTTAGGTTTTTAAACTGGTTTTCCACTTTGCTCTTGCATTATTTATTTTTTTTCTGCTTTGATACTGACTTTAATTCTTCATGAAAACGTTGGAAAGGTGCGGATATGTTTTTTTAAAAAAACTTTTCTATCGTTCCTCACACTACGATCGCTTTTAAAAGCACAGATGAAACATAGCACCAATAGGCACGTTGAAACATGTCGAAACAACAATTTGTTCTTCTTCGGTGTTTATACCTCCAGAGTAACGATTCTCTTTCAGGAAAAAACGTATCAGAGAAGTCGTAACGCCTCCTAAAGCAGCTCTGTGGATCGAGAGAGCTTGCTGGGACTTGAAATGACATGTGTGCTTGTGATGCGGGACCATTCCCCAAGGGCAGACTCAGAGACCTGAGGAAGGACTGGGAGGGTTCCTGACCGAGCCCCGAGGGAATTCAAGCCCACGCCAGAGTCTGAGACAAAGGACAGTTTCTTAGAGCAGGGTGACGTCCCCTCAGCGGGAGGAAGCTGAGAGGGACCGAGAGACAGACAATGAGAAATGACAGACCAGACAGAAGATCCCACGGGTTCGGGGAATTCATTTGATATCTGTTTCTGTGAATTATAGTTTAAAGACTGTGTTTACCCATTTTCCTCGGTGCTGTGGGTATACGGTGTGACAGATAAGGGTGTGCAACTCAAAAGGTGTGGGTATGCAGCGAGAAAGCCTGGGCCGGTCCCCAGCCTTCGATCTAAAGCTTCCCCATGGGTTATTGGCCGGAGGAAATGAATGATTAGGTTTCCCTGCTCGCCTGCGTAAACACTTGGCCAGTAACCCCAGCAGGAGTCTTCAGGGCTGATCAGCACCTTGCAGGCTCTGAATAACAGCTCGATTTAGCATTTAATTCTCACGCCTCCTCCCCGCCTCACTTGGGCTGCACCCCACCTCGCCAGCTGACCCACGGGTTTCCACTTCCTGTCCCCCTGGAAGGGCCACACTTCTTGCAGCTGCTCCGACCTGCCACGGCTTGCTGAATGTCTTCAAGGTACTGCTGTCATTCAGGAAATATGCCACACAGCTCCTTCCTTTATTGCAAAGTGGCTTTTTTTTATGCAGAAGCCTCTCAACTGCAGGAAAGACACTCCCTCATACCCGATGAAGGTGTATCACAGGCTGTGCTGTTTGCAGAGCTCGGAGCTCAAAATCTCAATGTTACCGGGTAGTATTTTCAAGGTCAATCCCCAAGGGGAAGTGAAGGACGTAGCACGGGGCAGCAGGTGGAGGTGGCTGCCATGCAGTCACAGTCACAGCCCCAGTGGGTCCTGCAGCTCCCTCTGGAGCGTTGAAGGTCATCCAGAATGGGACAAGGAGCTTGGTCCTTTGTACTCCAGCATCGACCAGTCAGTGGAGATGGGCTTCTCCCTACAGACGTGTGGCCTTGAGCTAAGTCTCTCTCTTCAACCAAGTACGGTCCCCTGGTGGGGAAAGGGGAGTTTGGCTGTGAACTGTCAACTCTCAACACCCTGAGTTAGGAATATTCACGTCAGTCATGGGGGGTGGAGAGAGACATCTAGGCTGTACATGGCCAAATCTACTGCAGGGAATTATATTTTTGTTTTGGGGAACACGTTTGTTCCTTGGGGGTCATATGTTTCCAGCCACCGGCACCCCTTGGAGCTGTTGTCTGCCAGGATGCTTGTATCTGACACTTCCTTCCCCCGCTAGATCCAGAGCTTCCACTTTCTGTCTGCACCTGCTCTGCATCATCCCTCCTTCCGTAAGCCCTCCAAGTTCAGGGAGGCCGCCTGCCCGCTGTTCACCGCGGCTGTCACAGGATAACACAGCTTTGGGGCGTCTGTTGGCACCTAGGTTCCAGAGGCAGGTGTCAGTCTAGCACATCGGTCCCCCCAAACCTGCGTGTCTGACGGATTCCCCAGGTGATCTTTCGAGCCGGGAAGGTGGAGGCACTGCCACCTGGCCCTTGCTCTTTTAGTTTCCTGCTGGGTCCTGTCTAGAGCCCACGAAGCATCATTTAACCTTTTTTTTTTTTTAGCTGTATTTTCTTGCCTTTTGGCTCCTCACTATGCAAAGTTCTAGCTCTGAACGCATCAAGCCCCGACAGGTGTGTCCTCGGACGTGTCAGCTCAGTGCGGGGTGATCACCAAGGGAGATCACGCAATGGCACGGATGGCATTTCCACAAACGCACAGTCCCCGGCCTCAGGTCACGGTCCGGACCAACCACCAACCCTCCCGGTGACGTTCTTCTCGTCAATGCGCACGCTCGCCTTCCTTCAGCGACTCCTCTCAGTTCTGATGTCGCTGGGAAAATCCAACACTCCCGCCCCCCACGCCCGCCCCACGTCGGTAGACGTTCTGCGTGCACGTGCCGTGGACGGACCCTCGAAGCCGATGCTGGCTTTGCCGCGGCTGCTCAGGCTGCGGGCACAGCTCCCCAGAGGCGCTCATTGTACCCTGCTCCGTGTCCCCGCTTTCTAGAAAGTATTTATCGGTTTCACAAGTCGCTCAGAACGAGGTCGTTCGTCATTTCCTGAATGCAGATTTGAGAAAGCAGGGACAGCCCCCCCAAAGAGTAGCCACCAAGATGTATTGACGTGGCAAAGAAGATGGGTCGGTGGAGAGCCAGGGTCAACTTACATGTAAGAGATTTGGGTGAATCGAAGACGCTATCGCCAGGATGTCCCTTTTTATGCAACCCTAAGAATTTTTTTTTTTTAAACGATAAAATGATGACACATGGCTTAATGATGGTATTTCTTGAACCATCATTGGGTCACGGCCATACTGCGTTGCTTTGTAATACATCTGGTCCAGGAGGTGTGGCGATGTCATCTGCCTTCATTTGCATTTTTGATGAGATTATGAGTCCTTTTGTTCCTAATGCGTAGCACGGCGTCATCTACTTGTGGCACATTCCTTGCTTGAAACCTCTAGGGTGTTGGTTGTTAGTTGCAAGAAAATACGAAAATTCGGTCTTTCCTCCAATGAGAAATTGCTCACTTTTGTATCCCTCACATTTTTGTGCATTCAATGATTTTCCCTTTTGATGCCAAATCATAGTCTAACTATTTTAAGCGCATTTTAGATGTCAGGTAAGCACATGTGTAGACCCATCGACATACATAACTCAGTGTATGGCGCGGCCACGGCCACGTTCACAGGTGTGGAACACTGACGACCACTTGCTCTGCCACCTGGCCAGCGACGACCGTATCACAATGCATCACAGCTACGGCAAGATGCACCCCACTGCAGAGGCTGTCAGCTTCCACGTTGCGGTGACGTCAGGATTCTGCCCAGGGTTGTTGAAAGGACATATTTCCGAGTCCACAGAAGTGGATCCTGGGCTCTGACCTGGCTTCCAGACCTTAACTGTGCCTCTCATTTCTACCAAACGTTCTTTCTGTGCTTTGTCTCCGATCCATGTGAGTCGAGGGTACAGTTGGGGGGCTCAGATGTTGCTGGGGACCCACATCCCAGGATGGACAGTCCTAGTGGTTGCTATGACAACTGAGCCAAAGCTACATAACTAAGCACAGTATGCTAGTGTCAGAAACTGTCACCCCTGCATTCCGACGCCCACCATAGGGATCCCAGAGCGGCTGACGGCTAATGGCGTTTTGAGTGACTGGGTTATGATAAAGAGGGCGGAAAGTTTGTCTTTACCTCTTGACAACAAAAACAAAATGTGCTTTTATGTCAAACTCGAAAGGAGTCCTTGAATCTCACCTGTACGCCCGGAGACCCCAGGGATTTTTTGGACCCCTTCTGTCTGCCCTGCCCCACCCGCTCCCTCCCCTGTGCCTTCCTCACTTCTGAATTCTTGTGTCTTTCCCACTGTCGCTCAGACACACGCAAATGACAAAAGCGAAAGGCAGGAAATTTCAAAGGAAGGGATGGAAACAGAAGCGGTTTTGGGCCGACTGACATCGCCCGCCTCGCGGACAGCGCTGACACACTTTGAAGCAGACTGTGGGCCCAGAACCCGTCCCATCCTCGGTCGACTCATCCTTGACTCCATCAGCCTCGGTCTACTTTCTAGACAAGTGGTGATCAGTGAGAGGTTCCTGGGATTGCTACAATCCACATACAATTCGCAAGTGAAGTGAAGGCTCCCGAGTGATGTCTGAGCATGCCTGCTTTTCCAGTCAGTATTCATCTGCATTTTTTCTTGTCCCAAATGTGGTCTAGAGAACACGTATCGAATTCAAAGCTGTAACAAAAATGAGTGACTTCTATATCCTCGTGGAGCAGATTAAAGTTGGAAGGCCTGAGATGTCCTAAGAGAAGGCAATACTTGCGATTCTGTGGTGGGTCCCATCATTTCCCACAGCAAGTGGGAAAAAATCTGCCCTTATCTAATGCTGTCCCACGTGCAGTATGTGTCAGAATAGTCCTTGTCAAAATTCATACTAAAAATGTAACGTTTTCCCATATGCCATAGTCTGGCACTTGTATTCTATACGTTTTCTTTAGATGGCTTTAATTATATCCATCTATAAAATGCGGGTGAGCACAGTTATTTCTTAAATAATTTGTATTTGATTCGGAATGTAACTTTTTGTCCAGTTTTCGATATCGCCGTGCGAAATCTCTTGAACATTTTCTCTATAGGAAACAAAATAATGAACTCGATTTTCCTGAAAGTTCCACCCTGGGAAGATGAAACATTTTTTCAGCTCAGCCTATTTATTTCATTCTTTTGAGCTCCTCATGAATGATTAAAGTTTAAATTCCTTGTATGGCTCCGTATTCCATCCACTTATTTTTTTTATGATCAGCAATATTTCGCTGGGTCACAAGCGAGCCAATGGTGAGCGAGAGAAATAGGTAGACTGTGGATTGAAAGTGGTCACCGAGGATCATTAAGTAAAAACAACCCCAGTACGTTATTTCTTACCACCTCTGATAGCTGCCAGAGTCTGGGCAATACGAAGACGTGTCACCGTCAAGGCGAGGGGACCCACAGAGGCTTCTTGGAAGAAGGGACGTTTGCAACAACTCGAAAGAGGCATGGGCATTGTGTCGGTCACGGGACATGTGCTGGTTGGAAGGCAAGCAGCTGAGCTCCTCCTCCTCAAGCCAGCTGCCAGGCGTGACGCAGCTAAGGACAGGTCGTATGCCCAGGCCTGCATCCCAGTGCTGGAGGCGGGGCGGGCTATGGGCAAATGTTGTTTTCCTCCAGGATTGAGTTCTGCGTGAGATATTTGTAGAAGCCCGAGGGAAAAATTTTGGGGGGGAGGAAATGCAAATAAAAAGGCCGTTTATTGACTGACGATGATTCACCGTATTTGAAAGAAATCTCACTTATGAACAAAAAATATATACCTAGAGCTTTTTTTCCTTTTAAGTAGACTTGATGTTTTAGATCAGTGTTAGGTTCACAGCAAAACGGAGCATAAATATAAATTGCTCCCCATCCACGTGCAGCCCGGTCCCCACTGTCAACACCACCCACCGGAAGGGGGCATCGGTCACCATCGATGAACCGTCATCATCACCCCAAGTCCGTACGTCACATTAGAGTTCCCTCTCCGTGTTGTACCTCTGTGAGCTTGGACCAACGTGTAGTGACAGGTCATCCACCGTTCAAGTGTCACAGAGCATCAGTTCCCTGCCCTAAACATCCTCTGTGCTCCGCCAGCTCAGCCTAACCCCACCCCCCCCGCCCCCGCCCCCGGAAACCGCTGGTCTTTTCACTGTCTTCATGGGTTCAGCCTTTTCCAGAATGTCCTAGAGCTGGACTCATGCAGTCTGTGTGGCCTTTTCTGGGTGGGTTCTCTCACTGACCAAAAGGCATTGAAGATCCCCGAGAGGTATTTTGAAGGAAGTACACAGTCGAGATGATCACTAGCAAAGATTTTTTTTCAGAAGATGCTCCGAGCCATGGAAATAAATACCTGGCCTCAGTTTTCCTCTCTTGACTCCTGCGGTAGCTGGGAAAAGACACCCTCACGACCATCAACGAAATCGAGTATGTCATTCCGCGGTTCCAAAAGAATAGGAAGATATTTTTCGTTGACACGGACTCCTACGTGTTAAAAAAAAAACACGTTTAATGTAAAAACCAAATCGTCAGTTGAGAGTAACAGCTAATGCTTTGGAGTTTCGTAGGGTTGGTGGGCAAAGGTTCTGTCTGTCCTGGGTTTTCTGGGCCAGTTCTGTTTCAGATGTTCTGACCTGCCCTTGCACAGTAATTTGGCTTGTTTCTGAAGCTGCAGATTGACACCTGGTTATGTTTAAAAAAAAAAAAAAAAAAAAAAGGCCGGGATCTGTTATAATTTTCTCTTCTGTTTTCAGACGGTTGTATCTGGATAACTAGTTTTCACTTATCTCTACCCCTCCCCACCCTGTCTTGTGCGTTGTCTTTGAGTGAATGAAGTGTTGTCTTTACTTGAAGCCTTTGAAGAATGATTTTCCTTTAAGGGAAAAAAAAAAAATCAAAAGGCTAGAAAGAGAGAGACTTTGAAAACGTCATTCACATCATGTCTGGGGAAAGTGATTGAACTTATATAAACCCTTTGAAAGTTGCATTGACTGGCATTCATGTTTCATCTAGTAAAACCAATAAAATACAGGATGTAATCTTTACATGCTTACAAACGTCCCGCTGTCTGATCCTTCCTGGAGGTTAGAGTGACGATTCTAGAAGCCGGAGTCTTTCTCTCCTGATGTACTTTAACTCTTGATTTGACTGGCTTTGAGCCAAAACAAGACTTTATTGCAAGGACTGTGCTTTATTTTTGTTGTCGAGGAGCTTAACGGGTGGAGGGCATTGTCATCTAAGAACTCGCCCCTAGGCAGGATGTTGAAATGCACTGGATTCTTGTATTTTTCCATCGCTCACCTGCTCGAAGAGCATTCCAGGTGAGCAACAGAGGTGGATACTGCAGTGTACACGCACACCTGGCCTCAACACAGTGGCCGAGTTAGTTAATCCGAGGTTTACCGACATCCTTGATGCCGTGAGTCGGAGTTTTTACAAGTTCTTTGTAGAGGTGAAATAGTATGGAGACTGCTGATTGATTAAGGCAAAAGCCCAGAGGAGCTGCAGAAATTAAGGCGATGGGGATCGTTTTAAGAAGAACAGGAAACCTCAGACCCAAAAAGGACATAGAGACACATTCGTGGGGAACGTGTAGACACAGAAAATTTCCGCACGGAGAAACGTCATGAATACATTCAAAAAAAAAACAAATGATACGCTGGAAAAAGCTATGCAGTCTTGAATAGAAATTAGACAGTGCGCAGGCAGTTCACCGTAAAGGAAGAACAGCCTCCGATCAAAGGAAATCAAACCAGAGATATGACCGGTGCAAACCCGTCATGTTGGCAGACATGGAAACATCGCTACCACCCACCCAGAGAGAAAAGAAGGGTGGGCCCCTTTTCTGAGCCTCACTAATAAGATCAAACCAGTTAGTGTACAACGAGCCTTATGCAAAAGAGCTGGGAGGGAGGTTTTAAGTCCAGGATTATTCCTCCCACCTAAAAACAATAATAATGGAACAGCAACAAAGTAACATCCATAGTAACAGTGGACTCTCTCCTCCCCCGCAGCTGAGTGCATTTTGCTAAATACTTTACATGGATTATCTTTTTAATCTTCCCAAGCATCTTATGACATCCTGTCTTCAGTAATAATAATAAAAATCATTGCAATCATAATAATCTTTCGTGCTTGCTTGTTATTACCCCAGATCTAGCTTTCTAATGACAGAGCTTTTTGATTTACGGTTAGTGGAAAATTTTGCTTAAAACAAAAATGCTTTGTTTGAGAAAATATGTTGCTATTAATCCCCCCACCCCCAGAGAGTGTCTGTGTCTATAGGTTTCGGTTTTATTTTGGTAGGCGTGTTTGATAGGTAGGGGTGCTGGCTTTCAGCGTGGGGGGCAGTAGAATCTGCATTTGCAGGGGCCCTGCAGGCAATCTATTTGTGTTTTTGGTGTTGAGGTTTGTCCATTTTACCTACTAAAGGAACAGAAGGGATCTAGTTTCGCCCCGCAGAGAACTGACAGCTCTAATCCTCTCTTTTTTTTTAACCTTCTGACATTTACTGAATAAAATATTTTTATTCCCAATGATAAATCAAAGCCCACTGTAATCTGCTTTCTACTTACTTATATAATCTCCTGTCCTACCCTCTGCCCGCCCCCCACCGCCGGCCCCCTCAGTATAACCCCTGCTGTGAATTTATGGCATGCAGCCTTGTTGGATGGATGCTCACCTCTCCCTCCAAGATTAGAAATCAAGAATCTAGAGATTAGGAATAAATCTGGAATCTGGAGGTTCTGTCAGAGCCCAACGCTACACTCACCCTTTGTGTCACTCACTGCAGCCTCATTCATCACCATGCTCACAGCTCACCTTGACCTCGGGTCTCGTGGCTGTGGATATTTTCGTTGGCTGCATCGACTCCTAGTTTCTTAAGTGTAACATGGGAAAATGAAGCTTGTGCCATTACAGGGGCTGATTATGTGGGACGAATATAGCAAACACCAAAGCGAGTGCCTGTTACATAGATGTGGTCAGCGCGTAAATTGACCAAAACCGCTTACGATGAGAGCGAGTGTTCATTCTCCTGGTCTGTATTTCATTGCTCAGTGCGCCGTAAGAGATGGCTCACTTTTCATTCTAGAAAGCTTGGCATCTTTGCCTTTATTTCTATCACGGAGTCGAGGTCAAAATTGGACTTACACGAGAAACACATTTTCCACTTTAGGAAGAGAGAAACCTCTCACGATGGCACTATTGGTCTTTCGCGAATGCAAATATTTAAAAATTATATGCGCACACACGTGTGTGTACTTTTCAGTTAGAAAATTATTTCATGAGTCAATATTTCTTTTTCTTCCTGCAGAACAATGGTTCCCTGGTTTGGTGCCAGAATCACAAGCAATGTTCTAAGGTATGTTCTTTATTACTGTATCAATATTTAAAAAAAAAAAAAAAAGACTTCTAGTTTGGGAATTGTTATACAGTCTCAGGAAACTGGCAAAGTACTACGGAGAAATCACATGTACTCGACACCCAGTTTCCACCAATGGTTACACTTTACGCATCTTTAAAGTGTGACAATATCAAAAACAACACCAGTTGCCATGGGTACAATGTATATAGTTCTATGAGGCTTCATCACATGTGTCTCTTCGGTTAGTGTAGCCACCACCGCAGTTGAGACACACGTATCAATATCTGTAGCTACGACCTTATTTCTCTCTTCTGTAATTTTTTAATTAAAAAAACGCTTAAGGAGAAAACATCTTCCGATTAGAGCAGAACATTTAACGCATTCTACTCACAGCTATGTTCTTTTTCATGTTCTTTGTTTATGTGTAAGAATCACTGGTTAAATAATTGGATTGTTTGAGTAAACTGTCTCTTTTCCCTTTTTGAGTATTTCGTGTTGCACACAAATATTCTAAAGTTGTCGTTATACTCAATTATATGTATAAGAGTATAAATTTCTTACCTCAGCCCCCAAACATCACAATATGAGGACGCTTTCGCTCCAGCCCAGAAGTAAGTTTTATATTCAGATTCTATAAATGCGTGGTTTAAACTTGCTAAAAATATTGGAGCAAACTTGGGACTGTACTAGTGTTTGATGGGCTTTATTTCATGGACATTACGATTAGGCTTAAAACTGAACCGTTTCTTTATTTAATAACCCAAAATTTCATCCGAACAATGCACAATAGTATTTTTATGAAGAACGTTATTATTTTGAAATGTCTTTCAAACATAGTATCTCAAAGTAAATGATGGTAGAATAATACCATCTGAATCTAAAACTTTATTATGCTGACCAATTCTCAGATTCTAAATCTAAAACTTTATTATGCTGACCTGAATAATAAAACTTTATTATGCTGACCAATTCTCAGATTCATGCATGCATTGTGTCATTTAATACACACGAATGTTATTAAAAGTAAAATAGAATTATTATGTGAATGCGAAATAATTTGGCAAAAATAAGCTTGCTTAGCTCTGACTCTCTAGATCTTGGGCAGAAATGAAATGTCTGGTTTATGATCCTTTTATTTTTTTAATATATCAGAAGCATTTGCTCTGATGAGACATTTTCTGGTATCTATTATATTATAGTACTCCTCCCTTATCTGCAGTTTGTTACCTGCCGTCAACCTTCGTCTGAAATTATTAAATAGAAAATTCCAGAATGAAAGAATTCCTAAGTTTGAAATTGTGTGCCATTCTGAGTATCGTGATGAAATCTCTCACTGTCCTGCCCCATCCTGCCTGGGGCATGAGCCATCTCTTTGTCCCGAGTGCCCACACCGAGTACCCTACCCGCCCATTCGTCACTTAGCAGTCTATTGTTACAATTGTTCTATATTATTATTAGTTATTGTTGTTAATCTCTTATTGTGCCTAATTTATAAATTGAACCTTATCGCAGGTGTGTATGTATAGGGAAAAACATAGTGTGTAGAGGGTTCATATTATCCGCGGTTTCAGGCATCCACTGGGGGGTTTGGGACGTGTCCCCTCTGAATAAGGTGGGGACAACTGTAGTCCTTCTTTAACTGGAGTTTTGGGTATTGGTTTAATGCAGGAAAAAGTGTGTGTGTGTGTGTGTGTGTGTGTGTGTGTAGCCATGAGGTTGACTAAATTTCATAAATAGTGTTTTTGTCCAGTTTTGTATTAGTTGGGTATTAATTACGTAAATGATAATTTGTCGTATTAGTATTATTTCGCATTTAAGCACACTTTTTCTCATCTCATGCAGAAATTAATGAATTCTTTTTCACACAGTTGAAATGGACACGCTCGAAATTTGTCCCTTTGAGCTACCTTTAAAATATCCTAATTAAGAAAAATTGGAGCCCTGGGGACCGCAGGTTGTTATGCCATATCTTGTAATTGAATGATCGAGGCTGACGCATGAGACCGAATTTCACAAGAAAGAAATCAATTCCTTTTTTCCTGAAAGGGAGAACGAATCGATAAGCCACAGCTAACTCCAGCAGAAACTTTGGAATAGATCATGGAGCTGACATAAATTTAAGGGTTATCTGTGGTCTGAATCCTTGAGAAGGAGTCTTACGTGTTCGTCAAACTGGTCTCCTTTAGCTATCACCATCGTGGAATACCTTTACAGATAAGGAGAGTTTGTGCTGCTTTTGAGCTTCCTGAAGCACGCGCAGGGCTTTCTCTCTGACTCTTTGGGTGGATGAGGTGAACGGTGGGTGATAGCAGAGCCGTTTCCTGGTGGGGAAATTCAGGCACATACGCCGTTGATCCTGGTCGTGGAATCACTCAGCAAATTGGTAGAGGAAGCATCGTCAGCTTTGGAACACTGACCCCTACATGCTGCTGCATAGAGATCTGCAACTTGAAAATGTTTTGAACAAACATTGGGACAGAAGTGTTAAAAAAAAAACAACAAAAAACAAAAAACAAAAAAACAAAAAAAACACCTCCCCCCCAAACCCAGAAGTAATATTGATGATATAGCTTTCCGACTATGTGTTAAAAGATAAGGTTTATGTCAGATTTTATAGAAACCGTACACTTTCCGATCATGTCTGGTTACTACCTGCGAAGCCTGCCACTTTCAGAATCCCTCCAGAGTATAAGCTCTTTTTTCCCATCTAAGCACCCTCCCCTCCTTGTCCATCATCTCTCTGCACCTTCTACCCTCATCCCAAGTGGCCACTGGAAAGATGCTTTAATCTTGAAAGCTGAGTCCTGCCACTGTCTACCTTGTGCCTTTTGATTCTCTCCCATCCTGCTCAGACTAGAACATTGGCCCTGCCTTGCCTTGCCTTCCCAGGTCCCCCTCCCAGCCATCGACGTGCTCTGCTGTTCAGACCATACCCGGACACGCTATTACATACTGATTCTTTTATCCGTTGAGAGTCTGCCTCCTTCACCAGAACGTAAGCCCTGTTGGGGCATCGAGTCTGTTCTCTGATTACTGTGGCGTCCTCAGAGCCTGGACTGGTGTTTGGCACAGAGTAGTTGCTCAGTAAAGATTTGCGATGAATAGATAAACGAACGAAACCCATATACATCATGTACTTTCCTCCCCAACGTCCGTCATGATCGCATTAAAGTCTTTGGGCATAAAGTCTTACATAATTCATTTCGTCTCTGTGTAACTTAGTGTGATTCTTTCTTGATCTTCGCTGGCAAAATCTATGCTTTTTTTCTTTTCTTTTCTGTACTGATTTCTACATAACGCAACCAGCTGCATGAACTCAAGTGTCTTTAGCGCCATTCAACACCCAGACAGGAGAGGAGAGTAACTTGTCGTCGAGGAAAAGGATGAGGCTGGTGGTGCTTGACCTGAGGGCAGCTTTGCTCACGTGAGAACATGTGGCTGTCGCAGGAGACCTTTTTCTGGTCCTCACAACGGGTAATGGGAAGCTCCCGGCATCTAGCGGAGGAGGGAGCGTGGCCTCGTTCCAATAGAATTTTTTTTTGGTTTCCATAGGTTTTCACCTGTCATGAAATTTTATCATTTTCTCCACCCTTTAAAAACGTAAGAATATTTCTTAGCTCACCAGCTGTCTTCAAACAGACGCTGGGCTGCGTGCGGCCATTCGCCAGGGTTCACCACCTTTCCCGTAGGTCCTTGTGTGCACACGTACAAAGCCACGCGAACAGGACCCAATGTACGTACGCCCCTCTGTCGTTACAGAGGCACAGCTCGATGCACTCGGCCTCAAAAGCAGACATCGTTATGCAACGTTCTCGGTCATGTTCTGAGCGGTTGCTGAATGAATGAATGATTGAATGAATGGCAAACGATGAAAAGAAAATGTCACATACATCCCATGTTTTGAAAAGTCAATGTCGAAATGTGGTTCTGAGAGCCAGTGGACATCGCTCGTTCCTTATCGTCCCGTGCGACCACATTTATAATTCTTCCGTTTCTCCTTGGACCCACCCGTAACGCACGATTGGCTCTTGCACTATTTCATGAGTGAGGTCACATCTCTGACGCACACCGTCTTATATTTGCACGAAGGTCACGCGTGTATTTCATAGAAGATTTATCCTCTGCCATCATGCTCTGTTACCTTCCAAGGCTCGCATCTAAGTGCGGCTCTCATGGTGACAGACAAGACAGCCCACCTGTCTCTGGCGAGCATGCATACTCATCCTTCTCCTTTTGGGGGGTCGTAACTCACTCACTCGACTTTTGTTTCCCATTTGGTTTGGGGGAAGTGTGTTGAACAGCAGTGATTTAGGAGGCCCAGGCTCGCTGCATCCGCGTGGGGCTTTGATCTCGGCGGGGGTTCTTCTAAAGGCTCTAACTCCAAGTTCCTAGTCACTTCCCAGGTTTATTGGGAGCCACATTTAGAAGTGAGGAAGGTTGGTTTTGCTGGTATGAACGCCTGGACGGCTCCATGTCACAGTCGCGAGCGAATTTATCGGATGAAGGTCAAACCTCCGAAACTCGACCGAAGGTGACGGCTGAACATTTTGGTTTCGCGTTAGACACCTTCTGGAATTTATGTGGCGACGGCTGTAAATTCATGGAGCCCAAGGAAAATCCGTTTAAAGGCGGCAGATGAAAATCTGTTTAAAGGAGGCCCACATGGAAATGCACTATGTGGAACATCTTTATTTCTTTGGAATTCTAAGTAACAACGGATCAAAATCACAGACGTTTTAGATACTTTAAAACCTATAAACCCTGTTGTAATACTTACTGGTATTCATAGAATTTCCCCCGACTTTGTACAATCAACTTCGAGGACGACGTTAATATATACTGAGTCTCGATATCTTTTGGAAATGACCAATAATCTCATAGGCGGAGCCACCCTTGAAAACGATTGTCAAGGGAAGCGTAGGATTGTGCCACCAGGAGAGCCTCTGGTGGAAAACTTCTCAAATGAGATAATTAATTCTCTTTATTTTGGAGACTGATATTATTCCATGAGTAAAGACCTTGGCAGAGAGTAAATCAGACGTGATGATCTTTTACCTCTTTACATCAGTAGTGGAATTAGAATTTTTATAGAATACACTTGAGAAGAAATCGTTAAGTGTGCGTGAAGGTTTGGCTAGTGCTCTCTCGGAAAAGCGATCTGTATTTAGAATATTCTATCGGCATGATGGAGGCTTGTGCCCTTGAATTTCAGTCTCTATGCAGTTGAAAATCAAATGACCAGCAAGCTTGCGGTAGGGCCCAGGTATGCAACATCGTTCTCGGGCACCCATCCCACACAGCTCTGCAGGGTCGTTTGAATGGATATCATCTCCGATGTAAAGGTAGACGTGGAAAAAAAGAGAGAAAAGTGAGAAACAGACAAACCCCAAAAGAACTTACGAGTGAGACCGCTAAACAAACACCTGTTTTCAGAACCTCGCTTCTTAAGTGTAAGGGATGAGTGCTGAATGAGGGCTTGCTGCCAGCAGGGGCCCTTCCGGTGATGACACGTGGGTGGATGAGTTCACGATCTGAGCAGTTAGAGGCTTGCTGCGCCCTTGCACCTGTCACCGGCCTCCTGCGGTGCTGGCTCCTAGTTCTAAGTGGAGCCGCCAGCAGCGAAGGCAGCCTGAACCTTTGTCACGGGTTTGCTTTCCCTCACGCTGTCTTTCTCATGGTAGAGTGTTCTCTGCCTTCATGCTGGGACTTTTTATCAAACATATAAGTGTGCTTTTGGGTGATGCTGTTAGCCGGCAGTAGCTGGAACTTGCCAAGGTTTTTTTTTTTTAGCCTAGAAACTGGCCTAGCTGCTGAAAGAGCCTGCAAGGTTTCCAGCTGGGCTGGGAGCACAGTCACTGTTGAAGGCAAAGGGCACGTTGTTATCTAGGTTTCAATCCAGGATCTGACATGTTAATAGCCCAACGTGTTTCTGATTTTCTCTATTAATTTTTATGGGTGCGAAAGTACTTCCATTGGCTGTAACTTCAAAGCGAAGACATGTAGACTGGGGAAGCCCCTCCCCGTAAGCCTGTATGCTCACCCTTTCCTAACCTCTTACTATTACTATTAATTTATCGTCCCTTGGATGACAGAAGACGCACACAGAATCTCTTCTGCGGTTCGCAGTTGAAGAAGGGCTCCTGAAAAGCTGGCTTCAGAGGCGGAATCCGCTTCGCACATCTGAAAAACATCTCAGTCAGGAGGCATTACATGGTGGTGATGGTCTGACAGATGTTTTCGAAGTCGTGACGTCTTCATCCAAGGCACAGGGAGCATAGATGTGCGTCCGTTGGGTTTAATCTGGCACGAAGCACCAGCGTGGAGGAAGAAGGTCGGGAGCTGGTTGAAGACGGCGTTGGATTTCGGGACCTGGGCGGGGCAGACTTTGTGGGCGTGGGTCACCTGATTATGTTCTCTCGTCCCAGCTGCCCCAAGGAGAGTCCTTGTCAAAATCTTCTCTGCTGGTGTGGAAACTCTCAGTGCAATGCAGAAACCTACTTTGTGTCGGTGCCTAATGTCCCCCGTCTACGTTTGTATTCTGTGTTGAAGAAAGCAGTCATTACGGGGAAAATACATCCAGGTTTTAATTTCAACTCTGTTTTTACTGAGTGGACAAGGACGTACTCTTCCTATCTAATTTTCCTAAAAAAAAAAAAAAAAGTGTATACAGGGTAATTGTGAACGAAAATAATAATTCTCCTTTCTCTGGAGTTCTTAACCTTTTACCCATCTGATTCAGAAGAACCTCTCACCCTACAAATGATCACATTCAACTACCCTGGTGTTTCTGCTGCTGGTTTGGGTCAGAGAAATTCTTTGGAAGATCCACTGTGTGAAGCACGGTGGTCTTTGGGTGATTTGAAAAGACAGAGAGAGAAGAAGGGAGAAGGGGAGAGAAGGAGAGAGAGAGAGAGAGAGACAGAGAGAGAGAGAGAGAGAGAGACAGACAGACA
>NW_024354496.1:776613-917842 GCF_902729225.1 Pteropus medius
CACAGAATCTCTTCTGTGGTTCGCAGTTGAAGAAGGGCTCCTGAAAAGCTGGCTTCAGAGGCGGAATCCGCTTCGCACATCTGAAAAACATCTCAGTCAGGAGGCATTACATGGTGGTGATGGTCTGACAGATGTTTTTGAAGTCGTGACGTCTTCATCCAAGGCACAGGGAGCATAGATGTGCGTCCGTTGGGTTTGATCTGGCACGAAGCACCAGCGTGGAGGAAGAAGGTCGGGAGCTGGTTGAAGACGGCGTTGGATTTCGGGACCTGGGCGGGGCAGACTTTGTGGGCGTGGGTCACCTGATTATGTTCTCTTGTCCCAGCTGCCCCAAGGAGAGTCCTTGTCAAAATCTTCTCTGCTGGTGTGGAAACTCTCAGTGCAATGCAGAAACCTACTTTGTGTCGGTGCCTAATGTCCCCCGTCTACGTTTGTTCTCTGTGTTGAAGAAAGCAGTCATTACGGGGAAAATACATCCAGGTTTTAATTTCAACTCTGTTTTTACTGAGTGGACAAGGACGTACTCTTCCTATCTAATTTTCCTAAAAAAAAAAAAAGTATACAGGCTAATTGTGAACGAAAATAATAATTCTCCTTTCTCTAGAGTTCTTAACCTTTTACCCATCTGATTCAGAAGAACCTCTCACCCTACAAATGATCACATTCAACTACCCTGGTGTTTCTGCTGCTGGTTTGGGTCAGAGAAATTCTTTGGAAGATCCACTGTGTGAAGCACGGTGGTCTTTGGGTGATTTGAAAAGACAGGAAGACAGAGAGAAAATAGCGAGAAGGGAGAAGACAGACAGAGACATATAGACAAGACAAGAGACAGAGACAGAGAGACACAGAGACAAGACAGAGAGAAGACAGAGACAAGAAGAGACAGACAGAGAGAAAGACAGAGAGAAGAGAGAGAGAATGAACAGAGACAGATATATAGAATATAAGGAAGAAACAGAAAGAGAGACAGATATAAAGAGACAGAGAGACAGAGACAGAGAGAAGAGAGAGAGACAGAGAAGAGACAGAGACAGAGAGACAGAGAGAGACAGAGACAGAGAGACAGAGAAAGAGAGAGACAGAGATGAGAGAGACAGAGACAGAGAGAGACAGAGAGACAGAAGAGAGCCAGAGAGAGACAGAGAGACAGAGAGAGAGAGAAAGAGAACATGTGTGTATTTAATGTTTTAAACTCCTTTTACCCTAAAATTACTGTAGCCGTGCTGTGTGAGACATAGCCCTGAGATCGTACCTTCTCTTTTCTTCTGGGCTGGGAGAGAAAATGATTTTTTCTAAGGAGGACCTTGGTCAAGTCCTCCCTTCACCTCTGATGCACGTCTAGGCAGACGTCGCATTACGTTTTTTCTTTCCAGAAAAACGTCCTCGTTCGAATCTTCAGTCTTCAGGCTGAATGTCAGAGCTAACATTGTGCTCGCTGTGCAGTGACAACCAGCAAGGCCACCGCACTGCTGACGCGTGCCAAGGGGAAGCCCATCAACTTATTGTGTCTTTGTGGTACCAGGAGGCACCAGAGAGAAACAATATTGATAGGTGTGCGGTGGATACAGACTTTCCAGACGCTGTACCATGTGACGCCTTGATCACAAGACTCAATTATGCACCGTCACTCTCTTTCCATTGTTCCGTAATGAGTAGCTTTTACTGAATTACATGTTGCTGTAAACGCAGATTGTGTCATGTTCTCAGAAAACCGTCACACAAACCCAGCCATCGACACTGCTCTCAGGAGCTGGCTGAGGACACCGGACTGGTTTTCCACACCGCGGTTGGGGAAACACGCAAACACATTCATTGTGGTCCCAGTATCGGCTCTCGTTATGATCCCCCTAGAAAATGGTCCCTTTTTTAGTCTGTGGATGCTTTTTGATTTTGTGAGCAGTAGAGACTGTGGGTTTTGTCTCCCCCTTCGAACGGGCTATCGGGAAGCTACGAGGTGAAATATCCCGCCTTCGACGAGGGCAGCTACCTTTACTCTTGGCTCCGTGTATTTATTTATTGTCCCAGGTTTTATTTTTATTTCCTTTTATGCCATTTTTCTCGCCCCACTATGCATTCGCTTTCTGGCTGTGTCAGACGCATCTTCGTAAATTGTCTTGACTCCCTTTAGGGAGGGAGCAAGGACAGAGGAAAAATCCATAAATCCCTAAAATAATAAATCACTAGAAAAGTGCCACGTCGTGGCTGAAACTGCCCGATGACTTCGTTAGCTTCCCGAAGCATTTTATCTGCAATTTCACGGGTAGCCGAGGAGAGGTGACAAGACATCTATATTCAGCCGTCCATTTAGCGACGGTTCCATCATCCTAATGTCATCGGGAGAGGGCAGTGGTGGCCGCTCGTCCGTTCGGGAAGGCCGTGAGTGGGCAAAGGGAAAAACAAAGCACCGTTGAAATGGTGACACCCACGAGTGACATACCAACTTGCCGGAATGGGAAAGAGGTAAACGGAACAAAGGTGAAGGGCTTTTGTCCGTGGGCGCCATTTGGAGCCGAAGGGGTTTGGCCTCGTCTTCACAGATCTTAAGCCATAAATAGCAGAGGTCAAAGCGTAGTCTTTAAAAGTGCACAATAGAGAAAGGATTTCTCACTCCTGGGTCTTTTCAGAGCAGAGCTGCCAGGCGAGCGAGCTCGTGTTCCGTTTGTATGGGAGGAGCAGTGACTTATAGTGCGCGCTCTGTAAAGTGCTCTCTCTTTATTATTATCCTTCTTATGGGCAGTAAATGTTTACGTTGGTGTCTGAGGAGGGCCTCGTCCATCTGCCCGAGGTCATGGGAGTCCGGCTTGAGAAACGAAGCAGGCAGAAAGGGACGAGCCTGAGCCAGGTGTCCGCTTAGCCCACTGTGATGCAGAGCCCGCCCGGGTGACGACAGCCTGGGGGGACACGGGGGGTGCCTCCCGCCCTGCAACACTGCAATAGCTCGTTGGTTCGTGGGGTCTGTGTATTCACCTTCGAAGGAAGCTTGGCCTTGAGGCTGAATTGCACAGGAGCAATTTGCTGCTGTTTAGAAAGATGGGCTCACGGGGTATGGCCTTACGGAACGATATGCATTTTAAGTCCTTGCAGGTGGCCAGCTGTGCACCTGGTTCCAAGTGGACCCGCCCTTCATGGTGCTGGCTGTGGGGCCGGGACCAGCCTGGCACGGTGCAGGCGAAGAGCATCGTAGGGGGTCGGCTGCCTGCAGACATCTCACGTGCCTGGCGGGGAGCAGGCTGAGGTGGGGAAGGGGGTGCTGCCCCCCTCCTCCCGGACGCAGCTCGTCTGCCTTCTGCTTGCCGAGGAACGTGGGGCCTTGGACGACCCCCGGCTCCCGGTTCTCACAGCTGAAAGGTTGAACTTGGACAGTCGCAGATGAACCAGCCACGTTTCCCCAGAGAAACTGGACAAAGATCCGTGACTATGAAGCTGTGAAGATGCATGCTTTTCAGTTTGGGGGAGGTGCCTTCTGCCACTCTTCCTGGGGGGTGGGGAGAGGCCGGGGACATGCCAGTTTTGGCTTTTTACATCCAACTGTATGCACATTTTCCCTTTTTGTATGTGCAAATAATGCCTGTGCTGAGGACAGCCCTCCCCTGCTCCTAAATCCTGCCTCAGAAAGATACTGATTAAGGCCGCCATTCTGAAGGGCTCAATGCTGCTTTACGGTCGCTTTATCTGCATCAGTGAGCACAGTGTACTGAGTGTGGGGAATTCAGGGCACAGCCCCGAGCAGCCCCTGCCTATTCTCCAGAGTGCTTTGGGCACAGACATAATCCCTTCCCAGCATCTTTTGAAAAAGCAACTCAACTGTGCAGCCTAATCAACTGTGAATCTCGGCCATCTCGGAGGCGTCGCCTGAAGTCGCATCGAACGGTACTATTCCAATCGCCAAGAAGCCTGCTGCTCGT
This sequence comes from Pteropus medius, assembly GCF_902729225.1. Taxonomy (NCBI): domain Eukaryota; kingdom Metazoa; phylum Chordata; class Mammalia; order Chiroptera; family Pteropodidae; genus Pteropus; species Pteropus medius. The sequence goes on from NW_024354496.1 coordinate 780,519, forward strand.
TCTCTTTAAAGAAAGGCAGTAGTTCCAAGACCTGGAGCAAATTCGCGGCGAACGCCTTCAGTCGCTGTAGTTTAGGGCTCTGGGGACGCTTATTCCTCCCCCACCCAGCTTCCACATTTGTCCTGTGCACTCTGCGTCTGTTTCCCTGTTTCATTTTTTTTGGGGAGGGGGAGGCGGGGAGGAGGTCATATTGAGGCAAAAAAAAAGACAACAAAATGCCTTAGAACTTTTGCTTTTCAACTGGTCATAGACACGGTTGTAAGGATGCTTGAACATGGATGGAATCTTAAACTGCAAACACTGTGAGTCTCTTCTGTATTCTACACCACTTTCTGCCCAGTCCTGCTATGATGTTTGGTAAGAAGAAAGTGGACTACGTTGGGACAGTCACATCCCCATGACTGTGTGCCACTGCGCAGGATGCCCGCGCTTAGAACGTGGCTGTCACTCTGCTGTGTGTCGATCAATACGAGTTTGCCTTCACGCTCCTTGGACTGGCAAGATTATGTCAAGATGCATCCATGGCAGCATAAATCAGTCCTCAAGACGCTTAACGTATGGCGTTGAAGGCTCTCTTTCTGAATCACCGAAATCTAACGGAAATAAGATGATCGCGTCTGCTCTCTGATATTTGAAAGGCAGGGCGAGTGAGGACCCCTTTGCTGGCTCATGAAATGTCCCTCCTTCATCCGTTTCGATCTGCCCTACGTTCTGCCATCTATCTATACGTACGCGAACCACTGTGATATTTCTGCCCTGAGTTCTGGATTCAACTCTATACTGGTCATTTCCACTATGTGGTCCTATGAAAACCCTTGGTTACTGTGTTTTAAACGCACTTCCTGGGCCATTTGCGTGACACCGGCATTCTTCAGAGTCTCGTGGTGAGCTCGCTCGGATTCAGATGCCTGGGGCCCTCCTCCAGTAGCCTGGGCTGGGGCCTGGGATTCTGCATTTCTAAGAGATGACCAGTGGATTCTGGCACTGCTGGTCCAGAGTGTAGCAATGGGTGTCCCATCACTAAGCATGAGGACAGAGGTAGCCTTTCTGTGGATAGTCTTCATCAAGTTGAGGAAGTGATCCTCTCTGTTCCTAGTTTCCTGAGACTTTGCATCGTGAATGAGTGTCAGATTTTGTTAAACGCTTTTGTTTCCTGCTTCTGTTGATCTGAGCGTGTGATTTTTTTCTTTTCAGTCTGTCGATGCGATGACTATATTAATTGATTTTCGAATGGAGAACCAGCCTTCCTTTGCTGGGTTAAATCCCACTTGGTTATGGTGTGCAATTCTTCTCATTCTTTTTTGGATTCTATGTGCTAATATTTTCTTGAAGACATTTGCATCGGTGTTCAATGATGTTTGTCTACAGTGTTCTCGTGACGTTATTGACTGGCTTCGGTATTAGGATAGTGCTGGCCACATAGAAAGAGTGAGAAAGTATTCCCTCTCCTTCTACCTTCTGAAAAAGATTGTAGATAATCGACATATGCCTTCATTAGATGTTTGCTAGTTTCCCAGTGATGCCATACGAGCCTCGTGCTTTTGGTTTCGGAAGGATGTTAAATATCGATTCTTTTTTTTTTTAAAACTAGATATAGATCTATTCAGATCATCCCTTTCTTCTCGTGTGAGTTTTGGAAGACTGTTTTTTAAAAGATTCGTCCGTTTAATCTAGTTTATCAAATGTGTGGATGTAGAGGTGTTCTTGGTATTCCTTTATCATCCTCTGAATTTCCACGGGATCTGTAGTGATGTCCCCTCTTTCATTTCCGATATTAGTAATTTGCATGTTCTCTCATTTTCTTCATTAGCTGGCTAGAGGCTTAATAATCTTATCTTTTTCAAAGAACCAACTTTTGGTTTTGTTATTTTTCTTTATCGATAGTCTGTTTTCCATTTTATTGATTTCTGCTCCAATTCTTATTATTTATTTTGTTCTGCTTATTTGGGGTTTGGTTTCTTCTTCTTTTTCCAGTTTTCTAAGGTAGAAACTTAGATTATTGATTTAGACCTTTCTTCTTCTCTAATGTATACATTCAGTGCTATACATTTCCCCCTAAACACTCTTTTCAATACAGGTCACAAATTTTGACATTTCTTTTCAGATTTCTTCTTTGACCCTTGTGTTATTCAGAAGTACGTTGTTTAATCTCCATGGATTTTGGAGGTTTTTCCAGTTATCTCTTGTTATTAATTTCTAGTTTTACTACTACTGCGATCTGGAAGCAGACAAATCAGTTCAGGTGTGCCCACCTGATGGCCCAGAACATGGTCTATCTCAGTGAATGTCCCATGGGAGCCTGAGAAAAATGTGTATTTTGCTGGTGTTGAATGAAGTTGTCTACAGCCGTCAGTTGTATTCGGTTGATGGACGGTGCTGCTGACTCCCACTGTGTCCTTGCTGATTTTCTGCCTGCTGGATGGTCCCATCCATTTCTGAGAGAGGGGGCGTTGAAGTCTCTAGCTGTGGTAGTGAGGTACCTGTTTCTCCTTGCATTCTTATTGGTTTTTGTCTCATGTAGTTGGATGCTCTGCTGTCAGGCACGTACACATTGAAAACTGCTACATCTTCTTGGAGGATCGAACCCATTCTCGTTACGTCACGCCCTGCTTTATCCCTGCTAACTTTGCTGACTTTGAAAACCTCTTTGCCTGAAATTATAATCTGGCTACTTTGCCTTCTTTTATTTAGTGTGAGCCTGGTATATTTTCTCCATCCATTGACTTTTCATCTGTATGCATCTTTGTATTTAGGCTGGCTTCTTGTAGGCAATATATAGTTAGGTCTTTTTTTTTTTATTTTTTGATCCTTTTTGAGGACCTCTGTCTTGTAATTGGTGCATTTAGACTATTAACATTGAAAGTGATTATCCATATAGTGGGATCGATATTTTCCACATTTCTTACTGTGTTGTTTGTTACTCCTTGTTCCCATATTTTGTGTTCTGTCTTGTGTGGTTTTAACTGAGCATTTTGTCTGTTTCTACTTTCTTCTGTTTTTTAGCATATTCGTTATACTTCTTTTGTTTTGCTTTTTCTGGTGGTTGACTTAGAGTTTGCAATATTCATTTACAGCTACCCAAGTCTACCTTCAAATAATACTATACCGCTTCCCGGGGAGTGAGAGTAACTTATAATGATAAAGTAACTCTAATTCTTTTATTGTTATCATTTGTTTCACGTATATTTATAAGCATACATAAATATACATATAAGCCAATACAGCGTTGCTTTTATTATTTTGAACAAACTATCAATGAAGAATAGAAAAATCAAATTAAACATTTTATCCTCATTTATTACTTCTTCGTGCTTTTTCTTTTTGTTTATGTAGATCTGAGTTTCTGATCTACCTTCTTTTTCTTCTCTTCAAAGAACTTTTTAACATTTCACGCAAGTGAGGTCTACTGCCAACAAATTCCTTCAAAACATTTTTTTTTTTGGTTTGAGAAAGTCTTTTTCTCCTTCAGGTTAGAAGGATAACGTCACAGGTTACAGAATTCTAGTTGTTGATTTTTTTCCCCCCTCTCAACTTTTTAAATATTTCTGTCTGTTTCTTTTTCGCTTGCATGGTTTTTGACAAGTTGGGTTAATTCTTACCTTTCTTCTTCAGTAGGTGACCTCTTTCCCACTGACCTCTTTCAGAATTTTTTTTTTTTAATCTTTGATTTTTGTAATTTGAAAGTAAATCTGCAGAGGTTTTTCAGCATTTTTTGTGTTTGTCGTTCATCGAGTGTCCTGGATTTGTAGTTTGATGTCTAATGGGATTCTTTCCTCGGCCATGTCCTTCTGTACTGAGAAGCCTATGAAAGACATTCTTCATGTCTGTTAACCATTATTTTCTATCTCTACCATTTTTTTGGGGTTCTTTCTTAAGATCTCCATCCCTCTGCTTACATTGCTTCTCTGTTCTTGCATGCTGTCTATCTTTTCCATTACAGCCTTTAGCACATCAATAATAGTTGTTTTAAACTCCTAGTCTGATCATTCTAATGTCCCTGCCATGTCTGATTCTGATGGTGGCTTTTTCTCTTCAATTTGTGGGTTTTGTTTTTGTTTTTGTTTTTTGCCTTTTGCTATGCCACGTACTTTTGTTCTTGATAGCAGGGTGTGATCCACCAGGTAAAAGGAGCTGCCGTAAATAGGCCTTTAGTGGTGGCGAGGTGCGTGCAGAGGGGATGCGTTCTGTGGCCCTATGATTATAGATTTCAGTCGTTTAGGGAGCCTGTGAACTGCACAGGTGTTTCTGAAATTTTTTTCTCCCCTGCTTAGGTGGGACAGAAGGGCTAAATCCGGTTGGCATTGGGGACTTTCCTTCCCCAGGTCAGATGGGCTCTGTAACACCCCAGCACGTCACGGTCTGGTCACCTAAATTCCCAGAAGGCAGGCCCTGTGGAGAAGAACAGAATGCTCTGGCATCGTTCCAGGCATGCCTCCCCTCCCCCTCCCTCTGCAGAATCCAGAGGGAGGCTCTCTCCAGTCTTTACTGATGGAGGGCACATCTCATGATATCTGGGGCCCCCTCGTTACCGAGTCCCCCTGGAGTTTCTATTTCCCAGACGTGTCACTCTCAGCCTCCAGCCATCAGTCCGCTGGGTTTTCTGCCCTGGCACTGGTCCCCTCGGTGGCTTCCACCTGTGGGTGTCTGCCGGCTGAAGCCGTGGCTCCCTGTATTCACCTGTCCCTCTGAACGTGAGAGCTGTGGTTTGTTCTGCGTTTTATTTGTTGTTAAGATGGAATGGTGACTTTTGACTTCCTTCTGCTTGGAGCTGGAAACTGGCTGTGTCTATTCCGTGTTTCTGCTGTGAAATTTTGTATCGCTAATGGCCAGATTAAGTCTTGCTTCTGTGCGGCCTTTACGTTCCCTTAGTTCTGGGACCAATGAATCGATCGCTCCCATGTGCTCACAAGATGCGATGTTCACGGGCACCTCTTTGTCTTTCTGTCTTTCGTGTTTGCGTGTGGAACCCAAGATTCTTGAGGCCTGGGACCTCGTTACCCTTCTCCACCTTTTTTGATCCTTCTCAGCACAGTTGACATTTGTTAAGCTATAATTATGCGCCATCTGTGTGCCTGACCAAGTGCTCGCGGAGGGTTAAGCAGGATGAGGGGATGGGATGCGGCTCGGATATATAAATTTAGTCCTCTGAATCCGAATTCTGAAGTTCTGTGCTCTCACAAATACCTTCTGATTAGTATATTTTTTCGTGTCCTTAACTTACATTAGTGCTAATTTGACATTTTTATTACTTCGAGATTCCTCCCGAAATGTGTTGATAGCAGCTTTGGCTGAGTCTTCAGTCACGATGTTACTGTCTTTCGTTTGGTTAATGTTTACAGGGTGCAAACGTCTTCCCATAAATGAATACCATTCACCTTTCAAAGCATTCTTTGTAGACGGAAAGGAAAAGCGTTAACTTTCTCTGGCTGTCACACAGTCAGTACGATGTAGGCTTCTCAATGTCTCGTGGTTAATGAGGTGTGGACACAGTAGGATGGATGCCGGTATCCTCGGTGGCTTTGAGAGAGGGGTCTAGGAAAGCTTGGGAGAGCGGAGCCTGGCTGCATGTTCATTGAGGAAAATGTCGATTCAGGTTACGATGGTTTTTGGCCATAAAGAGAAAAGAGGCCAGAGGGAACTCAGGTTTTGAGAGACTGGACAATCTCTCAGTAGGTTTAGCTATATTCTTTTGGATGTGTGCAAATAAAGATTCTCTTTCACATGTTACTAGTTTGTATTGATACCGATTTTCATTGCCTTATATATAGGTGTGAGGTAAATAGACTATTGTAGAGAGCAAAAATATTTCCTCTCCTTTCTTAGGATCTCTAGCTTGGCCTGTTGCCTAGAACTTCAGAGTGACATCAATGGGACCGAGACGTGTATAAGCCATGGTCATGGAGCAACCTTTTCTATGGAGAGCAGGAAACATTTGGGGTTAGCATGCAGTCTACCTAAGAAAAGTCACTGAGGATGATGAAATATTAGTTTTTTATTTTTATTTGTACTTTTTATTATTTACGCCTACAGCACCTGGTCTTCCTAGGTGGTCTCCCATCCAAGTACTCACCAGGCCCGACCCTGCTTAGCTTCTGAGATTAGACGAGATTGGGCTTGTTCAGGGTGGTGTGGCCGTAGACCGTGGACCGTGGCTGCACTGGGGTGTAAACCCAGGACCTTCTGCGTGTAAAGCAGACGTGCTCACCGCTCCACTATGGAAACCACATCCGGAAATATTAGTTTTAATCCTTGAACATTTTTACTGGTCTGCCAGTAATGGTTGTACTAGGAAATACATGAAGTCATTCGTGTCTTTCAAACCTATAATGAAAACGGGCACGTAGGGAGAGCGATTTGAGCATCACAGCTAAGTACTGCTTGTTTAGGTGTGCGGGAAGCCGTGTTCTCTTGTGCTAACAGGAGCGGAAAACCGCTTTGTGCTCGGACTGGTTAGTGCAAATCAACTGCATGAAATTTTGTTATTTATTTCATGGGTCACGTTTTAGGCAGCGTTTCTTTAATAGTCACTCTACGCATAAAACTTTGTTGGAAGTCATTTTTCTATCAGTTAAAAATGTTGAATGATTTTTACACGTTATTCTGTTTAATGTCTTGGCATTCGCCCTGGGGGTGCAACCAGGCATCGCTCTGGCGTGGGGTGTATCTTCCCTCCTCCCCACACTTCCTTCCCTCGTCAAGGAATTTTATAAAGATGCAAATGTGGCAGATTTGCACTTTGCATGACTAATGGAACATCTGCCCAAATGCATTTATTTGACATTCCTATTTTTGCTGCGACAGACTATAAATTTACAGCGACTGACGCCAAATCACACAGCGCGTTACAACGGACCTCTGTGTCAAGACCGCAGCTTTGGGGACCCCTCACGTAGACCCGATTTCCTCAGGCTTTATAGGGCTTTCCCCCGGAGACCTCGTTCAAATGCAGATTCCTAGTCCACAGGTCTGGGTGTGGCTCACGGCTTCGCATTTCCACTAAGTTCCCGCTCTGCTGGTTTATACATCCTTGAGTCTAACCAGCTCAGTCATCAATGCTGCACCTGTGGACAGCACCCACGTGGAATAACATGGCTCATTGCTGGCAAAGGTTATGCCCCAGGCTGAGAGAACTTTCCGTGTTACTACGCATAACTGTTGGGGTTCTTTCCCCCCCTCCTCGTGGAAATTACTCTGGGTCCCCAGCCATGCATTTATTTGCCCACAAACTAAAATTCATTCAGACGAGCTGAGTCCCGGAAGTTCTCTTTCATTGCCATTATTACAAAATAAAAGAAGAGAGATGCTGTGTCTGACATGTCACTTTCCTTCACGTTTAGGGAGCAGTCTTTGGTTGCGAGCAAGCGGGCTGTTCGTCAACCAGAAAAGCTTCGATGACTTGGTGACAGGACAGAAGGGACATTCCGCACCTCAGACACAGCACCCAGCAGGAGAGGGGGTGCGCCTAAGCGTGCGTGTGCGCGTGCCCCATGGCGAGTGATACCCTGTAACCTTGCGTTTCGTATTTCTGTTTATTGGGTAAAATATGCATGAGGTTAAAAAGTGACCATTTTCACCACTTTAAGCCTCCACCGTCATCGGTGTCCCTCCCCAGAACACCCTTAGCTTCCCGAACCGATACTCTGTCCCCATAAACACTGGCTCCCCCGCTCCCCCCGCGCCTGGCCCCAGCACCGCTGTCTTCGTCTGTGTCTGTGAACTTGACTCTTCGGGGTCCTTCCTATGAGCGGAGTCACGTGATCGTCAGCCTTCCGCGTCTGGCTTATTTCACTCAGCGTCACGCACCGCTTTTCAAGCCCAGTTTTCATTTAGTTACGGACTTTCCTGCTCTGAATCGTCGACGGAAAGGTCGTTGGGGGACGCGTCACCATGTCATCCGTGGGACTCCCGTGTGGAATGAGTAGCTACGCAAACGAGCCGGTTTTACAACCGTTTGTCCGGCGGAGAAGGCGTCGGAGCCGAGCGATGCCCGACTGTGTGCATTTCGCACTTGCGGGACGTGCTTTACTTGGCCTCCGGTTCAGGACGCTGGGTTTGCAGGGAGCAAGGTCTTGTCCAGGTTCCCGAGGGGCCGGGCGTGGGCTCCGTGACAGGCCGGTCTCTCGAACTCACGTTCTTTCTTTGTACTTTAAAGGACTCTTCGTGGCTTCGGAATCTTTTAGTAGATTCGCCCTCCAGGTATTCGGAGTGGAAATATAGCATTTTAGTGTATCTCACCCTGCTGAGTATTGCCTCTTTCCAGCAATATCCATACACATCTTGAAATGCAGAACTAGAAGGTGAGACAGCCCCGTTTGTGGGCACTTAGGGTGCAGTTGCCTTTGACACTCCTGAAGGCCCCCCCACCTTTTTAACGCACGATTCTCTTCGAGTTTGGACTCAGCTGAGGAGTCTCAGTCATTTACACGATGCTCCGACCTGACACAGTTGCCTCATTTTGACAGGTAATAGTTTTCACTCCTCAAGGAGTTAAGGGTTTGGCAGTAAACTTTTCAGTGCGTTGGATGAACCTGTGTAACCCACTTTAAAAAGGCCCAGGTCGGCTCACAGACCAGTGACAGCAACAAGGAGTGACCGCAGCAGGCCGGGAGTGACCTCGTGGGGCCAGGTCACTGCAGCTGCCTGAGGACGGTGGGACCTGCCCTCCTTCCACGGTGTGAGGTTTGGGGGGGCGAGGACAGGAGCCAACAGGAACAGCTTGGGCTGGTCACGGCTGTTAACTTTCCTTTGGTTCTGGACCCTGCTGCTGATAGATATCTGTCCATCTCATTATTCCCTCCATGGGTGGCAGGAGGTTTGTTTTTTCATCTCCTTTTATTATTAATTTTGTCCCTTTTGACACATTTCCAGGTTAGGATCCCTCTGGCTGCTCTGAGTTAAAGACAGGAAATAAATAATTACATGTAAATAAAGTGAAAGCTTACATTGTTCAACCATCCTTAGCCTTTCGGCAGGGGGGGGAAACAAAAAGCTGGAACCCCAACTTATTTCTTAGCTGTAACTCTAGCTTTTTATAATAATCTCAGGTTTTACGGCGACACCACTCAGTATTGTAGCCAGTTAAATTAGTTTACATTGAATAGAATTAAAAATTCGGTTTCTCAGTCACACAAATGGAAATCATTTTGATCCCCCCAGGGGACATTTGTCAATGGTTGGGGACATTTTTGGTTGTCAAAAGCAGGAGGCCAGGATGCTGTAGGCATCTAGACCAGAGATGCCGGTGGATTTGGAACGATGCCCAGGACACCCCGCCTCAAAGACGTATTTCACTCGACGTGTCAGGTGCCACGGGTGAGAGACTGCACGGGCCACATTTCAAGTGCTCAGTATCCACTCGTTGCTGGATGGCAGTGACCTGCCACGTCTCCACGCCCCGCTGCAGGCATTTTGACTGGACGGAACCGTCTACGGGGAGAGAGAAGCTGCAAGCAGATGGGAGGCAGGGAGGAGCCAGCGTAGGAACGCGACATCCTTACGGAATCGATTCCTTTCAATGAGATCCTGCAGACTCTAGATCCCTTTCCCACAGTCTGTCTTAAGTCTGGGAGGTTCCAGTCCTCACGGAGGGTGTGCCACTGCTATACCGGTACTGACGGCGTAGACCCCCATGACTGGCAGATCAACGTCGCGTCTGGTTTTTGCAGAAGTCTCAAACGGGTAAGCTCTCCCTTTCACACACGATGGAAATGGCAACGTCGGAGGCTGTCTTAACGTGGGAATGGATTTTAACCTGTGACTGGATCCTAAAAAAGAAAGCCGCCTTGCTCATGTTCATGGCACGGGGAGCCCAGGTCCTCGGGCTCACGAGCTGACCCCCTCTCCACTCCACCCCCGTGGTCCCCTTTGCCAAAAGTTTTATGGCTTCAAGTAGTCAGTGGATGACATTAGAAATAGGCTCACTCTCGAGACTCCAGATTGATTTTACATCTGAATTTTCCATCGCCGCTCTTAGCAGGAAATGAGACCAAAACAAAGTGATTCTTTGTCCCTCATGAAATAGTTGGGGGACAGTGATGGTTCTCGAATGTGCAGGTCATGTTTTCGTGAATACACTTTTACTGGAACATCTCCCTGAAGAGTAGATTCCCCCCCTGCCCCTGCCCCCCAGAATTTAGGGGCAAACGATGCAACATTTTACCCAAAGTATCAAGTCATTTCGTTTCTCATTGCTGGAAAGACAGCATATAATGCATGTGCCTTAGTTTTCTTTAGCTTGTACTTTGAAAGAAAAAAAAAATTTGTGCGTGCCTTTCAACAGTTGTAGTTATGCTATCTCAACCGAATGAGCGATTTTGGACAGGAAATCCAAGTGTATAATATTAAATTAGACATATGGAAACCAACACTCAACTTTGGCCACTTTGCCATTTGAGTTAAGTGAAAAAACAAATCAGTGAAGACAGCATTTGCTTACAGCAACGAGGAATATAAATGAGGACACCCAAGAAGAGACTGTTCTTAACTCTTTCTAAATGAGATCGTTGAGAAAGAAATGTTTAATTTTGGAGACCATAGGAATGGGCTTCTCGTATGCGGATATCTTGATGATGACATTCTGCCAAAGTGAGGTGCTGTAGGTATTTTCAGCTCAGCTTTTAGACAGACGTGGCTGTTGTCATGGAGACGGGATAAAGGCCAGGGCGGGCTGTCTCTGAACAGCACCCCGGAGGATGCGTCTTCCGGGGGGATGTGGTCTCCGTTCTCCGAGGTCCTCCCCTGAGACTCTTGTCCCCTGCCTTGAGTCTCGCGGTCAGCATCTGGTGAGTTTATGTATTTATAAATGACCACATGTTTTGGCCTGAGAAGCGTGCCCGTGGAAGTGTGGAACACGGTATGCTCCTCTACTCGGGAGCGTCCATCTCTCAGCTTTCGGAAGGAAATTTGTGCTCATCGAGGGGAGCCAAATACGGAGCTTGTGGGCTTTGAAAAGACCCGTTTCTTGTAGAGGAAGTTGGGTTCCCAGCCATGCAAGCCTCCGTCTCTGGGCTCCCTTCTGCGGCCCGCCTGTGCTATTCAGCTCGTTTCGGGGAGAATGACGCTACAATCAAGAGTTGCTGAGGAAAGGAAGATTTGCCTTTCTATTACATGGAGCTGACAGGCTGCAGATGGGGTCAAGTGCAGAACCATTACAGTTCACCTGAGAAAATTTATTTGCAATATCTCCGTTGCCCCTGGCACCCCAACCCTCAACATGTCAGGGGTGGATCAGAGATTTCTGTGTGTGAGTTATGAGTTTCATGTGACTGGAGCACGTGGATTTCATTACGAACTCCTCAGGCCTGGTGTCTCGTGCTCATCATTCCATCTGTTTATGTCTTAAAGACGCTGAAAAGCAGATGAAGCCATCCGGTCTTTCGAGATCGTTCGGTCTTTTAGGAGATGATTTCTATTTTATTTGTGAAGTTTGTCGATTTTATAAATCCGACTTCGTGGGATCACAGGAATGCTAAACTAAACAAACAAAACCAACAAGGTGGCATTGTTTTTTTCTTTCTAAAACAAACAAACAAACCAAAAAACCCCCCAAAAAACGGAAGTAATTTTTTTTTTGAAACTTACACTAGTCTAGACTTTGAGAGGCACTTTTACCCTCTCTCAGCAGATCCGTATGTTGATTCCGCATCTTGCTTTTCTTTCTCATAAACGTGAAGGGGCTTCATAGGTTCTTCCCACGTTAAAAACTTACACTACTCTAGACTTTGAGAGGCACTTTTACCCTCTCTCAGCAGATCCGTCTGTTGATTCCGCATCTTGCTTTTCTTTCTCATAAACGTGAAGGGGCTTCATAGGTTCTTCCCACGTTAAAAGAAAGAAAGAAAGAAAGAAAGAAATAGGAGAGCCGTTACAGTTCTAAAGTGAGGAAATGAGCCCAAAGGCGTTTGCATTTGGCTCAGGGGCCTTCCGGGACCTTGTGAAGTTTCCTTTACTGCTGGTGTTTGAAACCCAACGACAAGCTGAGCACTGGCAGTTGCTTGACCCCTGGGGCGGAGGGCAGCAGGGCACACTGGCAAGGAAGAGCTTCGTGTGGCCGTGACATGGCCCCTGGCTGGCGCTGTTTTACAGCTTCCTCAGCTCTCTGCTATGGTGTCCTCCATCTCTGGGCCTTTGGTGACCTTAGGTAGCTGCAGACTTCACTCAGCTGGGCAAATGGATCAAACGTCGTCGGCAGTGCTTGGGAGACACTCACCTGACGTGAGCATTTGAAAATGTGCGTGACGTTTATTCTACATCTCAGGGCAGAACTGTGCGTTTCTTAAAACTCCTAAAATATGGAACGCGGAGGACAGCGTGGAGGTCGGAGTTGGGGTGTGTACTGCAGGGGGTCCTTCAAACTCAAACATGGTCGCCCTGGACCCAGAGAGCTGGCAGGTCGGCAGGCTGTTCCGGGCTCTGCATACAAAGCAGGGTGCTGCTTTTGACAACCCTCCAGCTGTCTGACAGAGACTTTGCTTTTCCGTGAAGTTTGGACAGGAATGGGTAACAGGGAAACAGCATCATGGCATGGGAAATCTCATGTCAGACTGAGAAAAAGAACAACCAAGTCATCATTTCCCATGATGTCAACGAACAGGGAGAAGAGCCACACGAAGCGTCCCAGGCCAAGTTCAATCGTAGAGGTCTAACACCCTTGCGTTCATGGCAGCACAGTGGACAGTAGCCAACATCTGGAAGCAATCGAAATGCCCGCCAACAGACTACTGAATAAAGACGTTACGGTTCATGTCTAATATGGTTCATGTATAATAAAGAAGTTATGGTTCATGTATAATATAACAGTGGACTATTACTCAGCCATTAAAAAGTGAAATCCTACCATTTGCAATGACATGGATGGACCCAGAGGTCATTATGCCGAGTGAAATAAGTCAGACGGAGAAAGATGGATACCATTTGATTTCACTTCTATGTGGAGTCTAAGGAACAGAAAGAATAAAGTCATCAAAACCATACGACTATGGAGGACAATCTGGAGATGACCAGGGGAGGTGGGAGGGGGGGTGGGGGAGGAGAGGGGTGAAGGGTTAAAGGGGTAAAACTAGGAGTTGATAGAGGGTCACGGGGATGGGGAGCACGGCATAGGGAATGCTGTCGCAGTGATGTGATGATGAGGTGGAGGGGCCAGGGAGAGAGAGAGTGATTGGGGATCATTTCATAAACTAAATAAATGTCTAACTGATGTCCTGTATACTTGAAACTAATAATACAATAAAAAAAAAAAGAAAGAACAAACATACTTGAGGTTACTGGTATGTACCCACGCAGGAAGCTTTGGCCGGCGTTTACGAAATCCATGCCAAAACGCGAATGGATCATGGCGGCACGGCAACGATTCTTAAACATGGATTTTAGCTCCACATCATGTTACATCGCCTTCGTATTTTTCTGTTAAAATACATCAAAAGCGACAAAGAGTTCCAATGCGGAAAACCACGCCTGGACCCACAACACCAGTCCTGCCGTCACAGTGAAGTCTGCCATCTGAAGACCGAAGGAATTGGAAGACCAGTAGAAGCTCTACAATTTGAAATATTGCTAGCCTGTAATCAACGGGCTAATTTATGTTAAAAAAAAAAAATATATATATATATATATATATATATAGACACATTGCGCTGCTGTTCCGTTTTACACCCAAGGGCGTGCCCATGAGGTTGGAGGATGCGTTGGTAATTTGTATTACGTTTGTTCAGTTACCTGCTACCTGGATGAAGTTTTCATTTTTTCTTCGGTTCTCTTATTTTACTGGGTTTTATTTTCCCCAGAGCAGTTAGGATAATACCCTTTCACTGTTGTTTTAAGAATAAACACTCTTGATCTGCCCTTCCGTTCTGCCAGATGAGCCACTTGCTCATGGCTCCGTGTTCCTGTTTTAGTCAGGATGTCACAGTGCTCAGGGCGGAGACCCCAGGTGACGAGTCGACAGAGTGGTTGGTTCCTTCGTTGGCCGGCTGACGGGGAGGGGCGTCTCCTTCTCAGATCTTCATCCCGGGGACGGGACATAAGCCCCTGTGCCCGCCGTGCCTGGCCTGCTCAGACGCAGTGGCACTAGTCAGTGATGAATGACCTGCACGCGCTGGACGCAAATGCACCCCTCGCCCTGACGGAGATTATCACGCTGACCTCCGGCCGCTGGACAAGGGGACTCTCTGGTGTGGGCTGATTTCCAAGCCTCATTTGACCGTCCACGGGGATGCGGATGAGGGGTTAGGAATCTATATGCACAGATAAGGGCGGGAGCAGCCGGAAGTTCAGTGTAGGGCGATTCACACGTGGTGACCACTGAGAACAGACCTTTCCCGGGATGAAAGTGGGTTTGTAAACTCATTGGCTTCGCAGTTGGGTTCCAATTTTTCTTCTTTCTAATGTCAGCGGAGTAAACAGGACTGGGGTGTGTTGCATTGGGGTGGGGGTGGGGGAGCGGGACAGTCTACATCTGTGATTTTTTAGGAAAGTGAGTTTTAAATGTAATTTAAGGAAATTCATTTCTGTGGTTGGGTATCTTTGCGAACGGTCTTCTATGCACACAGAGTATATGTCCGCATATTATGTAGCATCGTGATGTAGGTAAGATGCACATAACCGTTGTTTAATTCGACAGAAGGTTGCTTTTGTAAGTGTGCACAGGTGTTTCCTAAGACAGAAACACAGGGGCCTCACGGTAGACGTGGGCATTGGGTCAAGTTCACATCCCAGCTCAGCACCGAGGCTTCCCAATGACGTTTTGTTTGTTTTCTCTTCTGAAATCAGCTATTCAGAAGAGAATAGCTATGTTCTATTTGGAGGAGTTGACACATAGTTACCTTTGCGACAGCTTTTAAGAGAACTAGCTATTCAGAAGATGAATTCAGCCCCGAGTCAACCAGGGACACCCAGAAAAGGAACGGAATTTGCATCTTTCTACAAACACCCTCTGATCTAATCTTTACAGGCCTCGACCCAGTTTTCTGCAAAAATATATTGGAATGTTAAATATTTAAATACAGCAACTTGCATTCATGGAGACGAAAACATGTTTTCTTAAAGTAAATTATACGACCTTTCGTAAATACCTCATACGGTGAAAAATGGAAAAATTAGGGAGAACCTGGTATTTAAACTCTCTCTTCTAGAGGCGGGGTTCTCTCGTATGTCACAGGTTCCTTGATATCATGCAATAAATGATAAATATTAAATATTATGAGGAGATTCCTCCTTATGACAAAATAAGGGGAGAGATGGCAGATATTTCGTAAATGAATGGATATTCGAATTCTGATAGCTAACGTGTCCATGTTTACTTTAAAGTCATTTATTCATTCATTTGTCGATCCATTTAAAAATATTCATTTTCCACCTATTAGACGCCAGGCTCTCTCTATGCAAGGAGCTCTGCACACAGGCACAGCCCTCACGGAGAATTGGTATTACAGAGAGAGAGAGGGAGGGCAGCTGTCTCGAAATTCTAGAGACATTTCCTGAAGCGTTTTGTAAAAAGAACAAGGAGCTAGAATAAGGAAGATAGAAGATGACTTACTAAAACAGGTTCTCTGAGGATGAAATGTCTGTGAAACTTTGAAAAGGGGGCTCAAGAACTTTCTAGGCAAAGGCTCCGAGACGGGAAAGAACTCTATCTTTAGAAAACTTTAAGAAGCTCGGGAAGTAGAGGGTGAAGTATTTTATATTCTGTACGCAGTACAGAACATGAACATGACACATGTAAGCCCGTGGGAGAGTCAGAGGTGCCCCTGAGCAGACAGGTGGGTGGCTGAGGCCTCCGGCTCAGAAGCAGGCGGGGCTGGAGAGGGAAATTTGAGTCGTCCACGTTTGTGTGATGTCTACGGCCACCTACGAAAACCCTTGTCTGACGGCAGTATTTGTGCATGTTGAGAATCTTTATGTCCAGAGGTACCGTAGATCTGTAATGACAAGTTCTCACGCGTCCGCGTATATGAGAACATTGGATCTTGGACTTTTAAAAATCAGTAGACTTTATTGTTTTTTGGAGCAGTTTTACGTTTAGGGAAGAATTGAGACGATTCCTCCATAGACCCTTCACTCGGCCGTTTTCCCATCCCTTACAATCTTGCGTCCCTGGGGTACGTTAGTTATAATCGATGACCCCTCGCTTTGCATTTTTCTTAGTTCTCCGAGTAGCCACAGTGAAAGAACTTGCTGTCACACCTCGGAGGGGCTTCGGGGCTGCAAGGTGCCCGTACCCGGCTTCTCGCACACGGATTCGGACCTCCGCGGTCACTGAGAGAGGTCTTCTTCCCGCCGGCCTCCATGCTACAAGGCCGGCAAGGGCCGGAGGAAAGGCCTGATAAGGAAGGAGAACACGGAGAGAGAGCGTGATTCGAAACTCCAGAAGGTCCTGACTTTCGATTCCCGACCCGCGACGTCACTCACATGTGACAGTGCGTGTTTAAGGCGTACGGCTTGATGATTTGATGGATGCGTACCTTCTGAAATAATTAGCACAATGAGGTGAGTTGACACATCCATCCCTCAGAAAGTTACCTTTGCGACAGCTTTTAAGATCTATTCTCCCAACGAGTTTCAAGAATACGATACAGTTACCCGTAGGCACTATGCTATTTATTACAGCCCCAGAACCTATTCACCTTGCCACAGGGAGCGTGTACTTTTTGACCACCTTTGGCTATTTCTCTGTCCCTGACCCAACCCGTCACCCCAACTAGATCTTTATAGGCTGTGAGTCTCCGGCCTCAGCCCAGAGGCCAGGCTGGGACGGGGCTCCGTGCAAGGATGATGGCACCTGTCGGCACTTCTGCCCGCACCTGCCAGCTTTGTGGGGGAAGGGCTCCCCAAGGGACAACGGTGCCTGCCAGCACTTCCGCCTGGGAGAAAGCTGCCCCTTCAGCCCTCGCCCTGAAGCCAGACCGTTCAGTTCGTCCCTGGATGTCCTTGGCAGTTTAGGGGGCTGTCGACCATTCACTGGAACTTAGGGTGACTCTTTGTGACCGACAGCCTGAGCTCATGCCCTTTAAGAGGACGCCCGAGTCTGCCTGTAGCCATCCTGTCTCACCTGGATGGAATTCCCGCTAGTTTTCACAGCCAGAAGGTGTGGGGACCCCTCAGCCCTGCAGTGGTGGGCTGGAGAGCCTGTTGTAAAGCCGGGACCCCTTACTCCCCCGGGGGGGACCTCCAGAGCCGAGACGTCTGTTCTGATTCTTAACCTCCACACGTGGCTGTGGACCAGCTTGTTCCTCTCTGCTGGTCCAGTGCGGACGTGGCTCCTTCTGGATCTCTTTAGTTATAGGACGCCTGCCATCACTTGTAGGACGTCTGTTGTCACTTATAGGACATCTGTTGTCACTCTCACGTGGTCCCGGGAGGAGGCACTGCGTTTACCTGCTCCTCTATCTTGTCCGAAACAGTTAGTATGTGCTAGAATTTGAAGGGGGAAATTTTGGCAACTCCGAACACCCCGTGGGGCAGGACTGGGTGCAAGAATTCGGGCCGAGTTTCGGATTTCTGAACTGCATAGGGTTTCGCGTTGTTTGTCCCCAGGCCACGGGCGGCGGCTGCCATTTATGCTCTTTTCAGTTGGCCTACAGCTAGCTGGATGTGCCTTCTCTAAGGTGGTCCCTGATGTTGACACTTGGCGTGTCTGTGTGGGGCGAGGAGCGAGAGGGTGGATTATCGGCGCTGGGCGATGCTGTCTGCTGCCGGGCCCCGCGGGACCTCCGCCCAGGGCACAGGAGGTGAACTGAGCTGTGTCACAGTCCCATTTTCCAGCATTTTCCAGTTATCAAGAAGTCTGGAGACAGGGAGGAAACAGACGTGAAGGTCTCTTATCACAGGCGGGGCAATTCTCCGCGTTCTGGGTGGATGCCATCGGTCCGGCTAGGGCAAAACCTGTTTGTCCACTTTGCTTCTTCAATGTGGGAGACTGTGGCGCGTCTGTTGTGAACAGTCTCCCCGTGGCAGAGAGCCCATGTCATGACAGCATTTCTTGCATTCCTAAATTCCGCAATTCCGCCGGAACCAACCGTGACGACGCATGAACGCGTTACAAGTTAAAACTTGGAAAGGCCGCGATTCTGCAAGCGTTCGGAGTCCGTTATTTCGTGTGGGTGTGGCTGGGAGTGCGGCCCCCTCGGGTCACGATAGCAGTGTCATTTAATGCTTTACTGTAAATTTAATGTTTTACTTGTATCTGCGATGCAAGAAAAGTAACGTCACGCTGGTTAGGGAATCACTGAATTTGTCTATTGCTAAGAGCGAAAAATAGACATTCTCGGCCTGTTTCTAGTCCCCTCAGTACCTCATAGTGACATCTGAATCTTTAAGATTTGTTAAAATATGGAACAGGAGACTCTTTGTCAAATTTGTGTCGGATTATACCAGGAGCTTGAAATTTGAGATCTTTTTTTTTTTTTCCTGGTGGAATTGTATGAGTCAGACTGAAGAAATGTTAGTATTTTTGTTTTTTTTGTTTGTTTCTTTTTTCTTGATTTTAAAGCATAGCGTCCCAAGTCGTTCACTTCACCAGAACGAGCCCAGCAAATATTGCCCAAATGACTCGCTTTATTACTTAGAAAGAAGGTCAAATTCAGCGTGCGCTTCGTTCTGCAATCCTAGTAAGTTATTCAAGAGGAGAATTATTTATTAAAAAATAAATGTTGACGTGAATTGGGGTCCACGCCATTTCAGCCCCCGAAATAGCCACGTTCCTGCTGAGTGGTCTTAGGGAGGAAATAACTGGACCTTTTAGAGCTCAACGATGGTCTCGATCGAGTGCCTAGTCTAAAACATGCCGCTTCAGATAAAGGCGACCCACACCCACTCAAAGATATGTAGAGAATGTAAATAGTGGGGGGAAAATGTCGCCGAGGTCCTACTGTGGCCCTCAAGTATTGACACCTGGCGGTCCCTGTATTTACTTTGTACGTGGGAGTTTCTCTGGGAATTTCTATAATTCTTCAGCCTGATTTCTCTCCTGAGATGCATCACCCGCTTGAGGAAGAGTCACTGTGTTATAATTAAAAAAATTTAAAAAACATTTGGCAGCATTTCCTTCAATTTTTTTTTTACGAATACGGAGTTATCGGGGACCGTAGGACCTTCTGGTGGTGACCGAGGCGCTCGCGGCTGGCCCGCCTCTCAAGCGCGGCTCCGTGTCGGGTCGGCCCTGAGAAGAACCAGCTCTTTCTTTCCTTCTGCATTTATTTATTTGCGTTTTTTTTTTTCTTAGGGAAGAGCTTT
This sequence comes from Pteropus medius, assembly GCF_902729225.1. NCBI lineage: Eukaryota > Metazoa > Chordata > Mammalia > Chiroptera > Pteropodidae > Pteropus > Pteropus medius. The sequence goes on from NW_024354496.1 coordinate 799,749, forward strand.
AGTATATATCTGTGTTTGTGTTTCCAGTAGAGACTCATGATTTCTTATTTACCTGGCCAGAGAAAAGCAGAGTCTGATCGTAGGTAAAGCAGCCCAGAAGGGTTTCAATCAGGAACCGTTGTCGCGGACGGTACCAATAACTACATTAAAAAACAAAACAAAAAAACCCACAACCATTCTGTAGATAAACAGCACGTTTGCTGGGAAGTCGCCTCAAAAATGGCCTTCGCGAGTGGAGAAACACGTCGTAATGACGTGAGCATCCTCCTCCCCAAGTCGGAACTCTGCTTTACTTGTCTCTCGTGTGACATCTTTCCATTTTCATTTCCCCGCGTCCCCTGTGTGACATTGCAATTCCCAGCCATCGTCCTCATGTCCGTTTATGGCCATAAACTCATGCACGGGTCGATAGAGTCAAGCGCTTTAAACACATACGTACAGATTGCCAATCGTGTGGGAAACGGCTGAGTGAAATAATCCGTCATGCAGAATCGGTAGAACGTGGATACCCATATGTCGAGCCCGGCAAGTATTTTTTTTAACGTCCCCCCGTGCTTTTCATTAATATTAGGGTGTTTTACGTTTAACACCAAAAACAGAACCCCCTACTTGAGGATTCCGGCGGGGCCCAGGGCACGTGAGAATGCCAGGCCCCTTCTATAAATGAAGAGCCGCATGACAGCGACGTCGGAGCCTTAGACCACGCATGGCCCTGTCTGACGTGGGGACTTGGGTCGGCCACGCAGGTTGCACACCTGTCACTCCGGCCCTGCCTCAGATTTTGACTGTCTAGCCATTTGCCACATAGAACTCAGTCATGCCCACTGTACTGGCAGAGCTGGGAGTGGGGGCCTGTGCTTTGGGGACAACTGTCCTGAGTGTAATTAGGACATAGGGCACGTAGGGGCCGCGTGGCTCACCAGGAACCGGGGGCGCTCGGCCTGTTCTTCCTGCTTCTGCTTCGTGGGCTTCTCTGTGCTCAGCATGCCACGCATGCCACCTGCAGCCTGCCCCAAGTCCTTGGAACGCTTTTACCCCCTCATAGCTGCTCTGGGGTCGTTAAAATGAAATAAGCAAGAGCGTTTCAAAAAAAGTCCATTGTCGTGAGCTGAATAGTGTCCCCCGTCCAAAAAAAAGAAAAAAAAAATCACACGTGGCAGTTCTAATCCCCGCCACGTTAGAATGGGGCTGGATTTGGAGACGAGTCTTTACAGAGGTGACAGTGAGGTCACCAGGGTGGCCCTGATCCCACAGGACTGTCCTTATAAGAACAGGGGACGAGGACACGGACACATACAGAGGGCACGACCACGTGAGGACACAGGGAGGGGACGGCGTCCACACGCCCAGGAGAGAGGCCCCAGGAGGGACCGGCCCTGGCCACACCTGGATCTCGGACGTCCAGCCTCCAGGACGGGGAGAAAGAAACACGTATTTGTTAAGGTGGTGTAATCGGAGGGTCTGTGGACATGTCCCCCAACCTGTCTCCTTCGAGGAGGTGTTTTCAACCCTACAGGTGAGAGGCTTAGCAGCTTAGATGAGGGAGGTGGCCCCAGGGATGCAGAGAAACGCATCTCTAAAGGCTGCTCTAAAGGTTCGGGGTGGTGAAGGTTGCAAGCAGCTGAGTGAAGAGGCATGGCCAACTCGTCCTAAAGGGTAACCAAGAAATGGGGTGCCTTCGGCGACACGGGGCAGGCCAGAGAGGTCTGCGTCTGTCCCCGTTGCATCGATGGAACGAGGGAGATAGAAATGGGTGTGTGAGCTGCCGAGCTCATTTCACGGCATTTCAAGGCGTTCACACTGCTCGGCCGGTATCCTCGACCACGGCCGCTAGATCTGAGATGCGCAGGTGGCAGCGCCGGCCTCCCCGTGACGCAAGGCCGTGTTTGCGCCCGCGTTCTCTCTCGCAGCGTTGATGGGGATGCAGCAACGTGTCTCGCGAAGGCGCCGGACGCATGTCCCCGGGGGCTGTGTCCGATGTTGCAGGCGCAGACACCGGCCTCGTTCCGCTTTCCGATTCCCTGGCTCAGATCCCGTCACCTCGACCGGTCGTTGACGCCGGGACCGTGTTGGCGAGGCTGCGGGCCGGCGCCCGTGAGGACGGTGCTGGCTCCTGATTCCGGCATTCTGGGGTGCGAAGCGCCCGCATCGCGCTTCTGCTCACCCTGTCGATGCGGCTGGCGGACTGCAGGGAAGACACCCCGTCAGATAAAACCACCTTCTCTGCTTTAGCCCGGCCGGCCAACGCCCGCAAGAGATAAACTTGCTTCGCACCAGAGCCCTCTTTTGCTGATGGTATTGAAAACACTTTACGAGGTAAAAGAAAATAGTTTTGAGGTCTCACACTGTTTCCAAAAGTTCGAATTCTGCTGACGATTTCAGTTCATCTTAATAAACACGTGGAGGGCACGCACTCCGTTCCAGATCTCTGCCGAAGGGCGGGCAGGCAAATACTGCCTCGAAGGGCCAGTTAGCAAGGGTCTGGGGTGTTCCTATTTTAATTCGACGCCACCTGCCCAGGGCCTGACAGCAACCACAGAACAGCACGCAGACGAACGGGTGTGTGTGCCAAGAAAAACCTTCTTTTGGACATTGATATGTGATGCCCACGTAATTGTCATATGCTGTGAAAATCCAATTCATCTTTTCATTTTTTTTTTCCTCCCAAGCATTTTAAAATTAAAAGTTGTGGTTAGATTACGGGCTGTAGAAAAACAGGTGTCAGCCTGCTTTGGCCTCCAGTGGTCTTTGCTTGCCAAAGTCTGAATGACACACACTGTCCCCGACTCCAAGAAGCCATCAGGCTGTTTTAGAGGGGTCAGCAGGTGGGTAATTCATGTCACCAGCCACGTCGTGGGAGCTGCTGTCACGGGCTAGAGGTCGCAGAGTGGGTCCTGGGTTACGTTGGCTGTTGGACATGTGTTAAAAGCCTTTTCGTGTTTAATTCTTAAAAATCTGCTACTGTTTCTACATAGGTGAATTAAATGGAGAAAAAAGCAAGAAACGGCGGATGTAAAGACTTAATCCGTTTGCTAAAAAAGGACTCTTTTTAAAGTCCCCATCATGCTGAGTGTTTAGCAAAAGATCAGAAATATGTTTCATTGCTGAGAGAAGTATCTCTTTGGGTGAGTGGAATGTGAGAGAGACTTTCAACGAGCCTACAGTTTATTTTCTCATGTACGGTGTTATATTTCCTAGTAGTAGACGGCAGATTCACCTTCTCGCGGGAGGAAGTTTGTATTTAATGTTACTGAATGCCCTTTGCACATAAAGATGGTCTGCTAGTCCTGGAGTCCTCTGCCAATAGACTCTCGCCTCCTCATGGACCAATGGAGGACAAGATGCCAGGTCAGGCCTTGGGGGTCGGGGCTGGGCAAAGGACCCGTCACCTCTGGCCTGGGGTTGGAAGGCTTGGAATTGGAAGTTAGGGCAGAGAACGTTCTGAGGCTGAACCTGGAGTGAAAAGCCATGAATTTCATCCCATGCAGGGTCCGGGCCAAGGGAATTAGCTAGAAAATTCCCTGAGGGTTATAGTCATTTATATTTCGGTCACCGCTGAATCCCCAGCACCTGGCACCATACTTGGCACTCAGTACAGTTTAACTGGAAAACAGAGACAGCAGCTTCATGTCTTTGCCCATGGGTTGTGCCAGCTCCTTCTTCACGGAATGTTTATCCAACACCTACTATGCGCCAAAGACTGTACAGACTGTGGTCAGACGAGAATGAAAAATAGATACAGCCCGTGTCGTCATGGCATTACCTTCTGCACGGCGTGCAAGGCAGACACGAGAAGCAGGTTTAAATATGGCGGTGGGCGAGGCGGGGACGAAGTTGGAGGAAAGTTCTCATTTTGCAAAAGGCGACTGGTAAAGGTCTCACACATTTGCGCGTCAGCAGCCATGAGCGAGGCAGAATGCAGGTATCTTGGGCAGCGAGTCGAAGGTTTGAAGCTGGAGTTGACGGCACCTGCCAGTGGATCGCAATGGGTAGGCCGGAGAAAGCCAGATGTGCAGGACGGGTCGGAGGGCGGAGGGGCCGCTTCGTTTGGGGGTACGCGGTCTGAACCCAGTATCTGTGCCCTTCCTTGCAATTCGGGAGAACCTCTGAGCAGCAGGACAGGGGCGTCCGTAGACCCGTCTCTGCACTGCGAATGGTCGACCTTTCTTTCTTCATCTCAGAAATCAGCAAACCGAAAACAGGGTCAACGAACAGATGCTGAGCACGCGACAGGAAGTCGGAACGGAAGACACGAACCTTCGTGGCCTCAGCGTCATGACGGGTCCTCGGTGTTCTACACGGGATGGAGACCGAATCTGGTCAGACCCAAGAGAACGGAGGACACGGACCTGGCCTCGGGGAGGCGCTACCCCGCAGCGACGCGGGTGGCGAGACACCCCATACCCTGGAGACTGGGAAGATGCTCGCGTACACTCTGCGATGAGCATGTGCTATTTCCGAAGTCCGGAAGACGACTGTGTTTAGTACGTGGATGTCACGAATCATGACCTCCCGCCCACCTGCTTGCCTTTAACGAACGCAGGCCTGAATCATGTGCCCTAATCACGACCATCTTTCCCCGTCAGCCAGTAGGATGCTGACACCGGCATTGGTGGCCTCTGTTCGATGCGCGTGTTGGCCTCTAGAACGTGTATTTTGGAATCAGACTCTTTATTAATCCAATCTCATGTCCTTTTATTTCTCCTCATTCATTTCCAGTTTAAGCCGTTTTCCTATTTTACAAATATTTTAAATGATTACATAGAACAAAACCCGAAGATTAGATGGACCGCGGCCCATGCTAATGACACCCCATTCTCCAGCTGCTGTCTGAGAGGCTCGTCCACTGCGGAAGTTCAGGGCGTCTGATCCTTTTGATCACTAATTGTGACGGAAACGTCAGGAAAGTCAAGGCAGTTTCAGCTCAAGTGCTCGTCAGACGGGAGTAGATTTCGTTTAGGTAAAAAGGCCACGACCCGCCAGGTTTTGAGCGTGGCGTTGCCCGGTGCTGTCTTCTCTGTGCCCAGCGGAGAAACCCCCATTCGGGAAATCGTTCCTTCACGTAACATCATGGAACGCGGTTTCTAGCGCCCCCACGGGAATATTCACCAATCTGAGGCGCATTCCCCAACACTACTTCGCTCACGCAGTCGTGTCGGAGCCAGAAGGCCGCGTGCTTCTGGGCAGGGGACGCGTTTTGCGCTTCGAGAGCTGGGAGGCCGTCCCCGGTCCTCGGTGAGGGTCAGCTTTCTGCTGCCTGCCTGCCTCGCCCGGCGACACCGGTCTTCCCAGGGTGTGAGGCCCGGCGCTCTGTGTCCTCAGGCCGGCCTTTCCTTCCCGCCGCTGGTCCAGGCTGGGGACACCGCGTGCTGTCTTTCAGGTGTCAGTGCCAATCCAAGCCGCCCCGAGCACATCTGCATGAGAATCCGCAGGACGATTAGTTAGCAATGGGCATTAGTAATTTTTCTTTCAAGGCCTTTGAAACGTCCTTCACTGGTCATCCCCGCTCTCTCTCTGACACGACAACGTGGACGCCCCACCCCCAAACGCAGCGTTCCCGTTACTTCGATCGGCCGTGGGGTCCGTCACCACCAGCCTGCACCTCTTTCCCCGGCTGTGATATCACGGTCTACCTTCTGTCTCTTCTTTTTTGCTGTCTCCTTTTTTTGGTAATTCCGACGTTTCTTGTGTGGCCCATCCACCTGTCTCTGAATTCTGGCGGTGCTGTTCTCTCGTTTACGCATAGGGATAAGGTTCAGCTCTCTGCTTCTCACTGACATCCTCCCGATTACCCAGGAGGCCTTTGGCAGGTGTCCCTATAACGGGCACGTGGCAGGTGCATCCGCAGACAGGTTTCCAAGCCCGGTTTATGCCTGCACGCTGCGTTACACCCACGGCCGCCTCATGCACGTCGTATTTTCCGCGTCTCTCGATTGCATCGTTTGCTTTTGCTTGATTCAGTCTCGTGCTGTTTTCCACAGGGACGCGACACGCTATGCCAGCCTGTCGCCTCGGAGCAGTAGGCTGCTCCGTGTAGCCTGGGCGAGTGGTTGGCTAAGCATCTCTGTCTGTGTAGATCTCTGTCTGTGTAGGTGCACTCAGCAATGGGCGCACAGTGATGGACTCACTTAGAGAACGTACCCCTCGTAAGGCTGCGCACGACCCTAGACAATTCCTTCTATTCTAATTCAACTTCTTTTAGCTACACGTCAGAATTTCGAGCTGGATTATATTATTTAGATATCCGTCTCGTGCAGAGGAGGGTACTGATCCAGGATCAGGAGGACATGCTCCGAACGCCCGTGGAGGTGATGGTTTTAGGCTCATTTTTCATTCGCTCTTTCCCCATCCTACTGATTCACAGCCGGAGCCACTTCCGCCTTACCCACCCCGCTCCTAGGGGACCCTGGCACTGTTTTGAGACATTTTGGGTTTTCACAAGTGGGGATGGAGGTGCTATTGGCATTTAGTCGGTGGAGGGTAAGGATGCTGGTAACATGCGACGGTACACTAGCCAGCCCCCCGAACTGGGGTTTATCTAACCCCGGAAGTCACGATGCTGGGGTTATTTCCACAGGATGACTAGTGACTTTCCTGCTAGTGGCATGCTCACGTGGCCTTTGCCGGTACAACGGGGTTTGCTGTGCGTACGACCAGCTGCGCACCGTGCGGATCAAGCCCTCAAGTGTGACCTCGTTCCTAGCGAGCAAATGCCATATGAAATATTCTGTTAAAGTATGATTCCATTTTCAAGCCTTCCCTATTTTGGGGACGGGGGAGGAGGGTCGAGTAGGGGCAGGTGTAACCTTTACTAAGCAACGCAATATACAAAAGAAAGCTTTCGGTGATAGCCAAGCGAAGGTAGAAATGGGTATTAGGGTTCACACTTATGTTTTCGCTGAGAAATATGAAGTCGAAGGAGTACGAAACCCCAACAGGGGTCCCCGAATTTCCTAAGACTGCAAAATTCGAGCTCGCGTGCCCGAGGATGCCTTCCTCGTTCCTCCCATGTTTATGACTCTCGTTTCTGAGCTCGCTAGCTTCTCCTTTGCTCTCATGAACTCAAAAAATAGAGTCTACGACAGACAGACATATTTTGTCATCTGCTTGTTCTTCCCCGGGCAAGATTGCCGTGGAGCTAATTGCCTAGATGCAGCTAGAGATAGTTTTGCCCATTTTGGAAGAGGAGATTGCACGGGCTTGGAAAAGAATCTGTTGTCCAGAATCGGAAGGAATCTGTATATCTGTGTTTAGCCCTCCCTGAAATCTTTTTGTATAAGAAGGAAAGAGTTATGTAAAACTATACTCGATGGACCCAACTTTTTGGATTCGCACAGAGATTGAGCTCATGTTTCTTCGCTCGGAAGGAAAAGATAAATGAAAAAAAAAAAACCAACCAAAAGCTTAAAGAGAACACGTTGGAAAGGCGAATGGAGAAATAATTATAAAAAGAAGTAGCAACGGTAAAAACGCAAAGTACAACCACTACGCTAGTTAGGCAAGGTCAGCTATGGAAATTAAGCTAACTGGAAATTGCGAGAGCCTCGGATATGGAACCTGAGTGTCTCCACAAGCAGTCTCTCTCGCAGAGGGCCGGCGGGTGAAGATCTAGCCCACCCACACCTCTCCCGCTCCTGCGGGCACTGCCCTTTGTCATTGCAGGACAGCCGCAGACGGGGGCCGTCGACGTGAGGGTGCACACGGCTTCCCAGGGACCCTCCTGCCTCCTGGCGCTTCTCCCCACCAAGGGAGGAACCCCGAATTGCATCTCGGGGGACCGTGCGTTTAAAACGGAGCCCTTTTATGGTTCAAGCCTTTCATCTCGAAATGACTTGTGGGAAACCCATCTCGTGTAATGTGAAGGCGGAGAGGTAGTTTGCATCGTGCTGTTCTCTTCCATCTCCATCCTAAGCAGGATGCAGCAGTAATACCACCTAGAATGGGAAAGCCCACCCATTCGAACGAGGCGTGATTTAAGCTTAAAGTTGAAGTCACAGGTATATTGGGATGATAATGTCGTTTTGCTAAATGGACCGATTAGAAAAACGGCCATGGTGATGAGTCACAGACACACCTGGTTTCAACACAGAGCCCTCTTGGTGATTTATGTGTTCGGGAATTTGATGTGGGCAAGTGCGTGTCTTATTCTACAGATTCTTCAGATTCATAAACTATTTTATTTTGATTGCTTTCCTGGGAACATTCCGTAGTCTGAGGGCATTCTCTAGGTCCTACTTATTTCCAATTGTTTCCTTGTCGTTTTAAAAGGCTTACACTTTGGCATGCAGGCTGAGCAATTGAAGTCAATATCTCATCTTAAAGAACAGCATCGGAGAACGAAGTATAATTTTCTTACAGCGAGAAAGCATGGCTGTGTCGATTATAATTACATTAGCAAACCCACCCCGTTTTTGAACTACTAGTTTGGGTCCTAGTCAATGCTTTCAGTGTCTGGGGGCTGTGTCTACCGCTGGTTTCTTCCTGCAGGAGAAACTGTAGCTATCACTAACAGAAATAATCACTATGAATCTTGTCCTGCAAAGCTTTTCTTCACAGAGACCGTCTTTGGGTAGAATGAATGAGGTCTTTATTAGCCCGAATAGCAAACGCCTTCTAACGTTGCAACAGGTCGTCTGCGTTGAGAAGAATTCATTCCCGAGTTCTATGGTTTTGTTTCAAGAAGAGACTCTTTCCCCCAAGAAACAGATCTTCCGTATTTCCGATAGTATTTGTATGCAGGTTCTTTTTGCTGATTAAAAAGAGTGAGCCAAAGGCTTGATTTTTCTTTTTTTTTTTTTCCTGTTGGAGCAACAAGGGAGAACTCAGTGCACCAGGCAGAGGAGGCTGCATCGCTCCGGCTCCGAGAATTGATTTGGTAAGGCTGTCAGGCCGGGGCAGCCCCTCTAAACGCCCCGATGTCTGCCAAGTGGCAGGCGGAGACTGGCCCCTCCGAAGAGACTTTCTGAAGCTGGCTGTCCCTCGGCAATACCCTTCCTGTCCTTCCCTCCAGTTAGACCCCAGCGTGAAGACAAACAGATGCGGGCTGCCAAGACGCAGGGCTTACCCTGACCCTCAACGGGGCCCACAAAGGAGGCCTTTGAGGTCCCCAGAAAAACAGCCCCTGCCTTTTATTGGGCCGTGAAATCCGGAGTGAAAGCCTTTGCCTCTGGCTGCTTAGCCATGCGGGGTGGTGACAGGGATGCTGGGCGAGGAGGGGGAGCCAGAGGGTAGACAAAGTCACAGCGGGCAGAAAGCGGCCTTTCCCCCGACCTCTTTGATTGTGAGGTGGTCCGTAAAAGTCCCGAGGAGGGCGTTTTGCTGTCTTCGAGGCGGGGATGGGCTGGAGGAGGCCGTGCGCCTGAGTGTCGTCCCTGGTTTTGCAACTTAACAGCAACCGGCAACGGATTTCCAGAAAAAAATAAATAAAAGGGAGAGATTAGCGCGTCGCTTCGCGGGAGCGACTTGCCTTATGGGACACGTCTCGAGCCCCTAAAGATATTTCGCGCGCTCCTTCCCGCGGAGCATGCCATTCCGGTGTGTCTCTCTGCTGCGTGTTCTATGAGCCCTACGGACTTTCGTATGTGACCCCACACATGTCCTATCTGAAGTGAATCGATCGGGTATGAATTTTATAGACACACATAGAGATGTTTCTAGCATATTACAGAAAGAGGAGGGAGGGAAACATCCCTCAGCGGACGAAAGGATGTACGTGTGCCATCGGGGGTGAAGCAAATGCGGGTGGCCCTTGGGGATGTGGCCACGTGACTGTCCCCCAGCAGCGTCCTGGTGGGGCGGCACTGCCACGTGATTCCGTGGATTCAGGGGGTTTTAGGTCAGTGTCACGTACTGACACCCGGTCGACACACTGAATGAACGGGGAAGAAAATCATGAAACGTGTGAAATAAATACCCTTGACTTTTTATTCCGTGCGTCCTTAGCCACTTGTACTGTTCGATGTGGCTGCCCTAAATTATTTGAAGCTGCCGAATGAGATGCGTGGAGGTCGTACGCCTTCCCTAAAATTTCTAAAACAATGTGCTATGTGAGCGAGACGACTTTTAAGCTCCCCAACGTGGAAGAAAGCGGTCTCTATGTGCATCAATGGTCATAACGCCACACACATCTGTCACATGTTCCCTCACATCCGTTGCGTTCAAGGCCATGAGATCTCACTCAGGCAGTTTGACCTTTGCGTAGAGCGGACGCGTCTCCATGCTGTCTGTCCGCGTGACGTGATTAAAGCGTCGCTTCCACAGGCGGCGTTGGGGATTTGGAGAACTGGCACGCGGGTCATCTGTCTCAGCAGCAGGGAACTTAGATTTCTTCCGTGACAGAGTCCCCATCTTTCCCGATTCCACACGGTCACCTCTTGCTCGCTGAGCTTCTGGACACTCCCCAGCGATGACTCTTAAGGGTCGTTCCGATCCCCAGCTCCGTTTGCCTGGAAGTTTCGCGGACGTGTTCCTCCCGTAGCCTGTGGATCAGGAGACACGCGCGTCTCTCATTTCGTAGTGAAGGACTGTTCCAGGAGATGGGGATCCCTCTCGGCGTGTTGTCCTGGCTCTCGATGCCTCGAACAGAGAACTGAGCAGGACGCTGAAGCAGCAGAAAAGTATGGCTGTTTTTGGAAGGGAGGGCAGAGTGACCGTACACTTGCAGTCGTGGAAGGGGGCAGAGCGAGGGAAGCATGGCTCAGGGGCCCAGCAACAGAGCCTTTGAGGTTTTGATCGCATTTGCTGTGGCCGGTCACTTTTCTCAGACGTGTGGGCTTTCTTGACGGACACCTGGGAGGGACAACACTCAGCGACGCATCCTTTGCGTTCTGCGCATGTTGGTTCCCAGAATTCAGTCTCTTGTAATGATATTAGTGAAGTTCCAGTCATGTGCCTCATATCATAACGATGGTATAATGAGGCTCAGGTGAGTTGAAGGTCGTCGGGGTCTTCGTCGCGCAGGTGTGAGTGACTGGCTTCAACTGGTACCTAATTCTCCGCCTACCGGTTTCTTTGTGGAAGTTACTTTTAGCCTCCCAAAATCTTCTGGCTTGCTTAATGGTGGGTGGATGAGGGCAGAGCCTTTCTAGAATAGGATGACCTCAGCGTTTTGTAGGCGAATCCCAACCCCCCTAACTTTCCTGCTTAACTCTTCCCTAAGAGCCACGAACCCCTTATTATCAGTATGGATGTTGAGGGACGGGAGGTCTCTCCTTCCGTATCTGCTTCCTGCTGAGGAGGGTCGCACTCCCTGCCCACTGGGGTCTCATGGAGCTCTTTCCCTCTCTGTCTTAGTCAGGACGGGGTCTTGGATTTCCTGCCGCAATGCCGCCTCAGTCCCTAGACACGGAAAAATGAAGATGTAGTCTTGTTATTTAAATTATATCTATTAATTTTCTAGTATTGATTTGCCTATTAAGCGAGTAAAGGAAAACGGTCTTGGTTAATATATTTCTTAAAAGCAAAACGCAAAACCCTTGGGTTAAGGGACCGGTCCCCTCTGGGACTCTAAGGGCCTGGCCGAAAGCCATTTCTGCCACAATGGACTAAGAACACTGAGCTTCAGTGATCGTTCTCAGTAGCCGGAGGACCTGAATCACCATTTTCAGGGGCATTACCTGGATTGGAGAGAGAGAGCCTTTTCCCCAAAGGAGGGAGGAAAGGAAAAGACTTAACTGTGTATACTTAAAAAGAAGAAAAAAAATAACAAAAGTCCTGTAAGTACATTTTGTCAGTGAACGGTGGCCCGTATCAGTAGGAAGCTTTCGGGTGGATCCATGTGGCTGCCATTGACAGCTCTACAGTCACCCTTCAGAACACGAGATGCGACAGAAACATGGTCTTCCTCCATGCCACTGAAGTCTCCTTTTTTTGCCTCGTCTTTATTCTGTTTTCCGCCTCGACGTCCTTTCGCCGAGGAGGTCTGCCCACCTCCACGCCGGGGTTCGCTCACGCCCATCTGCGTCTCTCTCTCTGCTTCCTTAGCGTTGACACTGTGTTGAAACGGTTCTATCCTTCTGGCCTTCATTAGACATTAAAGTCAAAGCCGGCCGGGTGCCTCACGTGCCATGGAGTCGCCGCGTCTCTCAGACGCATACACCTAACTCGGGAACTATGCAGGGAAGGCAGGCAGGGCGAGAGGTCGCCAGCTAAATGGGCGGTGTTACTTGATTTTACTTCTGTTGACTCCAAGGTCAACGGCTAGCTGGGTCACGCGTGGACCATCACAGAAGCGGTGCCTACAGTCTTGGCAGATTCGACGGTGTAGGGGTCCCGTCTTGCGGTTTGTGTGAGGCACTGTCAGTGAAGACAAACACACCACTCTAGGTACATAAACCGGAAGGATTTTAATACCGGGGCTTAGGCGCTTCGGAAATGATTGGACATCTCGAAGGAGTGTGGTGTCCGCTAAGCATCCCGAAGTGACTCCAGTGCGATGGAGAGCTGACCGCCTTGCTGGCTCGGAGGCGTCTCGGAACAGTGACCTCGTCGCGGGCGTGAACGCACAGCTTCGTACTTTTAAAGCTCCCGGTGCATCCTCTCCCGTGCGCTCGGCCCTGGCCTCGTATGACGTCACAGATCTAAATGAACCGCAGTTAAGTACAATGAAATGGTTCGTGTTTCGCTCGCTCGGCTCACTCAGCAGCCTCATCCTGCCGATGGCTACCACACCGGGCAATGCACCGAGCCTTTTTACTCTGCAGTGGGGGTTGGACAGCACTGGTCCAGATGATTCCAGCTGCCTGCGTCTTTGCATTTTTTTTTTTTTTTTGGTTTTCAGCAGAGCAAATGATGAATGAGGGAATCGAGTCATCCAGAGAATAAGCAGAGTTAATCAAACACTGTTGAATTAGCTGAATTGTGAGTTGCCAAGACGGGAGGGTGCTTCTCTGGTTGAATTGTTAATAGGATGTTTCAGGTCAGCGGAGTTATCCGGGGGTGTAGGGGTGGGGAGGGGTGTAGCATGAGAAACCACATTGCCTGGACCGTAAAGGAGGCCTTTTAGACCCCGTGCAAAGCCTCCCAAAAGAGTGGGCTCATTACACACACCTTCGTCCTGGTCCAAACTCACTGAGTTCGCGCTCACCGCCGGTTTCGATCGGCTTCACAAGCAGCGTTTTTTCTTTCTGTTTTTATTTTCCAGTTAGAGTTGACATTCAGTATTACTTTAGATCAGCCTCAGGCGCCCAGCATGGTGGTTGGACATGTAAACAATTTATGAAATGATTCCCCTTAATTAGTCTAGTAATTGGGTTCGCGAGGAACTTCAATGGTTAGTTTATTATAAACGAAATTTCAATCACTCTTTTCAGGCTGAAATGAGAATAAAATTAAATAGCCAAGGGGACTGTGCAAGTTATGAGCTTGGGTTAAAGGCCAGATTGGTCCTATAGAAATAGGGTTTCCCATCCATCACTAACGTATATCCCCACCACGCTGTTCTTCTTAGCTTTTGGAAAGTTATCAATATGATAACCACACAAGGCCAAGTTGAGTGCGTCTGCACTGATGTATTACAGGCACTTTCACGTGGACAAGGCTGGGGTGATCGGATCTGGCCAAGGGGACAGGAAACGTGAGAGTCTCGCCCCCCACCCCCCGCCCGGTCCTGTCAAGAGCACGCCCAGCCTTCCTTGAGCTTGGTCAGACGGGCAAACCCCACAGATGGGTATTGAGCCGTCGGCATCACAAGCTCCTTCTGTGCGACGAGCATTAGCGTTGACACTGGCTGATTCGTCTAATCGCAAGGACTTGCTTCGTTTTCAGGGCGTCTCTTAGAACCTACTGTAATCACCCCGCTTTCAGACACACATTTAATTTCTTGGAAATACTAAGCCGACGATGTGTGCCTGCCTGTGCCGTTCTCATGTGTGTTGTTGGTGCAGACAATCGCGTTAGGTCACAGACACATCTGATATATAAGAGGCCGCAAAGTCGCTCAGTGAGATTTCACCCCGGGGCACATAGTGAAATCCTGTTCCTTCCGTGATGTATTGTCACGTTCGATAAGGCCAACAGCAAATACGTTGGACACGGTCCTCCAACACTCCCAATTACACGATTTCTTACGAATCGTGTTTCGTTAACAAAACGGGCAGGAAGAAAATATATCTGGAGATAAAGATCAGTGAGAGACTCGCATTAGCTTTGAAACGTGGCGTGCAGTGTGGGAAGCCCGAATCTCCGTTCAGCTTCTAGCCTGTGAGGCATCCTTTCTTCTAGGGGGCTCCGCACTGTCAGGAGTGTGCCGTGCGCAGGAGACCCCGGCTCTCCCTGGGGTGACGTGCACAACCCTGCGTAACCCTGTGGAATGCAGCAAATGGCATCCCCGTTACAGTTTGCAAGATCCGATCTACTGATGCCGTCTCCAGGTGTATGAGATGATTCCTCCTCCCCCTCCTCTTCCTCCTCCTCCTCCTCCTTCTTTCTTAGAATAATTTTGTTGTATCGAGTGGAGAAGGCCTTTCTCGGCATGGCATGCAAAGCAGAAGTATCAGAAGATAATTTAAAACTTCGATAGGGTGACACATTTCACAAGCAAACTTAAAGAGTAGAACAGGTGCGTCCAGCAACGTGCCGAAGCCTATGGCTCCCTTCTAAGTGCTTCAGGGCTCAGATCTAGGCCCTTTTCTCCAGTTAGTCCTATTACTTCGAGCACCACCTATGTGCCGATGACTCTGACATCTATCCGTCTCCAGTCCAAATTATGCATTCGATATCTCTTTGGCACTCATCTTGGGCACTCGGGTATCTCACAGGCGTGGAAGACTTAACGTGCCCCAAATGCTCGGTTCCCAATTTCTTGCCTCCTTTCCCGTGTCTTCTTTCTTGCATCCCACTCACTCTATTTTTATCTGAGTACATGATACACCATCTACCTAGGAGATGGTTCTTCTTAATTCAGCTCTGAAATCTGACCAATGGCTATGACAGGCTTCTTTGATTACCTGGGGCATCAGTATTGGAGAAAGGTGAGTGGTTGATTTGATAGTCTAGCAAACGACACAGATGCCTATAATCAAACCATAAAAACGTGGTGTGTGTGTGTGTGTGTGTGTGTTTGACACATTCTGGGTTTGAATGACACAGAGAGATCATGTCTTCTAGCCAGGGATGATTTCGTTTTTTGAGCCCTCTGGTTAGATACACATGTTGTATTTTCCCAGAACGAAGGCTGTCTCGCCGTGCCCGTCATTCGATTGCGTTATCTGCCTCGCCGAGGAGGGTTAGTTCTTAGCGATGTATAGGAAACTGCTCGTGTTAGCACGTAAACTCCTGGCGAGGCACAGGCACCGCCCCCCCCCACCCTCCACTCACACACACATACACTCCTCTGCCTTGGCCAAACACCGTCAGTTGACCCTCATTGGGCTTGCGATGAAGATGGACCTATTCTGCTGATTTAGCATTTATGTGTGTAAAAATTAGGGAAGATGGGCACACAGCCCTCGAAGCTCGTAATTATTCAGGATGCGTCATTGAGTTCTCTGAAACTGGGAAATAAGCGACATAGGCTCATTTCCTATTTTCATCGTGGGCAACGTTTTGCTTTGATGTCCTAAGAAGGGTTTATTCAGTACGAAGGACAGATGGACATTTTCAGAGGCGGCCGCGACCACAGGGCTGAGTGAGCTCGTTTCCTGTGTTTTATAATGGGAAACCAGGGCGGTGGCATTCGCCTGGGACCTCCAGGATGATTGCGTCAGCCCCCGAACCGTGGAGCTCCTGGGGCTGTGGTGAAACCACCTGCTTAGAGAACCGGTTAGATCCAGCTTTGCAGAGCCCAGAGCATTCCCGTGAAACAGTTCTGTGGGGACACGTGCCATCTGCCCACTGTGCGGTTTCAAATCTGGAGCATTCGTCCCTAAACCTCCATGTCTTCCTATAAGTCCACCCATAGCCACTTCATCAATTTGTAAAAAAAATTTTGTGCCCACAGATATGTGTCCACAATAACTTTTTCATAATGCCTGCTGAAGAAAATGTGTGATTTGGGGGTTTTATGTAATGTTGACATTATATATTTTTAATTTTTTAACGTGGTTTAAAACTTTTCAGAAAAATTGAGAGTCCAGAGAACATCCTCATACCTTTCTTGTAAATCAGCATACAGCAAACTTCCTGCTCGGGACTAGTAAGTATTTTTGGTTTTCCTGGCCGCAGAGATGGTTGCCTATTCAACTTGGCTATCGTACCACAAAAAAAACAGCCAGAGACAAGGCAAATGAATGGACATGGCTGTGTAGAGATGGCGTGTCACATTTGGTCCCTCGTTTCTGCTTGCTAACCCTAACTCACCAATTATTAATTTCTTTTGCGTGTGCCATATTTGCTTTATCACATTCTCGCTTTCTCTCTCTCTCTAGTCTGTCTATATAGTCTATATATACTTACATATGTTCTATAACTATAACAATGAACAATAATGTAACATAATAACAATATGGGAAATATATTAAAGCTAAAACAATCTAACAGAACTAAAACAGTTATAAGTATATATTATATATACTTATGTAATTATTATTACATATGACGTAATTGTTATATACTTATTATTGTTTTATTTCCCGCTATTTAAAAATAAGTTGCAAATATCATGACTCTCTACTGCTAAATGTTTCAGCATGCATCTCTTACCGTGGAATTATCAAAGTCAGGCAATATAACATTGACGGGGCACTATTATCTCATCCATAGTCTGCATTTAAATTTCAGTCATTGTGCCAATGTTGTTCTTTACATCATCGTTTCGTCTGATTCGGGATCGGGTCCACATCATGCGTTGCGTTTGACCGTGACGTATCCGTAGTCCGCTTTAGTCTGGCAGCGGTCCTCAGCCTCCTTTTCCCGTTAACGTCATTGCTTGTTTCTAGACCAGAGGCAAAGCTTGTCGCTTTGCAGGAGGCACCTCATTCTGAGTTTATTTTGTTTCCTCGTGGCTCAACTCCGGATCTGCTTTTTCGGGCGGGAACACTGTTCCGTGAGGCGGTGTTTTTGTCCCAGAGCATCAGTCACAACGGGGCCACACGAGGTGGGCTTGCCCATCCCAGGAGATGCTGCTTAGTAGTGAAGATTCTTCCACTGTGCAGTTGTCACTTTCTCTCTGTAGTCAATATTTTTCAAATTCGAGAAGTAACTCTGGGAATATTATTTGAAATGTCGGGACTATGCTAAAATGCTGTCGCAGAAGATACAGATCTTCTAAGGAAGCGTGTTTGGTCTTCAGTGAAACAGATTTCCACGAGGCATCTGTTTCAGGACACTCGATGATATGCATAGTGGGATAGTATAACTGAAAAAATGACCACAGGCGTATGGGTTTCTGATAATAACTCCCCTGATTCGTTTTTTTCCCATTTTAATGGTCTCGTGTGTTTGTTTGTTTCTAAACGCTTCCACTGAAACTCAAAGAGGCCTTCATCTCAGAGTGTCCTTTCTTGTGAGAGAGAGTTGGGGTCGAATGATTTCTTGATGACGCCTCGTGGCACGGGAATCATTCTCCTTCGGAAGTTTCAGAGAGAGTTGGTTCAGAGACACGTGATTTGTCTGAGGCGTAAGATGGTTGCGCCTCGGCATGATATTCCTTTGTGGTTCAGGCTCCAGTGACTGTTTGTACTGCTGCAGGCTGTCTGCCAAAAGATTTCATTATGTTGGCAAGACACAGCAGGCTTTTCCACACACAGGACTGTAACGATCTCTATACCAATTCAGAGCTGGAGACAGTCCATGAATATTTCTAAAGGCAGCAGGGCGCACATAGTTTAGAAAATATATTGAGTAAAAAAAAAAAGAAACACTTTCATCTAAAAAACAGATCTACAGTTTCTCCCAGAAAAACCTGCTGACGTTAATTCAGAACGCAGAAATGGTGGTTAGAAATTTCTGTCGATAGCATCTTTGTATGCTGTGGATAGATACATGTACGAAATGAGAAGTGGTTTTATTTTTTTATTTTTTTATTTTGTGAAACCCGAAGCTCATTCTTTATATCTAGGCAAGAATTCAGACAAAAATTAAATGTAAACCATTATTTCATGTTGTATGAGTCAACAGAAAATATTTTTGTGAAAGCATACTGTATGTCTTACAAAACACAGTTTTAGATTTTTAATTCTGACCCCACCTCCCAGCCACATAGACAAGAATAAGGCTACCCCACCCAACCGTAGCTGTGGCGTTCTGGCAAAAACTTCAGCACTTTGAAACAATTATTGAAACATGCTTGAGAGACTGGAATGAAAAGAAATTTTATTTTCTTCTTCGATTGAAAGAAAAAGGCGTAGCTGTCAGGGAAATAGGAAATAAGTAAAATACATTCTCCTGATAGGTTGTCCAAAAATGGAAAGGAACCAGATTCACCAAAGCGCCTACTATGTGTGGGCATTTAAAAAATGTTAAAAAACTATTTCAAAAGAATCTTCTTGTGCAGATTTCTCCCCTGTCCCCCAACACACACACACACACCCTATTAGGTATCAGAAACCCACGGTTCAGAGAGGTGAAATCAAAATTAAATGGAGAAAAAACAGTTAGCAAGTGGCACGGGAGGGAGTCTCCTCTGGGTCATTGTCACTCCACAGATCCGTGCTTCTCCGACCTGGCTGGAAGCGTCCATTTCTGTGTCTCACCTGAGTTATCTGCCCACTCCAGACCTTTCCAGCTCAGCCATCAGAACTGCCCCTGGAACAGCACGCACACCGAATCATTGGTGCTTTCTCACCATATTGGAAAACTGTGACCGAACAACGTGTACTACTGAAGACCATTGTCACGTATCGCTCTATCCAAATTCTTACATCCCGTAAGCTGAACAGGGAGATCAAACGGCTGGTGCCCAATCGCGGATGCAGCCAGGGACCTCCATAAACCCTGCTCCCCAGACATTGCTTCTGTGAACACGTTTCGGTTCCCAAATCTGGAAGATGTAGGGCTCGGTGAGATGCCATCGAAAATTCCTTGCTTCTCTAAAATCCCATGTTTCTGTGTTGCAACCTTTCTGTCTACCAATGTATCCTCATTTTCGTGTGCCCTCACGCCCCAGTCTCCCCGTGCACAAAGACAAAAAAAAAAGGAACCAAAACAGATCGGACGAAACATGTCGCTGAACTCTTCGGGTCTCCACGTTGTCATTCTATCTCTCGTGTACCCCGACTCCCCCAAATCCTCGACGCTGCCTTTTTGACATGCATTCTGGACTTTTGCTTGTCAATGAACATGGCTTTCTTTCTTTTTTTTTTTACTTTTCTAGACTGTGTAGAAGTCGAAGGCAGGTGTGCGTGTGGTTCATAGACGCACTCACCCCATCACGTAAATGTCACCGCGCTAAAAAGAATTCGGCAGATGTTTGTAAAAGGACCGAAAAAAAGAGAAACTCGCAAATGTGCGTCGTTAGCCCTCAGCCTTTTTCTCCAGGGCTCTACATGCACAGCTCCGAAAGCTTGTCGAGCATTCTTTCCGGCAGATCTGCCAGACACCGCACCCTCGTGACGTCAAGCACCCGATGCGACACCCTTCCCCACGTGCGCTCCCGGTGTACCTTCCACGTTTCTGACACCATCAGCTCCTTCCAGATCCAGGCTAGAAATTCGAGCCTATTTTCCCATCCTCCTGTCTCCCTCATGCCCGTGTTCCAACGCAAACCCGTCCCCATGTCCTGACCTGACCCTTTCTACATGGCCTCTCCTAGGTTTTCTTTCTTTGGACTTTTCACGCGGTGTCGTCCTCTGCCATCCGAATGGCACTTTGATGCTGAGAACGGTGGAGAGACGGTTCGGAAGATGTCGTAAAAGCTTTTCCTCTGGTTTTATGTGCTGCACTAGCTCAGCTCTCCGACCCCCGCCCTATTCCAGCACCGAGATCCAGTTCAGCACGCCCTGGGGCCAGCACCCGTCTATTGTGCGCGTCGGTGGCTCCTCACTGCCTTCCAGTATCTGTGTTTGTAGTTTGCTATTTCGCTGCATCGAATCCCCGCTTACCTGTCACATACTGTTCTCCCCACCGTATATATAATATTGTCCCGGCCCCTAAACCTTCTCCCCATTGGTCACGTCTTACTCCTCCTTCTAAGCGAATCCCCGAATCCTCGATTCTCTGTCGGAAGCCAGCCGACCAAGTCAAACCGGGTACCTGAATGGGGGAGCGGGGACTGAGAAAAAAGAGAAGACAGACAGGGTGCAGGAGGGAGAGCAGATCTCACAACTGCCTCTCCGAGTTTATTTCTTAACCTCCTTTTAAACACAGTCTGTTTCTTTGTGCATTTCAAAACAACACAAAAGTAACATCCTGAAGATCCAGGTGCAATTGACACTCCCTTCGACACTCCCTTAGGCTATACTTAACCTTCTTCTTCCTGAAATTCAACAGAACTAGCCTTTTCTTTTTTATGCAAGCAGGCCTCCTGAGATAAACCATGCACTCTTTTGAATTTGGGGAGCTTTGGCTCCCTACAATTCCCCCTTTTTTACTTTATAGTAGACTGTGCCTGTCTTAGGTGGCTTCCTGCGAAACATGGAGCTTACCCGTCATTGGAACATGTATTCCATCATACATGCCCTGTCTTAGGTTGTCCAGTTTCCAAGAAGTCCTTACCCGTCTTTGACTACCAGCCACTATATTGGGGTACTTTTATTTCTTAACTTTATTGCATGTATCTCGGAACCAACATCTCGCACTGCTTGTATTACGCATTTCACAAGATGAAACAGGCTAGAACGATAACAAATCCTAATAAATGAGTAAATGGTCCCCAAGTAGGGACTAAACCTTTTAAACCCTTTATAAATTCTTACACTGTTTGATCAGTATTTATTTGTAGTTCGGGAGCTTCTTTTAAGGCTACAAGAATACCTGCCACAACAACAGCCACAGCCCTTATAGATCTTCCTAAGGCCGTGTTAATTTTT
This sequence comes from Pteropus medius, assembly GCF_902729225.1. NCBI lineage: Eukaryota > Metazoa > Chordata > Mammalia > Chiroptera > Pteropodidae > Pteropus > Pteropus medius. Next base: position 820,652 of record NW_024354496.1, read on the forward strand.
TGTAAAACCTGTAACCCATATTCATCAAACCAAGGGCCTGTAAGGTTAACAGGAACCATTATAAATGGTGGTTGTCTAAGCACAAGAACAGAAGTGTTAACAGGAGTAACACAATTAGACAGCTGACAATTATTAACACAAGTCCGGCAGCCAGTTTCCAAATATGAGTCTGCCAAGCACCAGAGCTTGTTTTCCAGAGTCCAGCAGATAAAGCAGTCTCAGTGTTATAAGGCTGAGAGAAGTCCCAAACAGTTTCATTAAGTCCTGTTACTGGATACAAAGTGACATTCTCTTGATGACAACGATGCCACCATACTGAATCTTTTTGCACATGCCTCTTCGAGTGACAAAGTTCAAACGGAATTGTATCATTATTGCTGACAGCTTTGCCATCAGGAGCCCCAAGCATAACAGCTCCTTTCTTATGCTAAGGCTGCTCCGTGATATTCAAACACCCAGGTTGGGAAGTAGAATTGAATAGAAAACAAATAGGTAGTCCTATTGCTGATCCGGAAAAATTAAAATTATCATATACATATTGCTGTTCCATGGCTAATGGCAATCCTAAAAGTTTAGAGTTATTAGAAAAAACCTGGATCTGTGGCCCAGACCAAACAGTTGGATGTAGTACCGGAGGATCTGGGATGTAAGCCCAATGCACTGCAGCATAAGCTGTTGGATTAATCAGTATTCCCATCAGAAGAATAATCTCGATGTTCATTTTCGGCATGCTGCACTAGTCGTTCAGGCAACCAGCGTGCTCCGTCAGCTCCCTGCGGAAAAACACAAACATGCCCTCGCCCCCATATTAGTACAGGATCTGGTCCATTCCATTGTCCAGTTAACGGATCTTTCCATCTTACAGTGGCATAATTAAAAGTAGTAGTGGGATGCCATAAGCTCTCAGCTGCAGAGTGCCCTTTGGCATCCAAATTTAAAAAATTTAAAATGAATAAGGCATGATTTAAGAAAAGCGGCACTAGTATAACCAGAGCCATTGTCTGTCTTGAGAATTTGAGGACATCCAATAGCTGCAAAGCAGCGTAAGCAGTGATCAATAACATGTTTAGTGGCTTCACCAGTCAAAACAGAAGCGAAAATGAATCCAGAAAATGTATCTACAGTAACATGTACATATTTTAATTTACCAAATTCAGGAATGTGGGTTACATCCATCTGCCAAATTTGATTCGGTATCAAACCACGGGGATTAATACCATAATGAGGAACATGAAAAAACTGAGGGCAAGTGGGACAACTTTTTATAATTTGTCTTGCTGCTTCTCTGGTGAGATGAAATTGCTTTCTTAGATAAGAACTATTTTGATGATGTATAGCATGAGATTGTCGTGCTTGTTCAACATTACTAGCAAGCAGACATAGGTGGGTGGCTGCATCAACAAGTGCATTAGCCTTAGACAAAGGACCAGGGAGATTTGTATGAGCTCGAATATGAGTCACATAGCAGAATTCTTTTCTGTTGTGCATAGCCAATTGAATTTGCGCCAATAACGAATGCACCTCAGAATTGTGGGTAGCAATATAAGGTACAGTCTCCAATATAATTAAAGCTTTAGCAATGTATTGACTATCAGTATATAGGTTAAGGGGTTGTTGAGCGAATATTTGAAAAATTGCAGCAACTGCCCGCAATTCTACAATCTGAGCAGATGCAGGGGATGTTTGTATGACAATAGGATTTTGGTTGTCAACAGCATACACGGCTTTTCCATTAGAGGAACCATCAGTAAATATATTAAGAGCATTCTGTATCGGGGTGGTCTTAATTACACGAGGAAAGATAAATGACTGCATATTAGCAAACTGTAAAAGTTTGTTCATCAGTAAAAATGGAGTTGAAAAGAGGGGGAGGCATCGGAGGAGCAGAAGGCACAACCCCAGCAGCCTCAGATTCGTCATACTCATGAACACTTTCTGTTTTAAGTACAGGTGACATTTGTTCTTTAATCTGATCTCTTTCATGCCTAGGGTCTAAAGAATCTCTAATCAAAGTCCAAAGCCCAAAAGTATCTGCCGGAACCTTAGTAGGTCCGTGGTCATCATAGTAATCCCGTAACTTTTTACCCACTCTTAACCATGTCTCTAAATCAATTGTCCCTTCCTCAGGGAACCAGGGACAAACTTCTTCTATAAATTGCAAAAACTTCATTAACTGTTGCTGAGCTACTTTAGCTCCTCTAACTCTAAGCATATTCTTAAGCATATGTACAAATAGCAGTCGACTATTTCCTTGGCCCATTATATTTTCTCTTACAGTTTCTATATTTACAAAAACTCCTGCGTACTCACCTTCACCGCCCACGGCTTCTTTGGCCAATCTCGAGTGCACTCTTCTTGCGGTGGGTCCTTGCTTTTTCCCCCCGTTTTCAGGTCCCTGTTCGGGTGCCACTCTGTCGGAAGCCAGCCGACCAAGTCAAACCGGGTACCTGAATGGGGGAGCGGGGACTGAGAAAAAAGAGAAGACAGACAGGGTGCAGGAGGGAGAGCAGATCTCACAACTGCCTCTCCGAGTTTATTTCTTAACCTCCTTTTAAACACAGTCTGTTTCTTTGTGCATTTCAAAACAACACAAAAGTAACATCCTGAAGATCCAGGTGCAATTGACACTTCCTTCGACACTCCCTTAGGCTATACTTAACCTTCTTCTTCCTGAAATTCAACAGAACCAGCCTTTACTTTTTTATGCAAGCAGGCCTCCTGAGATAAACCATGCACTCTTTTGAATTTGGGGAGCTTTGGCTCCCTACAATTCTCTGAAATCCCCTGCAATGAGTCCACGGGGAAACACACATCACCTCCTTCCTTCTTTGGGGGCCATTATTCTGCCACCACTGAGGCTGTGGCTCATCGTTTCCCACTGCTTCATTCACGTGCTTCTCTCCCAGGGAGCTGACACACTCCCTCGGGGCAGGACAAAGCTTTGCCACACTCCCCACCCCCCGGGTGACTAGGTCAGTACTTTGCTCTTTCGGAAATACTAATCCATCTTTACTGATCTAGCAGATTTTAATTGGAACAGCATGCAACATATGGAATGCTGGTTGCTCTGTTTTACTGTGGTTTCTAGTCATTTAACACAATGTAATTCTCGAATGTGTTTCCTCGATTATTGGACGTGGGTGACAATTGGAATTTTGTATGAACTTTTGTTTTTTTCTTTTTCTTTCTTTTTTTTTTTCTTTGCTTGAGAAATTGTGATTACTGTTTAGGTTAATATGAGTCCCTTTGCTGTACTTTTGTGGGAAGCGTTTGCGTAAATGTAAAGTATGGAAGTTTGTCCAGGTGGCAGCTCACCAACGACTTCCCTGCTTGTCAGCACGCTGGCTCCTGAGACTTCTACCCCTTTTTCCTGGCATACCAAATACTCGGGCTTAGTGCGGGTGGTGACATAAATACTTTGACGTGTGTAGCGCGGAGGCCATTTGGAACGGAATCCTCTTTGGGATCCTACCCATGTGGTATGGTCATAGATTGGGAAAGTGACCAGGTCCTGTTCACATACGTTATCTCATGAAGCCCTCGTAGGCACGTGGCTTAAACAGGACAGCACTTTATGATGGACGTGACGCTCCCGTGAGGATGCCACAGCATGGGTCCACATCGGTTCCTGCTGTCTCAACCACAGTCTCTTGCTTTGCTTCCTCAGCCTCTCTAAACCACAGCTTCCTCTCTGTAACATGTAAGAACGATGCCACCTAGTTTCATACACGTCCATAACGTTGGTATCAGGGTCCCCGTAACAAACGATTTTAAAAGTTCTCCCTAAGTCCATAAAGGCTCTGGCACTCTTCGATGCTCCATAACATGTTCGCAAGTCCGTACGGATGACTGCACTAGCCTATTTGAATTAGCAAACCGAGGCTACGTCACCTGTGTGATTTCCTGCCAGCTGTCGATTAGACACATGGCAGAGTTAGGCATGAAACCAAGGCTTCCCACCCCTCCACATGTGCTAGCTACACTGTCGTGATGCCCACGGGCTGTTCCTTTGATGCCCGATCCCATATGCCCTGTGAAGGGTTATAAAACAGTTAGCAGACGTAGTACCTCCTACAGAGGGATCCACACTCCATTGGAGATAGTGTGGTCTCGCTTCAAATCCTGGACTCCATAAATGAGTGAGAAATAAAGTGTGAGAACTTTTGAGGGAAATTGTAAATGCTTCGTGTTTGCGTAGAAGGAGAATCAATGCCTGCCGTCTGGATAGCAATGCTCAAAAAAAAAAAGATGATTTGATGATATTGTAATAACTTTGTACGGTGCCAGGCGGGTACTAGACTAGTCAGAGGATCACTTCATAAATTATATAATTAAAAATTACCATGCTGTACACCTGAAACTAATATAGAATAATATTGACTGTCGACTGTAACTGAAGAATAAAAATAAAAAATAAAGAAATGAGCTATCAAGCATGAAAAGACGTGGCGGACCCTTAAATGCATACTGCTGAGTGAACGAAGCTCCTCTGAAAAGGCTACCTGCTGTAGGATTCCGACTCTACGACATCCTGTAAAGGGCAAAACTCTGCAGACCGTAAAAGGTCAGTGTTTTGTCAGGGATGGGAATGGGGGAGGCGGTGAGGGAGGGCAGGGTGAGTAGAGGATCACAGAGGATGTTCACGGCGCCGAAGCCATGCCGCGTGGTACTATCGTGATGGATTCATGTCATGCATTTGTCGAGAGCCGTGTAACGTACACCAAAAACCCTCATGCAGACTGTGGACTCTGGGAGATGGAAAGACGTCAGCGTAGGTTCACAGACTGTCATCGGGGAACCAGCAGGTTGCCGACTGCGTAGACAGGTGTGCCCGTGTGGTGCAGACAGGACGCGGGAACCTCTGTTTTGAGGTGACCATGAATTAAAGAGATAAAAAAGAATAGATGCTTCGAAGAAGCTGCTGATCTGGGTGGAGAAAGACGGAATAGGTTCCTTTTAAGGAAGAAATATAGCAACAGAATAGAAAGAAAGGGATCTTGCGTTGGTTTGGGAGGACTTGCTGGTTGACCAGATGTTTCGAATGCGTACCCATAAACTTTGGGCTTAATGTGATAATCATCAAAACCACCATGTCTTAGGAGGATGAATGTGACCTAAATATATAGAATTATACCATGATTAGACATCATGCTGCGAACAGCCTTTTACTCGTCTGCCCTGGGGACATCGTTTATCAAGATCGACCCTGTTATTTTGACTAATTAACAGCATGCCTGTGGCATTTCGTCCCGAAATCCCCAATCTCGGCGCTCTTGATGTTTGCAGACGGACAGATTTTTATCACGTGGGGGACCGTCCTGTGCATCATGGGGTGCGTACGCAGCATCCATGACCTCTACCCACCAGAAGCCAGTACCTCTCTCCTCAACTGTCACAAGTAAAAACGTCTCCAGACATTGCTACGTGTCCCCTGGGAGTGCAAACACTTACTTGGAGCAGTTCCCGTGATGTCTCTAGCATCTCATGCTGTAAATAAACTACGGCTAATAGAGACCTGTGCAGCGTTTTGTGATAACAGTCAGAAAGGGTTGCATCGCTGGCATCTCTGGAAGCTTTGGGTGCGCCGGGCAGTTCTGGGCGACGAGCAGATGGCGGTGAACAGCGGTTCTGTCCCGGACACTGGGTGAGCTCGCCAGCTTCCCACGCTTCCTGTCACTCTCGGCTGCTTGTAATATTCTACCCTGCTCACTCTTATGCGTGATTTGATCTGTCTCCCAAGTGTTTGAGTGTGATAACCCCGGTTACTGGTTACAAAACAACTTAAATTTATTGTTGCATTTTTTCGGCAAGTGTTTATCGAGCTGCTATTCCATGCTACGAATATCACAGTGACTGTCACAAAGTCTCAGTGCTCACACTCTAGTGGAATATTGTCAGAAGGTGTTTTACTTTACTATGTACCTTAAAATGTAAATTTAATATAGAATTATTATCTAAACAAGTTATATCACACATATATCTTTCTAGATTAAAAAATAAATGGTATCTATGTTCCAAATGATGGTCTATATGATACGCTCTCTCAACCTGTTTTTTTAAGATGTCTCTGAAATTTGAAGTTTTTCTTCATTGGACTTGAAGCAGTACCTTAGGAAGAAACAGTTTAAAATAGTCGATTATCCTAAATCCTGAAAGCCTGAAACCCTTGCTAAAATATTAACTTTGATCGCTGTTTGTATGTGCGTATGTGTGTTTGTGTGGTCACGGCACTAACAGTTTGCGATTAATAAATTCCAAAGCAGTTGTCTCTTGTACGATTTCTGTCATATTCCCTTCTCTCATGGAAAAGAGATTTGGGGAGGTCCTTTTAGTAAAACGTTTTATTGTTATTATTATTATTATTATTATTATTGTTACTTGGAGAAACAAGAAGTATTCTCTTCTAGTTTGACATCTGAGGAAAAATGGCCGTCTTTTTAAAATTTGCTCTTGGCTTTTGTTGACGTTATTTTACCTGGCCAAGAGCTCTGTAAAGAAATAGAGCTTTGGCAGATTTATCCCACAAAGAATTTGTGCAGATGTCTACACTCGGCTGTTCTCATCAGATACTTTTTACAAAAGTTTATCGAAAGAAAATGTTAGCAATTTGAGATGCAGCTTTAGACACTGCCTATTAGCAGTTATTGGAAATGAGGCAAGCATGCAATTAGAATGCTTGTTGGATGCTTCTTGAACGAAACGACAAAGACTTAACTTATAAGTAGCTGAACCTGTGTCTGTGAAACATCCCCAGGTCTTGTGGGGTGGTCGTGCTGCATCGTAGGTCGCTTTGCCAACTGAACAAAATCCAAGGCCTTTATTCGCTTCAGATGGTCTTGAGAGGGAATTAGGTCGAGCATACTTACTGAATGACCGTGACACTGTATTGGTTCTGAGCCGATGTTTTAAAACAAGAAGGGAGAGCTCTGGGGATAAGGTGAAAGTAACTCTCTGAAGAACTCATAAAATCTGTAAGGTAGACAAGTTTTTAGACCATTTCATTGCTATTAGAAAAACGGTATTCTTTTAGAATTGTCATATGGGCAGGGGAAATTGTATATTTGTCTTGGCACATGCTTAAAAGAGGTGAGCGTTAATAAACTTGGGACAAACACGTATGGGTCTTGGAAAAATATCAGTGATGAGCTCAAGCTTTTAAAAACTGAAGTAACGAATAATGAATTGATCCTATGCACTATTACAGAATATAAAATCTAAAATAGTCTCATGAGAAATAGATAGGTTCTTAATGAAACTTATATGGAACAAGAGAGAGACACTGTTTTCATCAAATTCTTTTAAGTTTTTTTTCTCAGCCTTATTGGGATATAATTGACATATAACATTGTATAAGTTTTTGATACACAATGTGATGACTTGACATATATATATATATATATAGATATATATATATAGGATATATATAGGAAAATATATATATATTTATATATAGGAAAATATATATATAGGAAACATATAGAAAAAATATATATAAATATAAATATATTTATATATTTATATAAATATATAAATATACATAATATATAAAAATATATTTATATATTTATATAAATATATAAATATTATACATAATATATAAAAATATATTTATATATTTATATAAATATATAAATATTATACATAATATATAAAAATATATTTATATATTCATATAAATATATAAATATTATACATAATATTATAAATATATTTATATATTATGTATAATATTTATATATTTATATAAATATATAAATATATTTATATTTATACATTTTTATAAATATATAAATATATTTTTATATGTGTTTATAAATATATAAATATTATATATAAATATATAATATATATAAATATATAATATATATATAAATATATATATAAATATGTATATATAGGAAAATATATATATATTGATATATATAGGAAAATGTTTATCACCGTAGGGCAGTTCTTTTTTAAAGTTTAGTAAGCATCAGAATTTCCAGGAGAACTTGTTAAAAGATTCCTGGGCTTCGATCTCAGAGATTCTGATCCTGTAAGTCCAGGGGTCAGGCCATGTGTTTGCATTTCTTATAAACTACAAGGTGACACAACCATATTAATGATCATTGATCGTTGGTCAGACTTTGATGACTTTGATTGGCACTGCTATGATGAACGGACTGTTGATAACACGGGCAGTGGTCTGTTTTCGGATATATTCTTTCAGTTGAAATAAATGACAGTGGATATTTGAAAATTAAGTTTTATCATGGTCTTCTAACCTATCTTTGAACTAGATCTTTATTTTAAAATAGGGAGGTTATTAGAAAGCAGACCGAAAAAAAAATAGTATTGCTATATATCCTGAATTCTACATTATACACATCTGAAATTTAGCCGAGAATTTTTATTCTGATTTAAAAATTTATCAGTGATGAAATTAAGATTATGTAGATAAGACAATCATGAGCTTATGGGTGCCGGGGGCATACCAATATTTAAATGACTGACATTTAACCATATGCGACTATAATTTTTTACTAAACGTTGCATTAAAATATAATTTTCAGACTCAAATCTCTATTCATAAGCATGTAACTAACATTTTAATTTCAACCATGAGGCCTGGCTGCCATCTCTTATTTATTACTATATAGTATATATAGTACTATTCCCATAATATTACATATAGTATTATATTTTGTGTATTATAATTCTATTTAGAACTGTATATAAGAATAAACTATGTTATACATGTACCTATCTATACTGTTTATTCAACATTATTACTATTAATAATTGTACCCTATTAATTATTATTGAACAATAGAGCATAACTATTATCTCTGATGTATTACAATATATATGATAGGAAATTACATAGATATTCAAAAATTATCCTCTATTCTGAAAGTCTGATGTCGATCTAATGTTCAGGTTTACTCAGTATATTTTAATAGAGTTATTAGACTGGATGGATGTTGACATTGTTGAATTCACTGAGCTGAAGACATATTAGCAACGATGTGTATGTGTGTGTGTACATATATATGTATGTATTCTTTTAATACAATGCAACTTCGGTCAATCCCTTGCAGGAACGATATCCAAAAAAATAGCTCTGTGTTGCCCGATGAGAAGTGAATATTAGAGTTTATAAGAAAAAAATTTATCTGTAACAACAACCTTTAACAAGCGTTTCTTATCGCATTCATATTTCTATTGAAGGTGTTCCGCCCAGGAGTGAATGTCACCACTTGTGCTGTATGTCACTTGTATCCTGTGCAACATTTCTTCACTTGTCCCGAAATACACCTTCTTGTGTCTGTTCAGCCATGATCCCCTCCCTCACATTCACCTTGTCTGCAGTTAAGATGAGCCGCTAATGTCCTCCGTAGGAAGATGAGCGTTGGAAAGCAAGGCCCGCGGGCGAGTTCTTTGTCCTGGGCTGTGTTTCCTGTACGTGCTGATGTCCTTATTTTTATTGTCCTTCTGTCCCAGTGCCTGGAGCCGTGCAAGGAATCCTGGGACCTGTGGAAGCAGCAGTGCCAGAGCTTCTGTGAGGTAAGGCCACCCCCGTGCCCATCCAGAGACGCTTACGGGTGACATGTGACAATGATGCTCTGGGGTTCTTCTGAGCTTGGATAGTTCGGTTTACTCTGTGTGTGTGTGTGTGTGCGTGTGCGTGTGTGTGTGCGTGTGCGTGTCTGTGTGTAAATACACAGAAAAAGAAAAATTCTCGAGCCTTCTTTAAACCGAGCCATCTGCTGCTCCTGTTATTAGTTAATCATCAAATAGAAAAAAAAAAATTCATTACCTATGGTCGGAAGATGGGAAGCTCTGTAAAGGTGCAAAGTGTTCCTACCTTCCCACCTTTCATCGTGGCGATGCCGTGGCTGCTTCTCTGCAAGACCGAGAAATTCTCATGCCGTTTGAAAGAAGCTGAACTCCTCCCCGCCCGCCGCCTTTTTTTTTTGTATTCAAATCCAGTTTTATTAAAACTATTTGGGAATTCGGGGAGTATTACAAAGTCTTTGACTGTGGCCACTGGACACACTAGACGTGAGTTTATGTGTGTGGTTTCTTGTGGGTTTGGGTCCAGGTTCTTTTCCAAATCATCTGCTTTTCATTTCATTACCAAATGTCAACGTACCTGAAGTTTCTCTATCTTATAAGACCCTTTTACTTGTAGACCAGGAATGTGTAAAATAAGATGGAAAAAATAAAACTCACATTCAAAAACTTCTCTTCAAATATTAAGAACACAGAAAGGATACGAAAGACTATATTTCGTTTTCCAAGTAACAAGACAGGCATTGGATGTCTATGGTTTCTTGTTTTTATTTATTGCTAATTACACTTCAGAGACCAAAGTGTTTCCAGAAGCTCTAAAAATCTTCATTGACATTTCCAGTATGGTTCCAAGGAGTATAACACCAGGAGAGCACTTGATGTGGCCTTTAAAATCACAAGGCTTTTTCTTTTTCTTAGTGAGATTTTTCTTCTGCAGGAGCTCAGGGCAGTACTGGTGTACGTACTACCTTATAATTACCACCTGCGTTACAGGAGCTCTGAACACTGGCTTCGTAAAGCGTCTTGCTGGACAGTAAATGGTAGGAGGCTCCCGTCCAAGGCAAAACTTTAGCAGACGTCAAGGCGAAAGCTCAGAGGGTTTGGTGCTCCTCGGCTGCTTTTCAGTGATGTTGACATTGTAAATGGAGCCCTGGTTCCAAATTGGCTATAGAATGTCATGGCGACTTTGTTTTTATGTCCTGTTCTTTGACCAAAGGCATGTCATGAATCAAAAGGGGGTCTGTACAAGTGAAGGCTCACGAGAAGCCGCCCCTTTTATGCATAGTGTTTTATTACTGTCACCCCACTGGGCTCCCCGTCCCCTGGGCAGAGGGCTCGGCCCCTGGGCTCCGTGGGGGGCACGTTACTCGTGTGTGCTTTCCCTCCCACAGCCGACAGCATCGTCGTCCTGGACAACCGCTGTCTGGAAGTGACAGTCGTGCAGAAGCGGGGGACCGCTGCTTTGCTCACTGTCTCCTCGGGACAGACGGGGGGCCCAGCCCGGCCTCTGCTCAGATGCAACAGGGGGTTGGGGGTCAGGCGGGCCGCACGGTGGCCCCTGTGACGATGGAGGGTCAGGGAGCCCACGAGGAGTCGTGCAGAGCGGCAGCTGGCGGTGACCCCTGGAAATCCCAGAAGCTTCCATGAGGGGCACGGAGAGGGCCAGAAGACACAGCGCTGTGGCTTCGGAAGACAGGGCGTCATTTCTTAGAATGGAGCCGGGGGCTGAGAGGGAGCATACCTCAGCTACCGTGGACAGATGGACAGACAGACGGACAGACAGTGCTCCAGCCGCTCTTCTGCAGGAGGAGCCACTGTCGCCCTGCGGCCTGCGTCCCTCCTGACGGCACACAGATTCTGCTCCGAGGAGATCCCTGTGGAGTCGGGACCATCACAGCCGCCCTTCCCAGTGGCCGCGGAGATGGCAGGGCACACGGCGAGCCCACAGAGCTGGGGCACGGGGACTCGGAGGTCACCCAGGCGGTGGCTCCCGCCCCAGACGCAAGCACGGTCTCCGACCCGTGTGATGTCTTCCCCGTGGCCATGTGCCATCGCCACGGCCAGGCTTCCCGGCCCCCTCACAGTTCTAGAAAGCGCTCGGCCTGGCTGCGGGACGGCGGGGGACGGTGTGTCTGCGGAAGGTCCCACTCCACATTCTGGGATTGGCTGCCATGTCGGTGATTTGCAGGCTTTTTCGTAGGGCGTCTGTCGCCAGAGGCACTTGAGGCCGAAGACTTTTGATCGTCTGTGAAGACTTTGGAAGCGTGTTGTCACCGTGAACATCAAAATGCCTTGAGGAGTACGTAGGGACTGGCAAGAGCTCAGAGTTTCCGAGCCGCTCACTTTGTCGCTGACACCCAGGGTGAGCGATTTAAGGACAACCTCGTATATCTCTTTGGATCCAGCCCATTTCTAGGTATCAGGGATGACACAGAGGAGCATAAATATTGGTCTGTCCCCGCTCAAGGGAGCGGACGTACGATCCATCAGGTTTTCGAAAATACTCTAGCTTGACACGGACGCTCCCGGCGAGCGTGCGCCGAGCGGGCGTGAATGCAGTGTGTCTTCGTAGCACTTGTGGATTGCTGTGTAACAAGTCGCCACCAGACGCGGTGGCTTCGAACAACACACAGTTACCATCTCGCAGTCCCTGTGGGTCACGCCTTCTCTGCGGGAGGGCCTCTCACGGCTGTCATCGACGTGTTGGCTGGGCCGCGTTCTCACCCGGGGTCCAGACCGGGGAAGAACCTGCCTCAAAGCTCATTCCGACTGTCGGCAGAATTCATGTCCCTGACATCGAAGGGCTGAGGTCGTGTTTTCTGCCGGGCTGCTCCGCTCCTGCAGCTGCCCGTGGTCCCCTTCGTAAGCTGCTCCCAACCAGGACTATTTGCTTCTTCAAGATCAGGAAGATCGTATCTTGAGTCTGCTGAGACCGACTCTTGCATCTTAACATAACGTCAGGAGTGACATCCGTTCACCTTTGCCAATTCCGCTGCTTAGAAACAAGTCACCTCTCCCCGTCCCCACAACACACATAAGGCACGGCGATGGCACCAGGCCGTGACTCAGTGGGCTCGGTCTGGGCCGTGTGTGCTACGGAAGGGGGATAAAAAGGAGGGGCCCAGGTCCCCCGAGACCCAGACCGGAGAGGAGGCATCAGGGAGGAAAGACAGAACCGATGAGTAGATGTGAAGACGAGGTGACAGAAGCCATCTTGTGTCTTCCACGTTCTGTCAAGCGCCGTCCTTATGCGGCTTGCGTTCTGTTCTGTACCCACGCCGAGCATCCATCTATCTGTCCAAACCGAAACTTGCTGTCACGGCATCATGAGGAGCGAGACGTGCCACGCCGTTTCCTTCACAAACACATCATCACTTACGGTCGTGACCGCGTGTCGAGATTGTTTTGTCCGAGCCCTGACAAGCAGGACGGAATCGAAGGGCATCGGACACCTTTCTAGCCGCCAAGTTCCAAGTGCGACGGCAGAGGCTTCTCCAACGGCCGTTTGCTCGGAAGTCGGGGCGACGTCTGCTGAACCCACTCGCCTTGTTGACATGGGGCTGGCGTACGATCTGCTCTGGCAGGAAAGGTCGGACGGGACTTGGAAGGTGGGGAAAGCAGGCTGGCGAATGCGGGCGACTTGTGGACAGACGTCAGCCCAGCAGTTGGACAAGTCTCGATGTTTGATTTAGTCGCTTTCATTGTTCTTACATCTCTCTGTCTGCAGTTTGTTTGTTTATTTGTTTTTGCTTTATTTTGTGGCACGTGTCTGACTATTAGGTTGAAGTAGAGTGAATCCCGAAATAAACAGATCCCTGTTTCAACACGTATAAGGCTAGTCATTCACCGAGACAGACCTAAGACAGTATGCTATTCCATTATTTATTAAGAATGCACACCAGCTGCACGTGCTCATGACCCCAAGCTCGCCCTTGGGAAAAGTCTACACCCATGAGGACTCGGAACATCCTTCTTCCAGACGCCTAGATGCGTCTGGCCCACCGTGCTTAGAGCTGAGTGATTACGACATACTCCGGTCCTTAAGACTGAAAATACTGACTGGCCCTTCACAGAAAACGGTTTCCAACGCCTGCTCTAAGAAAGAGAAGAGACGTGACGTTATAGAAGCCATTCGCAGCGTCGTTTCTGTGTTAACAGCATCCGTGTCTAATCGTAAAGCATCGTGCTCGGTAATTTTGGTCACAAAACAAATCCTCCCACGTGGCAGAGGTTGTTGGGAGCGTGTGAATAGTATCACGGATTCATCATGTTTTGGATCTTTAACTTCTCATTCGATTATCTACACACTTCTGCTTTTGTTGCTTTCAGGCTGATGGCAGAGTTCGTGTTATTTACTTAGATGAAGACGGGAAATATTTGTGTTCGGACAGGGATCTTTTAGGATTCATTTTCCGGATCATAAGGGATGATTTTTCACGTATCATTATTTTTAAACATGTTGAGTCATGATGGACGCAGGGCCAGATAGCTCCTGGTTTACCGTGTTTGTTTATTAAGTCACTGTTATCCGCGTCCACTTATTTTTTAAAAACCTTCAAAACCACGATAAAGTAATATTCTCGAGAATCATAAAATGCACATTTCTCCACATTTAAATGTTCCTTTCTTACAATTGATGGACTCTTAAATTACGGAGGGCAATATTATTTTTCTTCCTCAAGGCTGTAGAAAATTATCATGTATATTCCAGCCGATGTGATCTTATTTTGATGCAAATCGATACATCATCATTCATCAGTAGCTTCCTTGCTGGATGATACCTCTCTCCCCTTTAATTCTGTTGTTTTTGATTTCATGATGCCCCAACCCCAGTAGGAGCTCATCTGAATGACAACCTCGGCACTGTGACTTAGGGGTCATGCAAAGCCGACACCTCGCCTGCTTCGGTGGTTCATCGATGGGAGAAGTATGTGTTGAACTTGTTAATTGCATTGACCTGGATTCTGATAGATCCAGTCCCTGTCCGTGTGGGCTAAAAGGACGTCTACTACGGACGTCATTGGCGCCCGCATCGACATAGAAGGAGCAGCGAAGCGAGGTGGTGGGCAGAGAGGCAAGCGGCGTGGCCAGACAGTTAGTTATCTTTCGGCTGAAGAAATGATCTCGTACTCTGAGCACGTGGGGATTAACCCAGAAGGGAGGGGTCTCGGACGTTGGGGGAGAAGGGAGAGTTGCAGAAGCTCGTGACCTTGAGTGGCAAGGGCAGGCGTGGCACAGACGTGACCACGTTTCGACGCAGGAGCACGGCCCCTCCCTCTGTGTCGCGGGAAAGAGAACGGACGAGAACCCAGGCACGTCGGCAGGTGTGACGTTGCCTTCTGAAGGCTTCGTTTTCCCTGGTGAAATCCAGCGCTTAGCTCAGAGTGGGCGTGGCGGAGGTGATGGACGCCGAGGTGACCAGCACCGAGCACGTCTCCCAAAAGCGTTAGTTTGTATTACTGTAAATAATGTATTTTCTTATTTTTACGAATGACAAACGTTTACCTTTTACATAAAAAAGCGTTATCTCTATTTCCGGATTGTGATCCTTGAGCATTGGTGGACAGTGCAGTTCTGTGCAAGTTTTCATTTCAAGTTAAGGCGTAGTGGGAATAATGGAGTCAAAACATTTCAAGGAATGCTTACGAATTTTTATAATCGTCGTGAGAGTTCCTTTACCGGCCATCTTACGGAGGACATTATTCTCCTTATATCAAATTTTATACTTGTGGACCGTTTGATGTAATCTTCATTATATCAAATATATAGTCCCTGTGAATATCAGGAATATCGAATGACGTTTTAGGGTCGTTCGGTATTTTATTGACTGAGTGGAACATATCCTTCATGGAATGCAGGCTTTTTCATTTTTAATAGTGAGGCTCCATTTTTCAGTGAATTTTTATGTGATGCTGGGGAGTATAGAATTATATGAGAGTCAGTTGCAGGACAATTGATGAGTTTTGAAAATTTAGAAGAGGCTGAGTCTGGAGGATTTTATGAATGATTTCAAGATGAACCAGACAGGTAGCTGCAAAAGAAGGAGTTAGGGGAATATCATGCAAATTGCAAAATCGTCTAATTTAAGTAAAAAACATGCGTGCAAAGCACCTAACGAGTGTCTGAACGTAACAAACATTAGATAAATATTAGCTGTTTTTTATTATGAAGGTGGGGGTGAGGTCCCCACTTTGGAATTCTGTGATTACTTACTTAGCTACAGACTTGAACGGTCCCACTGAATTTTGCCCTTGGGGGTGACTAGAAATCTGTCGCAGGGTTTCTGCCAAGCGATAGACGTCAACACACAAAACGCATGAAGCGCAGACCAAATACTCACAGCTCCTTCTGTAAGTTCAAGTTCCTTCTCCAAGCGTAAGAAGGGGCTGTGTGGTCAGGGGCATGCGTTCTGAGGAAGTGGTTTTTGTGTCCTTTACCTTAAGAAGATTTGAATACGGTCACACACGGAGGGGAAATGAGTCTTGTCGAGTGCGAAGTGGGAGGTCCACGGGGTAAAAAGCCCAGCTTTCTAGGAGTAAATCAAGTTTCAAGGCAGAGATGGATAGATGGATAGGCTGACGCTTCTGCACCTGCCAACTCCAGCTTCCGGAATGATCCAAAATGGAATCTCACAAAAATGCAGATTCTGATTCGTAGCCATGGCTACAGGGGTCTGCGTTGCAGGCAGGGGATGGTGACACAGCCGTCACGTACCCGCATGTGACTCCGTTGACGCTGGGCTTCCCAGTCGGGCGCTCACTTTGTATAGTCTACTAATTCTACAATGTGATTTCTTCTGTGATATTTTATAGAGAGGCAACATGCAGTGGCTGACAATGATTGAAAAGAAACATGGAAATGGCTTTCGAGAGTGAGTTTTGCTCCAGTGGAGAGTCTGACCATTGCTACTCTCATCCGAGGTGACACATTGGTCTTCAGCGTAAATAGAAAAGCAGGCTAAGGAATCATGAGCTGAGATGAGCTTATGTAGAGATGACTGATTTAATAAAAGGGACATAGACTCATAGGAAAGTGATGTCCCCAATATCCGCGTTTCTGATTTCCTCCTACTTTCATATGATCCACAGCCAGAGTCTGCGCTTCGCCCGGGAACCAGAGGAATCGTAACCACATCTAATAAATTAGTATGTAGAATCGCGTTCCCAGGTAAATTATAATTGCCTTTCCAAGCATAAACTACAAACATGTCGATTGAGAGTGCGTTTTCCTAGTTCAGGCATACTCAGTACTTAGACTCCTTCTGCCAGGGTCGCTCTCTGTTTTTTTTTTTTAAAACAGCATAACATCTTTATTTTTATAGGAATTATACATAAAAAAATACCAGACTGAAGAAGAGGACGAAGCAACTGTGAACTGTGCCGTCCGGCATCGCGTGCTCACCTGCTCAGGACACTTGTCCCTGCAGAGCACAGACTGCTCTCCTTAGCAATTTCAAAATTGGGGAACCAATTTAAAAGTCGGGCCCTAGGCTGGCACTTAAAACCTAGGTTTGGGGGAGTAGGTTCCGCGTCTCTGCCTCGCTGATAAGAGGGGCTCACATTTCCCCAACTCTGAGTACCAGCGACATGGTTTACGATGGTGGACTCCTGGTCCCATAGTTTGGCACGTGTGACGCAGGAGGTGCCTTTGTGACCAGCCCCTAGTAGACACTCTGACTGTCCTGTCCCTACTGGACTTGTCCGGTCAACACGTGCTGTCACAGCTTGCGGCGGGAGGAATTCGATGCGCCCAGGGTGACTCCGCCAACAGCGGGCTTTTGGAAGCGGGGCCACCGGTCCCCCTGGACCTGTCCCCCATACACCTCTCCCTTCTCTGCCTTGCCTTCGTGTCCTTTCTCTGTAGTAAATCACAGCCAGGAGTAGGACCCTGTGCCCCGTCCTGTGAGTCCCACTAGGTTTTCGTTATGCTTCAAGTGTAAGGTTATTTGACAGTAACGGAAGAAAAAGGAGCCACCCACATTTTAGGGGGGAAAGATGACGAAAAATAGTACGAGGTAGAAATAACTAACTTTGAAGTTCTATATTTATTTTATTACTTACTGGTGTTCTAACATTAAGTACGAATTAAGTCAAGATCACACTTTTCTGCCACCAGCCCAACTGCCTACCAATGTTTCTAACGTATTATTTTTTTTTAATTTTTAGTTTTATTACATCGAGTTCCCCTCCCGCACCTGCTTTATTCAGCTTCAGTTTTAGATTTATGTGGATGATAAAATGAGGAATAATTCTTCCACACCAACGTGTTTATACTTGCCTTTCTCACTTTGATCATATCTTAATTCGCTTTTAAAAAGGAGTCCGTAGATGCCACTTTCTTTGAAAGTGTTCATGACGAACTTGGCTGTCATACCTAAAGTCCAAATCAAATTGCATAAACTTTTCTTTCTCCTATGACATAGAAGTATATACTTTATTTTCCTCGGGTACTGAAGATCGTAATAGTCCATCTATTGTTTTGTTTCTCTCTGGAATGTCTGGATTTCGCCATTGTGTGGTTTTGCAAGAATGACACCTGGGTGCTTTTATTCTGAGTCTTTATGTCATTGAGAATATTTGTCACATATATATTTGAATAATAACTTAGCTGATTTTACATATATATTTACTTTATATATGTATCTGTTACTATATCTTATATAAAGTGTATATTTTCTCTGAGTCTATGTCTTTGAGAATATTTCTGTCACGTCTAGTTCCGAAGAACAACTTAGCTGATTTTATATATTTATATATATGTACTTTCCTTTCCTTATTATTACATACCCATTTCTCTTTTGCCTTCACACGTTAAATTTTGTAGCGAGAGATTAATTTGAGGGAAACCGTATTTTCTCAGTCATAATCAATTTGCCTATTCTACCTGGATGCCTGAAAAATGGTATTTGTAGTCTTGAAGTTCAATAGCGTAAGCTATATTTCAGTTTTTCTTATTCCTTATCAATATTCCTGGAATATACCTGCCTTTTGATGTATGTATATTTATGATTTACATATCTACATGTGTGTGTGTATAGGTATCTACATATAGAGAGACTTTTTTCCTCTGTACTAGTCTTTGATATTTCAGGAGGGCAGACTCCCCTGGGTGATCCTAATAGGGAAGCGAGTTGAGAGCCACCAGCTTAGCTGTCTTCTTATTTTATCCTGAGATATGAGCGGCCCATAGAAAAACATTGGCTGTAATAGTGGCTCAGGCTCCTACTTGTTTGTGATTTGGGATAAATTATAATCTCCCCGAGCTTCTGTTTCTCATTTGTAAAATGCAGATAATAATGGTTGTGGGAACTGGGGAGGAATAAGCGAGATGAGCAAGTAAAGCACCTGGTGAGGGTAAGAGACATGAGAGACCTTCAGTGCTTATTAGTGGTCACCTGCCATTGCTGTGGTGATGATGACAGGGCTGCTGGTGGTGGTGGTGATGGTGATAATGATGAAGATGATGATGATGATGACGGTGATGATGGTGATGGTGAGTAGCGGTGGAGTAGTGATAGTCATCATCATCATCACATCCCACAGCTCCATCTTTCCATCTTGAGTGATGGTGGTGTTGATGATGATGATGAAGATGATGGTGGTGATGATGATGGTGATGATGGTGACTATGATGATGGTGATGGTAGTAGACACCTAATTTCAGGGGATTCTATATTGGAAATTGTACTTTGTATATGTTGATTGTAGTAGAAAGAGAACCCATCCAGGCCCTAGCTGTTTGCAAAGGGTGCTGTGTTTGAGATTTTGCCCATGGTACAATTCTGTCAAATCAAACTAAATACCAAATGCAGTGTTCTGTCTATCTGAGGCTTCATATTTATCTGATTTCTAACACGTTAAAGTAATTTACTGAATTTGATGTTTTTATGTTCATCATTCCATGATTTCTATAAAATTATTTTATTGCAAAAATAAAATTCTCTCTCTTTTTATACCAAACAAAATAAAGACAATGAAATCTTTTTTTAAAAGCATCCAAGAATGGTTACTTACTATTGTTAGTATTTTAGTTTATTTTCTTCAATTGCCACAGGTAAGTCGAGCGTAGCATATGTCCCAGGTAAGGTACTAAAAAACACATTTTAGTATTTTAGCTAAGAGATGAGCTATAAGAGAGATTTATACATAATATTAATGAAAATGTGATGGATTTTTCACTTAATCCACTGCAGCCAAGGGCATCTTCTCACCCTCCTTCGTTTGTCTGGCCCTACGTGGGATGCATGCTGACATCCATTAGATGCCGACTACTCTAGAAAAATGCACGATCTCCGAGGAGCGTTCCGTTCTCAGTGTTGCATACGGTGAAGGCAGAAAAAACAAACAAACAATGAACCCAGATTAATAAGAACCATCACTTTTCCAAATTTTAAACTGGAGCCAGTGATCTGGCAGAAAGTTGCCACTGGTGTATTTGTGGAATTATTCACATGAATCGCTTTACAAAGAAATTGTAGCCACATTAATTTTACAGTTAATAATTTGCCTTCATAGACTGGATATACTTGTATAAACAAGAAATTGAACATTTCGCACTTCTGTCTGTGTGGGCACAAGGGTTTCTATTTCCCGTGACGTCGAAGGGCGTTATACTCACGATGACCTGGAGAGTTCGCACCTTTCCTAAAACGTTGCCTGCCTCTTGACAAGCTTACGAGTAACTACCTGGTAACTAACTTGTAACATCACAAGGAATAGTATACGCTCCGTGGTCACGAGTTTCTTTTCTGACACCCAAATGACATTTTGTTCACAGAATTTCCAACTGGCTATTCGGGTATCGATTTACCTCTTTTCTTTATGTCTAGACTATTAATATTCACTGACCTGTCTGCATTTTCGGCCTTATTCCATTCAGCTGGTCAATCCTCAGTAAGCTTTGATTAAAGGCATTCTGACAGACCTTGTGTGCAGGTACTGTATGTTCTCCAATTATATCGAGACCATTCATATTTCTTCAACCTGACCCAAGATAACGGTTAGCGGGCATCCAATTTTGCCTTGAGTATGTGTAAATAATACAACAGTTTCAGAGAACTCTGCCGTAAGACCTTTGTACCAAATCCACGTCCACAACATGCTTTTTATTTAAGTTAAAAAACTTGGATTGTTTTTTTCCTTATAAAGTCCAACATGGCACTATTCCCTCTCTGCAGATTTTCGTGCTTAAGCTGGCAAAAGCGTGTTGAAGACGTGTGGGTGGTCACACGTAGAAGAAGCAGACTCAACTTCCTGTCTTTGGGCCTTACCATTAGAATAGCGCACTTCTTTGTAATGTACATTATTTCCTGCAATGTGCATAACTTTTTTTTGGTACCTTTTTCCAGCTCATGTACCAATTCAGCAAACTCCAGTGCAAAGATGAATTTGTTTTGTTTCCATGTTTGTCTCCGTGATCTTCAAAATAATGACCCCCCCCCATCACATTTTTGAATCCATACCAAGAAGAGAAAACATGGAATAAATATACGGAACAACCCTCACGTCAGCGGGAAGGTCGAAATCATCATGATAATGGTGGTTATTCTTCCTTAACGAGCTCACTGGGCACAGACATTGCCGATCCGTGTATGCCCTGGTTTTTATTTGTTTTTAATTCTGTCTCATTTGCTTAGTAAGTAATGAAGATGAAGATGTTCTTTCTCTTCTTCTGTGTCCTTCAGTCCAAGGGAGTGAGGCTTGGCACACAGGTGTACGAGGAGGGCCACGTGCATAGAGCTCCAAGCTCTGTTCGCCCATTTCCGAGTCAGAACCTGTGTCCAGGGAAGAGGCCCGAACCGAGTTGATTCGGTCATCCACCGCCGTACAAACCAAACCGCTGTGATCTCCAGGTCGGCAAGCTGTAGACACTTGCCAGATGTAATAAAATAATTTACAGGGGAATCTTAGCCAAGGATTCTGGTAACCGGGCCTTTTCCTGCAATGCACATAATGTATCTGTTTCTCTGGAAGAGGAAAGCTGGCAGGAAGAAGCCTGAGCAGACCTCCCGGATTCCTCACGGAGACTTCGAATGGAATTTACAGCTTCAAAAGCCCATCGAGTGAAACACACATCTAGCCGCCAACGGAAAAACGAACTGTGAAATCGAATGACAGAGAGAAGCTTTGAGAACTGATGATGCTTTCAATGTTTACAAAAGTTCGTTTTTTTTTTTTGACTAACTCGCCGCAAATTGATGATAATTCAATATTGAAACCGTGGCCTTTTTCTGCAATTTACGTGGAGAATTCTTAAGTTGAGACGCTGTTTTAATCCAGTCTGTTCATGCTCTTTTCAACATGATTGTTAACCCTCCGTTCTTTTGACACCCACAAATCTAATTCATACCTTGGAACTATATGCTTTTTCAAGGTGGCGTGTCTATTTTTTCCTCCTTTTGTTAATTAATCGAAGAGCGTGAGCTCTTCCGCTGGGATTTCAGTGTCATGGAGTCCTGAAGCCTTGACACACATTGAACTTCCAGTGTCAGCAGGCCTCTCGTGGCGACCGGAGGACGCAGCTGCTGACCACGTCCTCGCGGAATGACCAACATCTCCGGCTCTTTCGTAGATTTTTCGAAAGCCGCGGGAAAAGGCGCAAGGCATTTGCCATCTGCACTTGTACGGCGATCGACGGTCAGTCCGGCACGCTTTGGAGGCCAGGACAGGTGCTGGCAGGTGTCGGCAGGTGTCACCAGGTAGTGGAGAGCCCTATGCAGTCATCACCGAGAAGTAGCAGGCAGCATATAGGCAGCTCTTACCTTACCAGGTGTAGCCAGGTATTGCCCAGGTGTCACGCAACGTGTAGGAGGTGGTACCAGGTGTTGCCCAGGTGTCGCCAGGAATGAACCATGGTTAATGGCCAGAACGGAGCCGCGGGCACCCTGCTGGCATTGCCACACGAGGCTCATATTCTCTCCGTTGGTTTCGATTCACCATTCGCCAAGTGACCACATTTATTATATCCCCGACTCGACTTGACATCGGGTGGTAAAGACAACGTGCCCGCCTCGTCCCGCTTACTCCCAACATTAAGAAACCGCGACAGGTGTTCGTAGGACCCACTTGCAGACACCGGTCTCAGACCCTGGTCTTGGGCAGGCTGATCTGTCGTAGCGACCAGCTGCCCTTAGAGAGGAAGAAACCGGAACTAGGGATTGTACCTGGCTGGACAGGTGCGTCACAGGCGAAAGGGTTTTAGAGGTACACAATGAGGGTTAGGGTACCCATCTCGACCGCTACCTTCAACAGGCAAAGGAGATTTGGGGTGCAGGTCACGTTCTTGTCTTTTTCGGACACCTTCCTAAGGCAGAGGAGGACGAAGGCAGCTGTGACGTTGCCCTGACTGTGGCTGCTGTCAGGAGCCTCGGCGGCTCCCATGTCAGTGGCAGAAAACACCCTTATACCTCCGATGGCAGCTCGTGGCCAAGCGGTGACCAGACACCCTCCTGAACCACTTTGCCTTTGATACATAATGCTTTCCATTGCTCACGCTTTTTCAATAACACGTCCCTCGAACACATCCAGGAATACCTGTCCTTGATCGTGCGTGACTGATTCTGGCTCCACTGAAATGTCCTCAGCTAGCTGCTGCTCAGAACCTGTGTCCCGATCATACCTGCGTGCCTTGACTTTCAAAGATGATTCGCGTTCACGACCAACTGACAGTTCCATACTGTGAAGAGATCCCCCATGCCCAGTCATTCTACGAGCTGGATGCGATTAAAATACGTTCAGTTAATTGTAGCTTAGACCACTTTGTGATTAAAATGTGCTGCATCTCAGAATGATTACATTTTCATTAGCCCACGGCTAATGTATTCTGATTATTGTTTACAGTACGTGGGAAAAAATGACTCATTAGAAAAGGAAATGAGATATGTGAAGGCATATCTCCAAATTGGCCCCTCAGATGGTACCTAATGTGTTTTATAAATAGTAATAATCAGTCATTTGACAACTGCTTTGCAGTCAGAATGTAATCTGTGCACGCGTGCGTATAATCGACACGTATCTGTCGCAGGCCAGACAAAATGGTTACTGGTGGCTGCTAATCCTTTAGGAAATCGGCAGGAAATATGACTTCCTCAGGGGGAAAGCAAGCAAACACATTTATTTCGTAAAGCGTTCCAGGGAAGCTTCGACGACAGAAGAATCTCAACCTTGCGTTGCGATGTCTTTAATGGAGGGGGTTCCCCGTTCTCTCTCGTAGCCTCTGTTCCCCAGGAAGAACTCCGAATGCCTGACCAGCTGTGAATTCCTCAAGTACGTCCTGTCCGTGAGGCAGGGGGACTGCCCGGCCCCCGAGAGAGCCAGCGGATTCGCCGCCGCCTGCGTGGAGAGCTGCGACGTGGACAGCGAGTGTTCGGGCGTTAAGAAGTGCTGTTCCAATGGCTGTGGACACACGTGCCAGGTGCCCAAGACGCTGTACAAAGGTAAGAGCCAGCCGGGCAAGGGTGGCAGTCCAAGATGTCACCGCTGCAAGAAGAGACAAAACACAGACAAAACTGACTTGGTGCCACCTGCACACATCTTAAAATAGTCAGGGACCGTAGAAATCGGAGGACGTTCTTCCTGTTAATTGTCTTTAAATGTCACGTGCAGAAGCACAGCACCAAATCGGGGACGTCTTTTTGTGTTTTATTTTTTTGTCCAGTTAAGAACGAATCAGATTAAGCTCCCCTGGGTGCGGTGGCATAAACCGATTTAAATCTCTGGGACATAGGGTGGGGGTGGGGCCCGCTTGAAAGACGCAGAACTAACGCCCTCGTATTGTGTTTTTACGATGATGGCGATGGCGTAATCCAAGAAGACAGGCGTCCTGGTCTTGTGGGTTTTCAATGTTTTGATTCTTATCTTGAGGTCCTAGATGTGGGGAGCGCCCTGTTTCCCAGGGAGGAGTTCCGGTTAGTGAACAATGAAGCAGGTGTGACGCTTGACATTCACTGCGGTTTCTAGAGCACCTGTGTCCTGTAGGCTGAGCGTCACTCGCTTCCTTCTGTCCGCGTCACTCAGGTCTTTCCTTCCGAACTGCTGCTGTTGGATTAGGTCGTTTGGATGCTGTCGAAGTATACGCCGCGAGACATGCCATTTTGCTCGTCTTTCGGGGGGTCTCATTTGCAGAGTAACATGAAGAGAATCAGTCTGTAGCCTCGAGTCGGGTTTTCTCTGTCTCTGTCTTTCTCACGTTCACTGACAGCAAGCGTAGAATTTCGAAATGTAGGTGGCTTTCTTTTTTTTCTTTTTTTTAATTATGCGTAAAACGGTATTGCCCGGCAATGCCGATTTTGGATTACGTGCTGGCTAACGATGTTTATAAGTCTATTCTCAGCCTCATAGCGCTTCACAGCCCCTAGAAGCCACGTGCCTGCCTCAGCCCCGCTCCTGCTCACCAGGAAATACTGTCATCCGAAACCTCTCTCATCCGCCCACTATACTTGTGTTCCCGTAGGACCCTTCCAAACCTGACACAAAGACTGTGTCTCCAATTCCAAACAACCACTGCTTTCCCGTTCTTCCCGAGCGTCATGTCTTAAATGCGTTTAAAGTCTTATTGTTTTCCTGCCTCTTATTATAAACTTTATAACGTCTTTTTCGCGAACTCTAACCCATTTAATGTTTTTAAAGTCTGTTCTCATGAAACCTTTTCTGTTACTGCAGATCATGTGCTATTTAAGGATTAGCATTTCCCATAAAAATGAGATGCTTTCGGAATGATTGTTAAAACCCCGTTTGTAAAACCTTTAGCGTTTGAAAAGTAGGGCATTTCGAGAAGAGAATATAAATTATGTTTTTTATATAAAAGCATTGAAGAGTCAGTGTGAAGTTCAAATATGCCAGGTTCACAGAGAAAAAGGGGACTGGCCTATGAAAATGATTAATTATTAAAAGATACTTGCTGTTTAGACCTGCGCCTTAGTAAATGTGATGGATTTCTTCTAAAGCACTGAAGTGTCCTACGAACTAGGATTTCTCCGGAGAGACGCAGTTCACAG
The DNA here is from genome assembly GCF_902729225.1 of Pteropus medius. Classification (NCBI taxonomy): domain Eukaryota; kingdom Metazoa; phylum Chordata; class Mammalia; order Chiroptera; family Pteropodidae; genus Pteropus; species Pteropus medius. Next base: position 846,204 of record NW_024354496.1, read on the forward strand.
AGAACGGACCACAAGTAGAAGAAACAGACTCTGCTGACTTGACAGTGACTTTCCCATAAAGAGCATAAGGATGATATTTGTTATTATGAAAAAATATATATATATATACACATGTAGGTATCTCCCTTTGCTTCCGCCTTTGCCCCGGCAGAAAAGCCTGTTCATATATGGACCCCTTTGACAGCACCAATGAATAAGTTGGGGTGCACCCAAGAGGGGGTTCAGATGGAGCCCGCTGGAACCCTTTCTACGACAACCGTAGCTAATTAGCCACGTGACACCCCCATCAATTCCTGACCGGCAGCCACCCTGCTTGCTCACTCTCCAAAGAGGGCGGGCTGGCAATGGCCCCAGGCCTTCTGGAAGGGGGTCCTTTCTGACCCAGCTCTTGGCTTTGCGAGGAGAAGAAGAGGGACCCAGCCCTACGGTACGCACACTCGTCAACCTGGGCCCTCTGGAGTACCAGCTGTCACCGTCCTCAGCTTCCATTCCCTCGAACTCACCCACGGAGGATAAGGTCACCCTTCTCTACTAATGCAAGGACTGTGCGGTCTCTTTTCTTAGGAAGAGGGGGCTCGATCGTTGCTTGCGACGTACGAGACCTGCTGTCAGCTCACACGTGCCGAAGCTCAGGCTGCAGCCCGTCTGGGGGGACTGGGGAACTGGTAGCAGAAATGCAGCTGAGCCCAACTGCCACCTGGGCCAGCTGTCCTGCCATGTTTATTCTGACCCTCTCTGACTTCCGTAGCAGGACCATAAACGTCAAGCTGTCTAGGGCATCGGCGCATTAATGTCAATATCAAATATTTTAATCTTATAAAACCCCCGACTTACCAATTGTCGTAGGCTAATAAATTGGGGTGCAAAAATCAATATGACGCCAATCCCCACCCAGTCCCGTAGTTCCTTATCAAGGCAATCGTGCCCAAAATACTTATTTAAGGGGACAAATAATTCTTTTAAACTTTTGCAGGAGGTCAATATGTACCAACCCCTGTCCTATTTTTCCTCCTATTGCTGATCGAGTTAATTAAAATAACAAAACTCGGAAACACGTGCTTTCTGTTTGGTCTTCCGTGTTTGTGCCAGGGAAGATGGGAGGCACACCGACTTCGCAGCTTCAAAATCTTTATACGTTAGAAACCCGAGTTTTGAAAACAATGCGTGTTTTGGAAAAAACGATCGACAAAATGCTCCGTTCTATCTGAGCCTTTAATTGTTCACGGCAGTAAGAACCGTCCTTGGCTAATGCGTCTAAGTGACCTCTACAGACTAGAGTTATAGTTTGACACGGTCTAAGGGAAACCGCAGAGTTTTTTCATTACCCTTCAAATAAAGAAAATTATTAGCAACGTCCTGGGAGACATGAAAACGTTAGCGTGACACCCAAAGGTGCTAATTCTCTGAAACGCAAGCCTTCGCATCGCTGTGGGAAGTTCACAAGGCTGACCGTCCACGGGCGAAACATCAGTGACCGCACGTGTAGCCAGCGACCCTTTCTTTGATTGTCTCCCGTTCCCTATTTCAGTCTGACCTACGACCTACTTAGACTCCTCCCTCCAGAAGATGATTTGCTTGTTTTCCTGCCCAAATTGCTGCCTCTTCTGACTCCCAGCTCCGGCACTTGGTTTGGGTAGGGAAGGAGAAAAAGTCAAAATTGTTTCCCAAACATAAGGATTCAGATCAATCTGGGACTTTCCGTTACCAACAACATTTTCTCTTGGCCGTGCACAAGCCAAGGATGAATCATGCATCGATGTATTTCTTTTCAAAAAGACCCGGGGATGAAGTCGATTCGGTATATCCGTGAATATCGTAATATTTGAAAGATTTAAACTTCAGGCCTTTAGGAATGAACTCATGCTGCTTTTCTGTCAATATATTTTCCATATGTTTTTAAAGCATTGGGCTTCTGTTTCTTCGATTTCGCCAAAATACATGTAACACTTTAAAAATGGCCTCTATATTTTCAGGATGGTATGCAATAGCATTTTGAATTTTTTTAACAGAATAGTTTAGATTTCAGATGACTGATTTGTTCAAGAATAATAAAAAAGAACAGTTCTGGTCATTTACATAATAAAAAACACACCGAGGAGAGATTCAGCCCACACATCTGGTTATGGAACCGGGCAGCTGGTTGAACTAACAAGGATCGTGTAGAAGATGGATGGACAGTGGCGGCTGGCGGTCTGGGGGTTGGGAGCCCCATCTGCTCACACTTGCAGCCAAGTGCTGCGGTTACTCCCAGTCAGGGAGCCACCTGACCCAATGCAGAGCAGATGGACCACTTCTCAACGTGCGGATCGTGACTTTGCTGTACATCGTAATTAATGAGATTTGTAAATGAAGACATTCGAACTGACGTTGTCCCACGCCCATCCTGGTCCATCAAAGCTCTTGGTTGTTGAATGATAATCAAAATTAAAACCCTGTAGCAACGAGGGTCCGATGCGCAGGTTTGCTTCTGATGAGTTCAGGTTACGTCAGGGGCTAAAGTACTTACCGTAGGTGCATTTATGCTGGAGGATTGTGCACGGGACAGACGGCCAAGGAGAAAGATGGATTTGCACATCTCAGGGAACGTGCTCTAGCAGGTCAGAGGACTAACCGATCGTCTCTTTACCGGAAGGAATCGAGTGAACCAGGAAAGGTTCTCAGAGGCGCCTCCTCTTCCCGTACCTGCAAACTCCCTCCCCAGAGGTATTTGTCTAGTACCTGGCTGCACACCTTGAATGGAAGAATGATACAAACAATCATTTTGTTAAGATCGGTTTTGCATCACAATTTTTTTTTTTACCTAAAAAGAGTTGACAGGTACTTCTGGGTTAAGACCAATCATCGTTTAACTTTGGGATTTTCATCTTAGCAGAGATTGTTAGAAACTGGTCTTTTTTCCTCTTTATCCAGGGAAGTTCTACGGTCAATGCAATACAATTATTCCATTTTGTAAAGCTATCGATATTGATTTATTTATGATTTAGTACTTACCTCTTAAAAAGTGAGAGTAAATGAATGTCTGAGTGATAAGACTTTGATGGAAAAGAGATGTGAGTTTTTCTGAGATGCGAGTTTCTCAAAAGACTATGTGCTTGAGGAGGCAGCACAGGACACCCGGGATCACCCTTCTCCATGCCTCAGGGACGGTCACGCAGAGAGGGGTCTGCCGTGGCCGCAGAGATTTATGTAAATGTTCCAGTATCCGCTGATTTCCCCAGACGTGTTCTTGGAGTCAGGACGAGGAAGTGGCTTAGCTCGTTTCTTCAGCAGGTGCGCACTGAGTATGTCCTGTGGCACAGTGTTCTCTCCTGGGACCTTACGAGCTGTGGCCATGAAGCAGAAACGTTTCTCGACTGCTGGGGCTGTAGCTAAGAGGAAAAGACGAGATCGTTCAGCGAGCTCGCCCCGCAGTAAGAGGCAGTTTAATGCGCATCGTAATGGTTACAGGCTACACGCCGGAGGGGGAGCGGAGGAACGGGACCCTTATTTACAGCTGCGAGGTGTAGGAACGTGGCTCAGGTGGCGTTTGGAGTGAGCCTGGAAGTACTCAGATTCTGTAGTGTGGAAAGAGGAAGAAAGACATTTCATGGTGAAAACAAAAAATAGTGACATAAGCAGACCGTGGCGGTGGCGAGCGCCTGGCGGAAAGGCTGGCTGACAGGCCGGCGTGAGGAGTCCGGGACACGCGAGCGGAGGTCGCGAGAGACATGGCTGGCGGGCGGTCGTGCAGATGGATGCCCGGAGCGAGATGCAGGGACGTTCTTCACTCTGGAGAACGTGGGCGGGTGGGGGACTCTCCTCCACTTGGGGAAAATAACCACCGACCTGGCGTCAAGAGGAAATTAGAAAACTGAGAGTGACTTGCAGGGACCTGGAAGGGGAGGCCGCTGTGGAAGTCCACGCGGGACGTGGACCATGGAAGGGAAGGTGGTCGCCGTGGAGAAACCGTGGTTTGGGGATTCGTGGGCTCGCGCCTGGCAGTCACACGACGAGATGTCGGTAGGTAACGAGAACAAGTCACAAAGGTTTAAGACCCCTTAGATATCCAAACGCGTACAGTTGTCATGAACGTATATGTCACTGAGGAGAGGGACATATTTTGGGGCGAGGCCCTGAAGATGGGACTTGTGCAGAGATGTTCCTTCAGCAGGCAGGCGGGTGCGGGGCAAGATTTGAGAATCCCATGTTTAGCAGAAGCATTGAAGCCGTGAGAGTCAGCGGCACCCACCACGATGTCACATCGGGCACAAAGAACGCAGCCGCAGCCGGGAATGACTGACAGGTGGCCCACCCATGCCGACCAGGAAGGTCAAGGACTTTACGGTCTGAGAGATTTACAGATCTATGAAGGCCACCTCTTCATTTTCCCTTCCTGAGTGGCTTTTCTTAATTCAAAATGGAGAAAGGAGCAGAGAATTCAGAGGGGAAACCCGACGTTGGGTCACGGCCCTGGGCAACGTACTTCATCTTCCTCGTACTCCGTTCCCTGATGTTCAAACTGTGGGGACCTGACCCTTCACCCACTTCTCAAAGACACAGTATGGATCAGGGGACACGACTTTTCCCTAAGGTCAAGGGCACTTTATAGATACCACCCATCAGCACATCGAAGCGGAGAATGGCAAGGTGTGGGGAGTGTGTTCTCTAGAGAATAGTTTTGAAAAAAATTAGCGACCGTATGAGCCGACGTAAATGTGCCATTTAAAATTATCTGGTTCCATCCATCCAAATGTTTAACGACATTCAGATTTCCCTGAGTAAGACCTGACTTGAATTAAGATAAAAATAAAATAACTGGAAATTCAGCCACATCCCCGTGTGCATCGGACCTCATTGACAGTATTTGCACATTTTCCAGATTCCTCTGTTTAAACTTAAGAAATAGAGCATGGCGAGCTAAGTTTTTCCAATGAGTTGTCTGCGCTTTAGGCAAATGCCCATTCTCAACGGAAAATCACATTCATGGCAACTGTCATTCTTCGTTTTGATAGCGTTGAACATCGTGGCGCCGTAGACTCTACCTAATTCGATTGTTTTTACATCTCCTTTTAGCGTTATAAACTTGTTTTAGAGTCCCTTTCCACAGGGGCTATAGTTTTGAACCATGGTTCTTTAGTTTTCCAGTCACCAGACAAGTTGCACGCACAGGCTCGGGGAACAGAAATCAGAATGATTTACTGCTTTACAAAGAGACACCTGTGAGGGACTTTGGGAGCGATGCGGTCACTCCCGCCAAAGGCAAACATTATCAACTCGTTATTTTCCAATTTTGAGCCCTAAGTCTGTAGGAGATAGAGCTGGCCCGGGCGTCATCTGTGCAATCGGCAGGACTCACTCTGGAAATAATTCTTGCGACATTCGACTCTCTGAGGGGACTGAGCTTTAGGATATTTTCCTTAAAAGGAAAACTCCATGACATAGGAAGGGGACAATGTCATAATGACTCTAGAACATGTCATAAAAACAGAGCATGCTAACTGGGAAAAATGACTTGAACCCATGTCGCCTCCCATGACTTCCACATTACCCTCAAGTGGTTCAACTCGGTAACGTTTATTCAGAAGAATGTGTGTATGAAAATTGCTCTCGAGGTTCCTGGGGGGGGTGGGGAGGGAAGCTTGTTCAGAATCAGGAATCGGTGTAGAGCTTCTTAAAAAGATGAGGAACGGGCTAAGACTCTTTTGGAAAGTCATGGGCCGAACTTAGTGTCATAAGATTTCAAACGCGAAACCTTGATATAGAGAAGCCCCTTTTACAGAAGGAAGGGGAGTGTCCGCCGCCGTCTGATGAGATTTATCTCATCCACACATTGTCTTCTCCGACTTTCTCTTCAGTCCGAGTGCCACGCGGTTTGTTTTAACTCTCGCGGTCCCTTTCCAGGTGTCCCCCTGAAGCCCAGGAAAGAGTTACGATTTACAGAACTCCAATCGGGGCAGCTGGAGATTAAGTGGTCCTCGAAATTCAATATCTCCATTGAGCCTGTGATCTACGTGGTACAGAGAAGGTGGAACCCTGGCATCCATCCCAGCGAAGACGATGCCACACACTGGCAGACAGTGGCCCAGGTTAGTGCTTCCGAGACGGGACTGCCCCTTACAGAAACGCCCACTGCGCGCTCACAGATACAGAATTCAGTAGCTGCCTCTTTAACGTAGCCTGATGACCGAAATAAGCTAACTGTGGACGTATCTCATGTATCTGCTGAACACAGCGTGCCCTCTGGATACGACCTAACACATGCAGAAACTTGACGATGGCTTTAATTCACTCAAAATACATGCAATAGGGACATAATTTTCTAATCGGACAGTTCACATTTATTTCCTCCAAGGACTGCGTTTCCTTGAGATAAGCTTAAAACCAACTAGACTGAGGCCAACGCAATGCACGAAAGGGTAGTTATCGTGGAAATGACTTGTCTTTTGTTTCTCCTAAATTTAAGACTTTATTCCACAAAAGGACTCCCATAGCGTGGAGGAAGATTCATATCACAAACTGCTCCGTGGAAAGCGGCCAGCGGCTCATCAACCTTTGCTAACTGCTTTCTTTTCTGTCCGGTCACCTCTCCAGCTGACACGCCGCCTGTGTGGCGACACTCCTAGAGTTTATCTTAGCAGTGCTTCTTCCTCTTCTGTCTTGTGGAGGAGAAAAGCAAAATATTTTCTTTCTTTTTAAGAGCTGTTAAGTGGACTACCAGCTGTAGGAAAACTACACGGAGATAAAAAAAAAAAAAAAAAAAAAAAAAGAACAAATTTTCCATACGAAACGGCTTCATGGTTTTCCACGACTCAAATGCGTTCTCCACATGGATGTCCATAGAGAAATATTCTCGCCTTGAGGTGATCAGATCACTTTCTCCAAGGATAAGATTCTTTTTTTTTTTTTTCCAGTAAATGTAAAATACATTCTAGTATTCAGGTATTTGAAACCTGATTCTTTTGTCAATAGCAGTATCCCAATGAGGATACGCACTAAAAAAATTTAGAGACCCCAAAATTAATGAGACGCTTCATGTAAAACATCTGAAGTTAGAAAAACAGATCGGGTCAAATAAATTTTGTAATTCTATTCTACACCGATTTTGTAAAAAAAAAAAAGTTTTAATAAAGCGGAGATGTTAAGAATACAGCCTAAAATTCTATTTGATGTACATGGCGTGTTCTCTTAAACAGAGGTACGATATCATTTGTAAATTTTCTAAACTCTTTTTAAGTTTTACAAAAGTAATTGATGAGATCATCTCTTTCGTCCCTTCCTTTTTGGAGAAAGAAAAGATCTTGATTGTTGCGTATTTTCGCTTGCTACCGCTTGTAAGAACTGCTTTTTTTGGTCTGCTAAATTCTATGGCTCTCGTGCTGACTTCAGTTTTTTCAATTCAAGGCTAAAACTCTAAGCGATGAAGTCGGCGAAAGGGTCTCAAATCCTGCCCACCGAGACAGAAAGCCACGTTGAAGAGTTCACATTCTTCCTTTGATCCCAGAAATGTTTGGCTTCTTTTAGATATATATAAAAAATGTGACAGTCCTTTTCAGTAAGTTATAATAAACCGAGGTTTGGGACGGTTCAATTCGATTCTCCTTCCTCCGCTTTATGTAACTGAGCGTCAAGTTCAGTTTGGCACAGAGGACGCAGAGAATGGGGCCCTTTATTTTCGGGGATTCAAGGCAAAGGTTTTCAGCTCTCTCATGGGGCATCGTTGCAAACAGGTAGATTTTCCCTTAGCTCGATGAAGGACGGAAGTAGGAAAACTGTCAAAGCTACTTGATATTTGGACAGTGTCGCCTCAGAGGCGGCAAAAAGCGATGGACCGCCCTCTGTGTCCACTTTCCGCTTTCGGACATTTTATTGGACAGAGATATATGACCACACCTCACCCTTCAGGAACACGGCTGGGTTCTTGCAGACCTTACACGATTTACTCAAACTAAAAAACAAGAAAGTCTCGCCTTGCGATGTACGTCCAGCATTCTCTAAGTCTGCGGGCTTCCAAAATTATGTTGAGCATGCAAATTAAAGAGGCGCTTTCTGTAATCTAAAGATGGTTTTATTTTCTTGTCTATTGCGTAACGTTTAGCGCACATGTCTATTCACTTGTCTTATGATTTAATTAAATCCCTCAAATGCGGTATTTAGTCACCAGATTGAAAGATAAACCCATGCATTCGTCGTAAGGTTTTGCCTTCCGGAGATGGTTAACTCTTTGGGGGGCAATGTCTATGGATGGAATTAGGTGACCGAAGCTTTTTCTAGAAGTTCCGTGACCCCTGACAGCTATCCCCACACCGGAGCATTAGGCGCATCTCTGCAGGAGGCTGTGCGGGGGGTGGTCCAGCCCGCCCGGTGTCGGTCGACGGCTTAGTGTAGGAAAGAAACAGACCCGATCGATGTGTCGGAATAAAAGGCTGCTCTGTGCCCTGTGCTCTTTCCCCTCAGACCACAGATGAGCGGGTTCAACTGATGGACATACGACCCAGCAGGTGGTACCAGTTCCGGGTGGCGGCCGTCAACGTGCACGGGACCCGCGGCTTCACGGCCCCCAGCAAACACTTCCACTCCTCCAAAGGTCAGTCTCGCCTTCCTGCTGGGCGCTCACACCGCCCCGCTGGGCACGTGGGGCGGGCAGACTCACCACGGCCGTCCCCTGCTCACGTCTGTGGCCGGCAGGTGTCCGGCTGTTCGCGGAGAAGCGGACGGGCTGTGTTGGAAGGTGCCGTGAATCTACGGTGACGGGTGACATTGGGCTTATGCCTCGGGGACGTTGCAGAAGGTGACCTCAGGGGGCTTGTCTCGACCTTGAGTGGCAGTTGTGCACCATCAGCTTCTGTTGGGTCTTTGCCTGAAGATAGTCTGTATCAAGCACCGTTTGATTAATTTTTGGAGAGGATTTTAAAAATTGAAAAAATTTAAATTTTCTTATTAAAATTAAAAAATTTTAATTTTTTAGTTAGGGCGATGTTAGACTCTGCAGGTTTTCCTTTTTCTCCTCTTTTTTTTTTTTTTTTTTAGGCGACATAATCCTTGGTCGACCTCACAGATTGCAAGGACCTTGTTGACTTACAAGGTCCTTATTTATTTATTTTTTATTTTTTATGTTTTACGCCTACGGCACCCGGTCCTCCCAGGTGGTCTCCCATCCAAGTACGAACCAGGCCCGACCCTGCTGAGCTTCCGAGATCAGACGGGATCGGGCGTGTTCAGGGTGGCGTGGCCGGAGACTCTGCAGATTTTCTTGACACGATCGTGAAACTGAGCATGAATTAATCTCTTTCGTTTTCTAAAATCCCCTCTGGAGTCGCTTTATCATTGCGATCATTGCGTTCGGTTCCAAGTTCCTTGCTGTTTTAAAGGTGCTGTGAAATTTGATGACCGCTACGTGACAATTGTGCTGAGTTTAGTCCTGTGATGCCTGAGGAATATAATTTGACTAGATATTAACAGAAAATGACCTCCGAGTTTATTTCTCCGGGTGCGTCGAGATGGCTGTGACCCTTCTGAATGCATTGCCCATCTGCTCAGCAAATCACCAAGGGCCTGTTTCATAGACACAGATTAATCAGGTCGTTCACTGGCTAAAATCAGGAGTGATCCTCTTACATGGACGCTAAATTGGTGTATTTTAAACAAAATACATCGTGGTATTAATGAATAATGAGACTTATAATATCAATTGTATGTTTTTTATCATGGGAAGGTTTGAACTGGCTGCTGTAAATTGTCATTTTTATACCACGATTGGGAGCATGTACATGTTTCAGCCAGTCTGTCTATTTCTCACATCTACTATTACCACCCTTTCTAAGCATAATCATATGCCTCCAGTGGAAAACTTGCAATCAAAATAATTTAATATTTGGACTCAATTACAGAGTACGTTAAGTCTTTCTTTAAAAAAAGAAAAAAGTCCCTTTTAGAAAGTAAAAGTGCGTTCCCCACCCCTCCCCCTCAACCTGAGGCAAATACACTAAGCAAACTTTAAAGGAAAATTATAAGTAAAGACATCAAACCTTGTCTTGAGACTATGTCTCAAGCGGTCTGATGATTTAGGGAGGCGAGTAAAATGAATAATGAACAGTGGGTTTGGACGCGAGGACCAGTAAAAGACCTGACAGCTCTCCACCTTGAGCTTCGTGGTTCAAATGCGACACAGACTCGTTGAGGTCAAAACGTGTCGCCATCGGATGGGTTGCCTTCAAGAACTGGTCTGGTGCCCTGTGGGTTCAGACGTCAGACAGAAGCCGTGCCCAGCCTCTGGTGACAGAGATTCAATGCCTTTAAGAGTTGGGTGGGATCTACACAGAGGTCCTTTGACAGTCCCCAGGGCTGGTCATGTGACTTCTAACTGCCCGGAAGGCATCCATTCTGAGGAAATGGCCAGGCCATGCTGTCCCAACCCTTCTCAGTATATCTGAGTCCCTCAGCAGGCTAGAATTAGAGCTGCATCCCGCCCATTTAAATGGGCTTCAGTTGAATGAAAATCCACCATGTTTTTGAAACATTGCAGTCACTGTTAAAATGTTTTATTTCCTGCTTTTACAAATACGTGCAACGCCGAAGCACCCCAGACTTTCATTCTTGATCTGTACAAAATGTCTGTACAGAATTCGTAGTAGATTCTACTCATCTTAAGTACGCAATCCAGTAATTCTTAGTATTTACAGAGCTGCACAGCCATCACCATCGTCCACTGTTAAAATGATCGTCACCCCAATAAGATCCTTCCTGCCTCACTGGGAGATGTTAAGGTAGAAACAAAATTATTTTTGTGCCTTCAACGCCTTCTTTTATCGCTCATGGTTCATTCCTTCTTTCATTCAAGAAATATCTGCTGAGCACCTACTATGTGTTGGGCACTGTTATAGACGCTGGAGGTATCAAGTGGGTGAAAAGGCAGAAACGTTTGCTGTGTGGAACACACGCACACTCATTCGAGTTAGGGGCGAGAGGAAACAGTAAACAAGCTTGATAAATAAACTAGCATCGTAGGGCAGCGAGCAATAACTGTCAATAACAAAAATCAGGAATGGAATACAGACAATGTGGGTTTTTATTTTTTTTTACAGTCTTAGAGACAGTGGCTAAAGAAGCTTCTGCTGAGAAAGAGAGGTTTGTGTAAAGGAGGCGAAGCAGTCAGCTTTGCAGCAGTCTAAAGGAAGAGCGTTCTGGGCCCAGGACCTAGCAGGTGCAAAGGTCCTGAGGCAGGTGTGAGCTTGCAGCATTCCTGGAGCATCAGGGGAGCCTGAGGATTGAGCAGGGGAACACGGGAGGGTAGAGGAAGATGGAGACTGAGGAGAAGGCGTGGGGTGGGTTTCTTGGGTCTTCTCAGCCCTCGTAAAGAGCACGGCTCTACTCTGAGTCAGACAGGGGACTGGCTGGGAGAAGGGATATTTAAGGGGCGAACTCCTTTACTTCTCTGGGGATACGCATATTTCCAGAAGAGGAGTAGTCATTACTGGATCAATATGATTGCCGTCTTTCGGTCCTTCCTCTGCAAACGTTCTTAGTCGATGTACCAGGCTGAGGGCTGCCGGACACTCCGATGGGCTTGTGGTCGAGAAACGTGAGAAATAAAAGGAGGTAATGAAGATGCAAAAATGACTTTGTTTCTACCGTAACGTTTCCCAGCGAGGCAGGAAGGATCTTATTGGGGTGATAGAATCATTCTAAGACTGGATGATGGCGATGGTTTAGTATTTGCTTAGTAAATGCAAAAACATCGTTGGATTGTAGACTCGAGATGAGTGCATTTCATGGTGTGTAAATTCTATTTCAATAAGATTGTTAATTTGCCCCCCTCTCCCCAGCAGGCACGTTCCTACATTTGGCGAGATTTGAGTAAGATTAGGAAAGATGTAATACCGTCTTATAAATGGTGAAGTGTCCTTCAGACATGTCCTGGAAGGGGTGTCTTCACCTGTTTAGTGGATCTATTCTACGGCCATCGTTCTGTGATACATCTTCACCGAAAACAAAGTCAAAATGACTATGACTTCTGTACAGACACTGTTGGTTTTCAAGTGCGAGGATGAAGGTCTGCGTTGCCGCTCACAGTGGGATGGCTGGAAGTGTGGATTCGGGGTGTATCTGTAAAAACAGGAAGTAGAACAGCCTTTTCACGGTGACCACAATGTTTTAGAGAAAGGTGCTTTTTCATTTAATAAAAGCCCCTTTATTCCTGCTCCAGAACTGGAACTGTACCGGTCGTAAGTCTTCTCGTGGTTTAAATTGCTTTAAGAAAGAATTATTGCGTCCAAGACAATACTCTACCCAATGGGTAAGCAATTATCCCGAGTGTTTGAGTTGAGTAGAGCGCCGGCCTTGATATTTGAAAGCTGAGTCAGGAAAGGGAAAGGGATTTTTCCCATCTATTATGAACACCTCTGAAAAGAAACGTAAAATTAAATAGAAAAAGGAAAAAAAAAAAAGACTCGATAAAACGAGTTTAATTTAATTTAGGCTCACTGCCTGGTGTTCATTGGCCATAATCCTGATTTTCATGGAAAAACCAAAATTCTTGTCATTCTCTTCTTTACAGCTTAAATATAACATTAGTCTGTGGTTTGCCAGAATGGATTGGCTACTACTAAGTGAGTAAATTTCCTTTTAACCCGTTTTCCCCAGAACTTAATCCTAGCTCCTTAGAAGACTCATTTTTTTATATAGAAAATTCTGAGTTATCGATAGATTAGCAACTCGGTTGCACGCTTCTTCTTTTCCGGGCGAATCCCATTTTTGGATATTTTTCTTGCTAACCCCCAGCTCCCCCCAGAACAAATGCATGATTGCAGAATGGGTAAAGTCAGTCATTTTTGCTGGCCTCGGAGGCCAAAATAGAGGTTGGGATAATTTCTACATTTAGTTATTTAAATGCTCTGTACTATCTTTCTTCCCGTCACTTAAGAAGGAAAGTTGACTTCGACATTAAAAATTAAGAATTTAGTAGCCTACTGTATAATGTCCCTTTCTACTCTGCCTCTTCGTAGAAATGGACGTGGGATTCCTCCACATGGTGAGTTACTTTTCTAGGTTACTCCTGGCCGAAGCGTTTTCCTGCCCAACACGCTGCCAGATTTTAGGGTCTCCCTTTCCTGTCCTGCCCCACGTGGAGCGAACCGTAGGCAGCATCAGAACGCAAGGAGCAGAACCAGGTGCATTCACGAGGATGTTGGCACGTGCTGCTCTGGACTGCGTCACACGCAGAGTCCCAGTATGAGTTGGGCTCCTCCCGAAGCCTGTGCAAGTTATGACTTTGCGTGAGGTGCTTTATTTCGGAGGGGATCCAGGAGACGGGGGTCGGGGAGAGGGGATGCTAGTCGGGGAACAGAAGGAAAATAAAAGACTCATTCCCATACTCGTCAGTTACCCCAGTGGGCCCCGAGCTTTGTCCCCGTGAGGAACTCGGCCATCGAGGGCAGGCTGCTTCCACGCATGTCTGCCCTGCTGGCCGGCAGAGCTCGCTGTGGGTCCAGACGGATACATTATGAATACATTATGGTTTAAAAGAAATACATTAGTAGTTGGTGAGCGGAGGCACGGCTGGTGCTGTTCGGTGTATCCGCTCTCTGCCTCGGTTGGCAGGTGGGGGCAGGCGAGCCTTCCTAGGTCCGGTTCCTCTGTCCCTCGCCGCCACCATTTCCAACACCAGGCAAGTTTCACGATATCGTCCACGTCTTCGAATAAGGAAACCGCTGATTTCCAACCAACGCCGAGCTCTGCCTTGCGGGTCAACAAGTGCAAGTGACATTTGTAGCAATAGGAAATGTGCTTTTGGGTTCCAGGTTCTACTCACTTTTGTTTTTCGGCGAGTCGATGGTTCACCTTTTCTTCTTCGTGCTCCCCTGTCTTCAAGGGACAAAAACGTGTCCATATATTACAGGCTTCGTATGGGAAGAGTATGTTACTAACTGCTATGACCTGTTACAAGGTATTACTTATAGGTTTACTGAACTTGGGAAATAAGCATCCTCTGGCTACTAAGGTGACATCTATGTGTCCACTCGGGTAGCAGAAGAAGGGAGACTTGTAATTTCGTGGATCGTATTCGGCAAAATCCGAATCTGTTTTGCATGTTGCTGAAAGCAGGCAAACACTTATTGGGATGGTTGACAACAGTCAGCATCAATTTAACGTTATGACGTCATCTACTTTTAAAAGATCTGATAAAAGAAAGCAATTTAAATTCACGTCATCATCAAACTAATAGATGGTCTTTTCGTTGTTACATTCACTTCCCTCCAAGTTCAAAGTGTTTCATGCATCTGGATTTTCCCGATTTCCCTGTGTGTAGATGACACACTGAAAAGGAACAGAAAAGCAGATGGCGTTGTCCTCGTGGTACGTGAGGGCCGCTGGACGTTATTCCGTGCACGCATTGTGGAGTGCTAGCTCACCCAGCCAGAGCACACATCACTGGTGGCCATAAAGCTGCCCGTTGCCGCTCCTCGGGGACCCGTGGCTTTTTCCACTCGTGACAGCTGCTCTGTAGGTGCCACTGCTAATGGGCAAGATTTGGCTGTTGAGGTGCTTGGAAACTATTTAATAGTTGGAAATTTGCACGCACGGCAGCTTCTGTAGCTTTCCCAAGACTTATGTGCCGCTGAGCATCCAGGTACTGCACCGTGATTTCTCTTTTTTAAGGGGGAAAATAAAACTATCTCTACTGCTGAGTCTAGAGAAAAAAGCGTAAATATTAGAACCAGCTTTCTCGTTAGTTAGTAGGAGAATTTGTGACTAGCGACATCGTCGCGTTTAAAACACAATCGCAGTTGATCACTGTCACGTACCTCAGGAGGTGTTCCGATGATGGGACGTTTGATCGATGGTGACCATCATTTGAGGAAATCTAATAAATAAAATCATATTATTCAATTTAGTAAAATGTGTAGTGTTATTCTGTGTCTATGCTTATGCACCTAACAGCACTGTCTGAGAACCGGGAGGAGCCGGAGTCACAGCATGTGACACCCCTCCCCGACCTGGGGCCAGGCAAGGGTGCTTTTCTCCCATGAGAAATGTCCCCAGTGCCGTCACAGACCTGCATTTCTCTAAGGCTGATGTGTGATGGTCTTTGTCGCTCTACCCACCACGGGCTCAAAGTCATGCCATCGTGCTAAACCTTTGTGTGTTACTTTGTCGCTTGTGGCCGGCCTTAACCACAAAAAGCTAAAGGATGAACCCTTAAACCTGTCTCTCTGAAACCCAAACGTTCTATGTTCCTTTACCAAAAGCACGACTTACGGATCATCAGTCAAAGGAACTATTTTCTCCAGGGCTGAAGTGGGATATTCTTGCTGAATATTCGGTGTATCTTGCACTGGGCGTCACGGAGACGCTATAGGAATGAGAGATCATACATCCTTCCCATTTCTGTGACCTTCAAAGCGGTGTTTGTCTTCCGCTTTCTGAAACGTGCTTCTGCAGATAGTTGCAAAGATCGTAAAGAAGGATTAGAGAGGAAGCAGAAAGGGACTTGGCAGGGAGTAGAAGTTCTCTGCTTTTCGCCTCGGAAGTGGGGGTCGGGAGAGCACTGGTCCTGTGGCGTGAGTGTGAGCCGCCCACCCTGCACCCTTGCACGAGTGACCCAAACTCTCTGGACCTCGATTTCCTCCTTTGTAAAATGGGGACACAATGCCAGCACTTAATCTACAAAGTACAGCCACACGTTTATAAAACGAGACATAAACAGTGCTCTTGTCGATGTCAAGGAGCTAACGATGTCACCGCTTTTGAAAGACTCGAGGTCAGGGGTTGGCAATCCAGGGCCCGTGCTCCAAACTCAGCCCGCTGCTTGTCTTTACAGATAAAGTTTTATTGGCACTCGGCCACGCTCATGTGCTTGCTTATCTGAGCTTCAGCGACAAGAGTTAGTGATCGCAGCAGAGACAGTCTGTGCTACACAGACTTACACATTCACTGTCCGCCCCTCAATCTCTGCACTAGACTATGAGGGACAGACACGTTCGCATTAAAGGGCTTAACGTGTTTGCTTTCTGTAGGGACAGGGACCTGTCGCTGGGACGATGACGGAAAGCACAGGTGGAATGTGTGGCAGGGCGGGGTGCGTGTCGTTAGAGCCTCAATTCCCTCTGTGTCCCTCATTTCCATTCTGAATCCTGCCTCTGCCACCAATTATGTGAATGACCTTGGACAACTCACTTTATCTCTCTCACCCTTAAGATCCTTACCGGTTAAAACCAGCACCACCATCACCACCAAATAAATACATCGTAGACTCCCTTAGGACTTTGTCATAATGTGGAATCCATAGATATATATATTTTTTTTTCACATGCATACTTTCAACTACATTTCAGAAGTCTACAATTAAAACCGCATCAATCAAAAGAAAATATTTCTCGTGAGTCAACAAAATTCATGTAACTTTATTTGGTAATGCAGGGAACCTCTCTACAAGGCAGGGAATGGCTTGACCGCGGGGCTCTAATTTTCACAGTGATTATCTTTGGGGGAAAAAGAGATTGGGGTTGTCTCATCTTGGTAATGGAAGTTATACCGGGTTATAAGGGGTTGAACTATCTGTCGTGGTTTCAGGCATCCATTGGGGGTCTTGAAATGTATCCTCTGAAGATACAGGAGGCCTATAGTATTTGATATAGAATATACGTACCATGTAACACATTATATTATATATATAATAAGTATATATGCATGCCCCAGCCAGAGTCACTGAATTCTCATATTCCAGTACAAGTCGTAGGCGCATACAGAAGGTTCCCAATTTTGATTGACTTACAATCACTTGATCAGCGGTATCACGTCTTGGGCCCGGATGAGCCACTTACCTACAAAAGCAACCACGAAACGTTCTCATTTAAAAAAATTAACCGACCAACCAAACCTCCAGTCTTTATACATGTCAGCGAAAAGCAAGGGGTTTAGAAAAAATAATTCACGTTTCCATCCTTCCCAAAACACGAACAATCCTGAGAATAGGAACATAGGTGTTTTTCCTTCATGCTGCTTTATTTATAGCAAACTTTTTCGCATCTCTGCTGCAGAAGGTCTTGTTATTAGAGTTATCGACAGCGTTTTCTTGGGCAGGGGTCCTGGACCGCATCCATCTGTAAATCACAGTAAACAGCATCTACACTTGCTCAGTTTATGGCAGAAAATGAAGAAAAGACTCTATAGCTTCACACGTATTGAGTCCTCTTAATACAAATATTTACAGTGGAGATTTGTAACTTAATAATTCCGGAAGCTAATCTTTCCCTCAACGGCTGAGAAGGTTTTGGTTTGTGATACAAACCGGAAGCGGTGAATTTACGAAAGTGGGTGTTGTCTGTCTGTCATCCGATCTGTAATGTGGCTAAAAAAACGGTTTGTTGTTGCCCGTCTCTGTCGCTGCTCTTATGTGATACAAGAATGCAAAGCGCCAGGGCCACTAAGATACAGCGGGTACTTACTGAAGCTGGACGTGTCTTTCCAGAATTTCCAAGGGCAATTTTACTTTGCTTACTCACCTAATGCCAAGCAACCTGAATGGAATGTTACTGTGCCTTAGAGGAACTTACCAATTTCGGTACGCTGAAAATTTGGTGGGGTTGTAGTGGTGTGCAAATGACCAGAAGGACCCTTCCAGATTACAGACGTGGCCAGATGCCTTCATCTCCTTGTTTGGCAGACCGTATATTAATTTGGGGCTTCTAAGGGGGACGTTACCCAATATTCATTTCCAGCTATTGTACATAGACTGCACAAGGCTCCGTGCAGTGATCGATCGCGTGGTCGGGACAAAGACGGGGGTTTGGCCTGGCATCTTTGCTACTTAAGGCATCACTTTTTCATCTTTCTCCTGGGATTTCAGATCCGTCCGCGCCTCCGGCTCCGGCCAACCTGCGGCTCGCAAACTCCACCATCAACGGCGACGGCAGCGTGACCGTGACTCTCGTTTGGGACACTCCCGAGGAACCGGATATCCCGCTGCATCACTACAAAGTATTCTGGAGCTGGACGGTCAACGGCAAGTCCCTCGTCCCCACGAAAAAGAAGCGGAGAAAGACGGCGGATGGGGTAAGTGACAGCCGGGAGGAAGAGAGAGTGGCATCTTCCCGCGGGGCTGTTGGAGCTGACGGCCACGGGTCTGGGCTAGGAGGAGGTGTGGGTGAAGCACGAGCTTCTATCCCTTGCGTCTGGACCGAGGAAGTTCAGAGAGCAGAGGGCCACGCGCACTGTTTCTGCCTTTGACGTTGTAAGCGAATCAGCTGAACTCGGTCCATCGATGCACTCGTAGCCAGATGGCAGTCAGAACTCCAGAAATGAAAGGCACCAAACTTATCCTCATACCACGTAGCTAGCGACGGAAAATGACATCATTCAAAATGCCCTGCGCATTTACGTCTTTTTCTTTCGTTTTGTTGGGCACCCCCTTTAACTCGAAGGGCAGGTGTTCATGTCTTTTCTGCTGCAAGGTGATTCCACCTGTGAGTCAATCAGCAGAATGGTAAATGGCTCAGAAAATGCGTGTTGGACAGTCCATTTTTCTCACTGATCGATTTCTCAGTATATTTTTCTCATTGATGTATTGTTTCTCATCAAAACAACGTGCAATGCTCCATTCCCCAGCCGCCAAGAAATAAAATCTTCACTGAACAGTTTGCTGCGGTGAGATTTCCATGCTCAGGAATGTTTTGTATCATATGAGATGTTCAGTGCATAAGGAGTCATAAGGCTTCCTTTCAGTATACATTCTTTTATTATGTTGTTATAAAACATGCATAAACACTTTTCCTCTAATTTATAAAGTTGAATTCCATAAATGAATAAATAAAAAGTGTTTGCAAGTGCTGTAAAAAAACGATAGCAAGACTTTCTTTGGTACCATTTAGAATTATGAAACATGTCTCCAAAACTCATCCCTGATATTTAGCTGTGGCATCGTTGGGCTTTTGCTTTTAAGAAACTTGCTTACAGTTCTGGCTTTTATTTGGGAGGACTTCGCAGCGAGCGCTAATTGGCAATGCATGCCGATCGCATCGAAAGAGACCAAAGAGCTAAAAGTGTGATCGCAGGACTATAAAGAAGCGAAATGTCACATGGGAAGCGCTGACATATTCCGTGGGCATTAATAACCAACCCAGACCAACGGCTTAGTTGGCGGCTTATTCCTGTGATGTACCAATTACATAAATAAAACGTGAACGGCAGATTTAATCTTAGTTGTCAATAAGCAGAGAGTAGCGTAAACCATGGCTCGCTATCTGATGAGTGACATGTATTTTTAGATGCACGAGATGTAAGCTGCCGTTTGTGCAAATCACTAAGGGGAAAACTTGACCGATTGAGAATTGAAATGAGAAATTAGAAAAATAGAAAAGAACATGAGAAATGGTGGAATTTTCTTCTTGGGGACCCATGGCGTCTCCTTTCCTAAGATGCCATCCACTCCCCTCGGTGGGGATGTTAAAAAACTTGCTCTTTCCAATGTGAATTTTATTTTACCTCTTTGAAGATCATCGTTTAGGGAGAGCAGTGTGCGTTCCAACAGGAGATACTGCCTGAACGCCATCGGGACACAGCCGTGCGTGCAGACGTGCTGTGGGGTCACAGACGGAGGGAGCCCGC
The DNA here is from genome assembly GCF_902729225.1 of Pteropus medius. NCBI lineage: Eukaryota > Metazoa > Chordata > Mammalia > Chiroptera > Pteropodidae > Pteropus > Pteropus medius. The sequence continues at coordinate 865,785 of NW_024354496.1, forward strand.
TGGGCTCTCAGCCTCCCCCTCCTGCAAACGCAGTCGATCGGCCTTGCAGAGCCGGCCGGATGCAAGACGGTCCTGTTCTGATACCGACGAGCCCAAATCGTAAAACGGCGCCTGTGAAAGTCACGCTCTTTCCCTGAAAAGACCCCCAGTTACAACTCAGAAATGTTAGCGGGGGATTGTGGCATTTAAGCAGAGGAGTTACTCACGTGATCCAGTGGTTGACAACTTCACACGGAACCCTTATTATCACATGGCGCGTGCCCCAAATGGGAATGTCTTTGCTGGACAGGGCATGCTGCTAAGTGCCTGCCATTTACTGTTAATGCTGCCAGCTAGACTGTTTGTAGACAAGTCCCCGTTAGCTTAGGTACTGTTCGATGTCATCACATGTGTTATATTTTGACGAATGTTTTGAATTCTAAGACACAAAAGCCTTATTTCCCTTAATTACGAGTTCTTGCGAGGGACGTCACTCTAATACCTGTAAGCCATAAAAACGGCGTTGGATTCAGAGTTAGGACACCTGTGTTTCTACCTTAGTCCCACCATCGAATACCTGATCACTCGGAATGTCATCTTATCTCTCAGGCTCATGAAACTTCCGGTCTGGCTTTAAGCCATGGCGCAAATTACGTTCATCTGACGTTCTTCATTTAGTATGTAGCATCACGCACGGACGATTGGGTGACTAGCTGATAACGGCAGAAAAATGTTCAAAGCGTTCTGTTGCATCGATTTTTTTCCTGACACCTTTCAGTGGAAATTTACTCATAGAAGATTTGGAATAAATATCAAGGATACACAGTTAAGGCCCATTCATAATTTTTCTGGGTAGGTGCCAACACGAGCCTCTTGCTTTATTTTAGACGGGTCCCTTTTCTCTCTGTGAAGTGATATCTAGACAAGGGTTCAGGGCAGAAATACTCATTTCCACACTGATGGAGAGGATCTAATAATTACACTGGGAACACAATTAAAAAAAAAAACAACAAAAAACGTGTTTTGACTTTTCTATGAAATGGATTTCGATCCATAGTAAAACTGGGTTTTCTGAGCCCGAAGGTAAAGAAAACCGTGTGACCTCAGAAAATCAGAGACCTGGATCAGTAGAGGCCAGCGGGGCTTCATGGTGACACGCGGCGTTCCACAGTGCACGGAAGGCTCGTGATGGTGTTTGCGTGTGTCTCTCTCATTCACAGGCCCACAACTCTGTGACTCTGGAGAGACTCCAGCCCGACGGTGACTACAGTGTGGAGCTGCAGGCTGTCGCCTACTGGGGACAGACACGCCTCAAGAGTGCCAAGGTCTCCCTGCGTTTCTCCTGCACGCACGCCGCCAGCGACAGTAAGTGTCTCCCGGTGTTAGCACAGAGTTCCCCACGCCATCCGAGCGAGACACGACGCAGGCCGAGCGAGTGTCTCGGTTGGGGTCCTGACTCGGTAACCTTCACGCTGATGAGCACGTTCACCAAACATCCTCCCAACGGTGACGCACGGAACAGTTTTATCTCTAAAACTCGTCTTCCGATTTCTGTCCGCATTTTATGTGCAATGGTTTGGTGTCATAATGCAAACCCAATGGGGTAACTTTCTCTGCCTCATTCTGACCCAATTTGCGACGGACGTCATTTTGGGTCCTTGCGCCTCGGCATACCGGTCTCTTAGGAGAGTACGGATCGGTGCACCATGAAAAACCGTCGCGTCCCCTATAAAACGATGACACGCCCGTTTTTATCGCTTGGATGCAGTGGTCACAAGTACCGCTGGAGAGGCTGGCTGCTCCGTCTCCGCTGGGCCAAGTGACGAAATCAGGCCACGCAGGTTTTCCCGGTTCCCAGTCTTTCTATGGCGAGTGGTTTGCTCGCCATGCACCAAGCAAAGCAAGAGGTCGGTCCTGAAGGACGGTCACCTCCAAGCCAGAAAATCACCTCCCCCTGACGTTTCTGGCTTCGTTCCGAGGCGGGGCGTGGAGAGGAGTCATGTGGACTCGCTCCTGGCCATGTTTTGGGGTTCAGGCCGATGGAAAGTGAGGGTGGCCTGAGGGGCGGGAGCTCAGGGCCGTGGACCCCGAGTCTGCCGGAGCCCACGCTGTCTGCCTGTCATCGCGCCGTGGGCTGCGTCGGAGGGTGGAGAGTGTGCCGAAAGGTTCCTTGGGTGTAGGGGAGGCGAGGCTAGGCCGGCCCCCCGGAGAGAGAGGTGCAGTGACTGCTCATAATTGCCTTTCACTACCCGGGAGAAAAATGGGTCCAAATCATGCTTTCCAAAAAGAACTAGAAACAGAACTTCCTACCTTCTTGAAGAGTCCTCCTTTCGGAGATTAAATGGGCTTGAAAAGTCTACTATTTCTGTGCCTATGATATTTATAGTCTATGATACTGTGCATATCCTCCTGTTTCTGGGTACAGTGTAACTTTTACCTAAAACTCCCATAGAAACGCTTTTATGTGTTCGGTCACTTCTTTGACTTTTGAAAATCCAGTCATCCATTCATTCGTTTATGAAACAGAAATGCGTGCCCGTGATTTACGACATTCCCGTGTCTAGTGATGAATACCATGTCATGCCGTATTATGCTGTAAATAGATGCACGCTGTGTGACATGCACAGCGTATAGACTGTGTTACATAGTGTCTCTGTGCCCGTGTTTATACACACATGCGTGTGCACACGTACACGTAGGCAGATCGTGCGCGTACACGTCTGCGAATGCACACACAGGCACGCAGACGTGCACACACACACACGCACACCAGGCCAGCTTTTCTGATGTTTCAACCCCTGCCCTAAAGCCCCTGCTGTTCGGTTCGGGACATAAGCACGTGACCGCGGTGACGCAGTGGTCGGGCTGTCCCCACGCAGAGCTGCAGAGGACCGTGGAAGCAGAAGCGGCTAACGCGGTGGGATGGGAGCCTGGGACAGTGAGGGGCTCTGCGGGCGCCCGGGCGTCGGCCGGCGGCCCCCACGAAGGCAGCAGCACGCGTGTGCGTGTGCGTGTGCGTGTGCGCACATGTGTGTGCATGCGTGGGGGAAAGATGAAGGAGGGCTGGGGGCAGTTCTCTGCCTCGGGGTCTCGGTGATTCCCACGTGGCACCCCCGATGTCCCCCCGGTCCGTGAACTGCAGAGTCATCTGTCTCGCTGCCTGAGCAGCACCTCCCCTCGGGAGCCAACGGGACCTGTAGTGTCGCACACCCCAAATCCACCTGTGCACCTCCTTCCCGCCCCGTCCTCGCCCCGGCTCCCCCACCTCGGATGTCTCCCCGATTCTTCCCTCTGTTCCTGCCGGCGACCGAGGCTTCTCCGTCCTTCCTCTCCAGAAATCCAATGCTTTTGTCTCCAGTTCCAGATTCTACGTGGATCCGTCCATTTCTTCCCCTCGTGCTGGCCGCTGCCACCTCTTTCTCAGGAAATTAAAGTAGCGTCCTAATGAGAGGTTCGGTTTCCACTCTTTCTTAACTGTCCATCCTCTGGACGGCAGACAACATCTTCTCGCGGAAACAGTAACGACACACGGCATTTCCCGCTCCCCGGGGCCCCCGACAAGCTCGTCCACCGTCCGTGTTCCCTTTGCGGTTCCCCCGAAGCAGACGTGTCCCCCTTCGCCGCGCGCCTCCTCCTTCCTCCCCGGCTTCCTTCTCAGACACATTTTTAAAGTTCCGCTTCACCCAAGACCGTGTTTCTTTCTGCCGGTGGCGAGGATGTCACCTATTATGTGACATAATTTCGCCTTCCCGTTTCCCTCGCTTTGTCCAATAAACGACATTTCTCCCCCGGTAGACGCTGCGATGGGGTTGCCAACTCCCATGTGTCCCTCCCCACAACCATGAACGAGGAGGAAGACGCCCGGCCTCGGCCGGCCTTGGTCGAGGTTACATCATCTAGAGCCTCGTCCCGGCCTGGCCCCGGGCAGTACTTTTTGGGACGCTGGATTTGCAGACCACACCTGAGGCCTTGGTCCGCTCCCTCCGCCGTCTCCACTGAACCCCGTGAGCTCGAGGTCCTCTGTGATTAGCTTCTTCTCCCATGCGCTCAAGCAGGATCGTAAACCTCTGTCTGTCCCCTTGAGCCACATCGCACGGCGTACGGAAAGCCACACGGTCCCCCGTAAATGTATCTACTACCCATCACCCATGTTCAGCTTCTGTCGCCTGTAAGCTCAGGCAGAGGTGTCTTTTCTGTGGCACGTGATAGACTTCACCGTGTGTGGTCTAGACACGTCCCTGTGGAAGTTGGAATCAGAGTGTCCCGTGTGCCCACAGCAGCCGTCACGGTCCACCGCTGAGCTCCAGGGGCCTATGCCTGATCGTGGCCGTGCTCCCTCAATACCGATGAAAGCAAGTTAATCCGTTGTTCCCTCTCATCGACAACCTCGACTGGGTCCTCTGCATCTGGACAGCCTGATTCTGAGTGTCTACGTCATGTTCTAATTATCTTTTAAAATTGCAGAAGGTTTTCCCCGACCAGCGAAGAGGTCTGATAGGTAAACCTGTCAAAGGCCACTCTGTTCTAAGGATGAACTGATTCCTCTCACGTGCAGCCAGGAAAGTAAAAAAAAAAAAGTAAAAATAATAATAATAATAATAACAAAAACAAGTAATAGTATGACGTGCCTGCAGTTACACACCCAGCTTGTGTCTCGAGGTGTCCTACAGAGGACCCCAGCTTTGCAGAGGATTATGCAGCATAGAGCTGGTTATTTGTCAAGATTTTATATCCCAGTGTTGATATATAATCTCGTAAACACAGGTATATAACTTTTACAAGAACGGTCTCTATTTCATCGTGAACCAACTGGAGGTAAAGAATAATTACAACTTGACGGTGTAAGGAAGGGAAATTACACTTTATAGGAAGGAAACTAGTAAATGTCACCATATAAATTACGTTTTGAATTACGTCTTTCCAGATCTGCAGGCTCCTAGGTGTTTCCCTGATAGATATTTCTGTGGAAGCAAAGGCTGAGTATGCGTGCAGTTTGATAGCATGGTCCCTTCAAGGATGAAAGACATAACCCGCCTTTAATGGAAGTGTAGCTTGCGTTTTTGGAGCCAAGAAGAATATTTTCAGGATTGACAGATTCCAAGTGTTTTATAGTTGCCTCACGCAAGTGGAATATTCTTTGAGGCCTGCGAAATAAAAACAGAACGCAGAGAAAATACCCCGAATCTCTCCATCTGTACAATTAATCAACCGTTTGACATCTGAAAAACCAGCAGAATAGCTAAATCCTCTGCACTTTTAGAACGATTAAAGAGTGGAAATGAGACCTTGGACCTTCGTGGAATGTGGTCGAAATGATTCTGTTCTGTTCTTTTTGATTCTGAAAATGTGGGGCGCAGGCTTCGAGGCAGCTGCCCAGTTCTAAGACAAGTTTGTACGCACGTCTCGTACGGCACGCGCTGGCGACACTACCTGTCAATAAAAAAAAGACGTTCTTTTATCTAGGACGACACACAAAAGTTTGCGCAGGATGGAAAAGGAAGGAAGATGGAGTCCACGTGCCGATTCGACCTCGTACCGAAACCACCAGACCGATTTGCTGGCGAAGCCTCAGCCTTCCGAATTGTTGACGGAGTTAGAAGCATCAATGGGCGTGTGGAAATCTTAACTCTTTAGTCAGTTGTCACTTTGAGTGTTACCAGGACCGGTCTCGAACCCCACAGGGGTGTCCGGAAAGGGAAGAGTTTGGGGCGGGAGCCCTGCGCCCGCCTCCTCCTGTGGGCCCGGCGCTTGCTGTGCTGTCGGCTGTCTTGGCTCCTTACAGGGTGTGACGCAGCACCTGTCATAAAGGAGTAGCCCATGACATCGTGACTTAGCGTAAGAAATCCGTATTGGGTCTTGGTCATGAGTTTGGGCACAGAGCTCCTAAAACCTTCGGGATTTCTTAAGTGATGAGGCTGATCAAGGCGTCTCCTGTTACGTTAAGGAGGTGACTTCTGGAAAGCGCCTAACGGTGGGGTCATCGCTAGAGGAGCCAACCTGTGGATAGAGTGTTGGCACTTTCGGGGCGACCCCCCCAGCTCCGGGGAGTGGGGGCGGGGCTGGAGTCTGAGTCCAGCCTCCAGTCGCCGGTGATTTAATCAGTCGAGCCTGGTTAAATGAATGAAGTGCATGTGAAAACTCAGAAGGACACTGTGTGAGGAGCTCCGGGGGTGGTGAACACGCGGAGATCTGGGGAGACTGACGCCCCTGGAGCGGGCAGAGAAGTCTTACCCACCCCGTTTCCCACGCGCCTGGCCTGTGCACCTCGTCCGGCGGACTGTTCCTAGCGAGTATGACGTTTCTCTGAGTTCTGTGAGCCGCACTCGCAAATGAATCCAGCGCACGGAGGGGGTCTGGGAAGCTCCGTGCATAGTGGCCACCGGAATCCCAAGTAGGAACTTGGACTTGTGACCGGTGTCCGAGGTGGGGGCTCATCGTGTGGGCTGAGCCCTTAGCCTGTAGGATCTGCTGGTCTCCACGCGCTGAACCCCGGATAGCCCGCGGGTCTCAGACACCTGCCTGCTGCTGTAGGAACCCCCCACCCCCTGACCTACGTATTGGATTTGGGTGAAGATCCCTTAAGTCTAAAGAATGTTTCTCATGTCCAAGCTTTGATTGGAACGATGTAAACTAAAATCCTCTAAATACGAATCCAACTATTAAAAGCCTCCTTTCCTCTCCAGTAACATCCCCCGGATGCCGGATGATGATTTCCCAGGTGTGCCGTGTCAGAGGACGTAGACACGTCACACCGTTTGCTCCTGGGCCATCCCGCCTCGCCCCGAGGCAGACGTGTCCCCTTAACCTCGTGCCTCCTCCTTCCTCCCCGGCTTCCTTCCCAGACACATTTTTAAAGTTCCGATTCACCCAAGACCGTGTTTCTTTCTGCCGGTGGCGAGGATGTCGCCTATTATGTGACATAATTTCACCTTCCAGTTTCCCTCGCTTTGTCCAATAAACGACATTTCTCCCCCGGTAGACGCTGCGATGGGGTTGCCCACTCCCGTAATTTACTATGCGTCCCTCCCCACAACCGTGAACGAGGAGGAAAACGCCCGGCCTCGGCCGGCCTTTGTCGAGGTTACATCATCTAGAACCTCATCCTGTCCTGGCCCGCAGGCAATACTTTTTGGGACGCCGTCACTGGTCTGCAGATCCGTGGGGCGATGCGACGTGCACCCTTTCCCGTTGACGTCACAGAGGGGACCCATCTTTCCGTTTAGGGCCGTGTACCAGGTGCTGAGGCACAGCGATGGGGTTCGATGAAAAGCGAGCGATCCTGCTCTGCCGACACGATATTTGCATATTAAAAAAAAAGCACCTCCATAACGAGAAATACTCTTTACACCTGTTATTTCAGTGAGAGCATCTCTGAGGCTGTTTGAAATTCTGGGGGGCACATCTCAGCTCCTTTCGGGTACTGCAACATATTCTGCTGGGTGCGGGGCGGGGGGTGGGTGTTATCACTTGGGCATGAGAGAATCTACAGTTGTATCGCCTTTCGCTTTTAAAAAGTCACTAAATGTGAATGAATAACAGTGAAATTAAAGACGCTGGGATGCGTCTTACCTCTTCGCCTTATTCTTAACCAGTCAATGAGAACGTTATGCTTTGTCGTAGAAGAACAACTCGGGAAAACTAGAAAAGGCGTTCTGGAAACGCAGGCCCCTCTCCCAAGACGACAGCCCAGCCGCCCGCTGGAGATCGGGGTGCCCTTCTATCAAGATGGCCGGCTGCAGGCGAAGGTGTACTGGAAAAGGTCCAAAGGTACGCACGGGATTTGCTGCTTCGTCACTCGCTGTAGGCGGCACGGTGGGGTAAAGGGACTTGGGGAAAAGCCAGTCTCGAGCCGTCGTATTGACGTTAAGGAAAACGCTGGCCGAACAAAACAGCGTTGACCGTGTTGTTAACGCCTTAGGTTCTGACGTCTGAGTGGGTTCCCGATCCCTAGAATCTCGAACACATTTCGAAATGAGCAACAGCCGATTGCTTAAATTTTATCATTTTATCAGGGATATGGACCCATCTTCTCATTTTTCCTGGAAGGCTGATCTCGTGTCCAGAATGCTCAAAATTGTCATGATTTTGTGCTGTAATTTTTGTCCTACATTGTTTTTTTTTTTTTTTAATTTAAGAAAGACCCATAACATAAATAATTTGGAAACGAGGAAAAAAGTCATCTTCTCAGTATCTTTTCGTGGACACGGTGTTTTAGTGGATTTCCTTTCAGAAATCCTCTATGCCTCTCTGTGTGTGTATAAGACACACATATTTTCAAGTAGCATTAGATGAGCATTCTGTGTTGTCATACTTTTCCAGAATTTCCATTGCTGCGTTGATCTACCGTAACACATGTCATGAGTCCACTGCAGAAAAACATTTAGGTTCTCTCACAATTACCATTTTGTAATTCATACCGAAATGAACATTTATCTTTGGAGTAAATTCTTCTTGTTTGCTTGAGTATTCATCTTTAAGATCAATTCATTTTGTTTACTTATTTTCTTTATTCTTAGAATGTTTATTTTGCATTACTGAAATAGTCCTTTTAGAATTATTTGATGTACATTTTTTATCTTTATCATCCTATACACTTAAAAACATAAGCAAAACAGATTGCTTCGAGACTCTGGTTTGAGATTTTTTTTCTAGTTCTTCCAAAGTGTTATTTCACTCAGGGTATCAGCCCATAGGCCGCAAAGAATATTGATGTTCATACTCTTCTTGTTCCAGAATTTTCTTCCAAGCTGCCGACGCCCATTCTGAAGCTAAAATAACATTACAATTACCATTAATATTTTGTCGCTATCATGTCTTCGTTAAAAGTAACAACCTTCAAACATTAAAAACGGTGTCATCGCTTATTCGGCATTGTTTATTAAATTAAAAGTTAAGATATTCGTAAGTTTTATAACCAATATTCAATTATAAAATAGGTTTCGTCTGTTGTACTTCTCTATTTTAAAGTAGAATTGTATGTCCGCGTGTCATATTAATATTCTTAACGAAACAGCGTACTTCATTAATGTGAGATGGAATTGTGAACATCTGTGGCAGAGGGGGTGTGTATGCGTGTGTATACACACACACGCTAACTCTAGAGAATCCGGCACCTCAGGTGACAGCTATGCCATAGAAACACGAATCAGAACAGCAGCTGTCACGTGGCAGCTTATCCTGCTGTCAGTCCGCAAATGTCCCATGTGACTTTCACCAGGTCACACAGCCACCGACGTAGGTGCTGTACTAAGAACTAGGCGCGCTCTACTTTCGTATTTTTCCAAAAAGCCCTTTTCATTAAATTATATCCATCCCATCTCCTTCGTTATCTGAAATCGAAAGCCAAGTTCGCATGTAAAACACAGCGGAGCTCGTTATGTTAGGACACTCGCAAGCAGGCTGCAGAAACTTCGGGAAGCCCAGAGCAGAATGAGATGCAGAGCACGTGTTCCAAGCTTATGCTACCAATATGACACGCAGAATCCCAAGCCAAATGTCCCCAGACACTTATAAAATATGTATATTTATAATCATCACAACTGTCGGAAAGGAAATACCTTTTCCATTGATGCAGAGGCATGCTCTTAGGTGATTTCTCTATAGAATGTGCACATGACATGTTTTTGTCACTTTGGACACGTTCGCTGGATTTTCTGGAATTTTTTGACTCTGTGAAATTATACATTTGACTCTGTGTGCAACTCACTAGATCCATCTTCAATGGTTTTCACCCCTGACACAAGTAGCCGAATGTTCCTGATTTATAGCCGGTGTTCGCCGGTGGGAACACTGAGTTTGAAACCCAAAGAGACTGGCGGCTGGGGACATCGGGGTGGAAGCGAATCTTGTTCTCTAATCAAGACAAAACTGTAAGCAGACATTGGTTCTTAGATGTCACCTTTCCGAAAAGTAGTGGTGGACAAGATGTTGGTTTTGGACTTGGAGTTGGGAATTTAAAAAGCACACATCTATTCATTTCCTTTGAAATTTCCCAAAGCGAGAGCTTCGAGGTTGTGGTATTATTTATTATGACGGAGCATAGAATTGGGTAGGACAGAGAATCAACCATCAGATGTTAGCCGTTCTCAACTTATTGCATACGGTAGTTGGGTTACATTAGTGAATACGCCAGAAGAAAGTACGTATCTTCAACAGTGAATTTGTAGAACAAACGTTATCGTGCAAGGACTAGTTTCTTGGCAAATTTTATTAATTAGTAATTTTATTATGCTACAGCTATCAGTTCATTTTTATCGTGTGATACTAGAATCCACAACAGGTCATTTTAGACTTTTTTCGGCTTTACGCTTAGTGTTTACACCCCATAAATATGAACAATTAGCTTGGGCAGAGAGAGAAAACATTTGTACTTCTGCTTGGAGGAGACGTGCCTTATGCCTTGTAGGTGTTCATGATTCTTACTTGAGTTGTACAAAACCAGGAAGTTTTAGTATCTGTCTTAGCAAAGCATTTTTACAAATATAGAGAGAACGAGGCATTATTTCACGAGAAGATATCATTCAACTAACATTTATTGAGCACCTACTATGTGCCATGTGGGTCGTTTGGCCGTGACTTCACCGATGACCTTTTCTACCTCGTGCTCACATTTCAGCACAGTTTTCCTGGGGCAGCGTACTGCATCCTCCACCCCCCGACTTTATTCTTTGGAGGGAGACAGTAAGCAGGATTTTGCGAGGCGCGCGTGGCTCCTCGGGTTCCCGTGCGCGTTCCTGGGTGACCCCCACGACTTTTTTTTGCTCCTTCCCGTTCTCTCCCGTTCGAAGAGCCCTGGTCTATGCAGATGGCGATATCCACACTGTGACTTCTGTGTGTGTTTCCACCCTGCAGACCCCAGCGTCAGCCGCTACCACGTGCACTGGTCTCCAGAACTGTGCGCCCACAACGAGACCGCCAGGCCGGAGGCGTCGTCCGCCACGACCCAGGTGAGTCGATGAGCGCCCTTGACCCCGAAGGCGACCGGCACTCACTCCGCCCGTCTGTGTGTGGCATCGGCCTGCAGCACGGGCGCAGCGTGCGTCCCCTGCATCCCTCACGGTCACTGATCCACATCTGAGTGAGCGACTAGCTGTCACCCGTTCACGAGGTGACATCGAGAGCGGCCACACACGGCCGGTCCCCGAACGTGGGGATTATTCTGACACCGATGCTCAGGATCTCTCGGACCAGAGGGACACGCTCCAGGGGCGCTGTGTGTTTCCTTTGAAAAGGGCAAAAACTTTGAATTATTTTCTGATTTTTCACTTGGCAGCACCGTCGCAAGGCATTACTTTTCGACTGTGCAGTGAATTTCTGTACGTTCCTGCCTGTCTTGCTTTGCCGTGTCCCTAACTGCCACCGACTCATCCAGCTAACGAAAGATCTGAGCTCTCCCCTCTACGCCACACACTGACCTTCTGACTTTGAACTTTCAGAGAACATTAAACTCCAGGGGAATAGGAGCTCTGTCCGTACTCCTTAATATGTTATTCCAAATATCTGCGATTACTGCCTGAGTTATAGAGCAGAATCAGCAAACCGAGAGGAAATGTTTAAGATGGCGTCAAATAAGCACGATGTCGATGACAGCGGTTTATATGTAATAATGCACCACGACGGTCCAAAATATCTAAAAGCATGGCCCCAAATGACAGCATATTGATACATGACCTGTAACTAGAACATTTTTCTTTTGAGTATTTTCTAAAGCAACAAGGGCAGTATTTTTCAAATCACGTGGAATCACATAAGTTTAAGATGGTAAGATAAAACAAGTCATTGGTTTTGCAGAAATAGTTTTTTTTGTTGTTTGTTTTTTTGTTGTTTTTTTTACTGGATTTGACTTTTTCTACCAGAGGCGTTCCTTTCGTTCACCTGTAAGCTCTTCCCAACGTGTATGGCCTTCTGTAAAAGTAAAAAAACTGATATTTGAAAAAGGGAAATGTATTTGCAGAGCAGAGGACGAAGCAGAAGCAGGATGTATGAAATGTTTTGTGGGCTTGTCCTCCTTCCGCGTGCCTTTGGATTCACAGAGAATCGGGCTTATTTTCAGGCGGCTGGACATCGAAGTGTATCATCTTGCGTCCATGTCACTCTTTGTATTAACCGTGCCCTGTGTCTGCCTTTGCTTGTCCCTTCTAGATAAAGGGCCAGCCCCTCCCCTTTGCTCATTCTCACATTTCCCCAAAGGGACCCAGACAAAGGTCCCCCCTTTGTCTTTGGTAAGCACGCATGGACCCCTGGGAACTATCAGCTAGAACGGAAAAGCACCACAGACAGACATGAAAGAAACGTAGTTATAACAAACGTGTTATAACTGTCATCTTTCTATGTTGCTGTAAAGTTATATTCTAAGCCTCTTAATCCTTGGCGGTTTAGCCTGTTTTTCGTATTTCTATTGAGTCACAGTAGTGTGGCAGGAAGCAATGACTGCACTTCAAAACGGGGGGCAAGGGGTGGATGACAGCTCTAAAGGAATATACTAATTTCGTTTTCAAGAAGAACTTACATATAAACTAAGCCCGTGTCCCAGAGAAGCCCCAGCCAGCTTTTTCTTTTTTTTCCTATTGAAAATAATTAGATTTGTATTTACGGCTTGACACAGCCACCTGCACCGCCGCCAGCTCCCAAATGCTGGCCGCGGAGGGTGCAGTCGGCCGCCTTGATGCGGAATTGCGAGGGTCCTGTGTAAGTCTGGAGGACGTGTCTCGTGCCGCTGTTGTAATCCATCAAAGCGTGGACACTGCTGTCTCCTTTGTCCTTGTTTCAAAAGACATTTTACACCCACTCCATCCATGCCCAGGAAAATCGTCTTATTATGATTGAATTATTATTATGGAATTTGATTTCATCTCCTGCCAGTTTTTTTTTTTTCCAATCCTTCATGAGATTTATTGCTAGCGTGTTTTCTCTCTTGCTCCAGGAAAATTATATAATTCTTCAAGATCTGTCATTTTCCTGCAAATATAAGGTGACCGTCCAACCAAGCCGGCCGAAGGGCCGCTTGAAGGCAGAAAGCATTTTCTTTACGACTCCAGCGTGCTCTGCTCTCAAGGGAAAAAGCCACAAGGTCATCAGCTGCCTCGAGGGAGCAGGTACTCCTCATCTCAAGTCCCAAGTGCCCCTCTGGGAAATTCGCGGCTGTATCCACATGTCCAAACCTTATTCCAGTAACTTCTAATAACTCTCCCGATTACCCGCATGTCTACCCTTGTCACTGCGGCCATTTCTGTCCTCTGAGAAACGGCATGTCCTGCCAGATTGCAGAATCCCTTCCCCTTTATCCATCCCAAAGCCGGATGCTATAGATAACCCCCAAAGGGTCAGAAGCACTTAGCACAGAGTGGCCTCGGTGACGGTCCCAGTCGCACACTCTCCCTACGTGTCAGAGAGGTGACCATCCGTAACCGGGCTTGAAGACCGCGGTGACATGGCTTCTACGTCCCTCCCACTGGGAGGCCACCCCCTCTCCCAGGCTGGCTCTAAGTCCGCTCACCATCTCGCTCTGTCCGGTAGCCTAACCCTGGGTTCCATCTTCGAATGACGACAGGTCACGTCCTTTCCAAAGTGCTGGCCAAGCCGGAGAACCTGTCTGCTTCGTTCGTCATCCAGCATGTCAACATCACAGGCCACTTCTCGTGGACGATGGCCAAGGCCAACCTCCACCAGCCCATGACCGGCTTCCAGGTGACGTGGGCGGAGGTGACGACGGAGAGCAGACAGAACAGCCTGCCCAACAGCCTCATCTCGCAGTCCCAGATCCTGCCTTCGGTAGGTGTCACCTCGGTCACCACGTCCGTGGCGCTCGTGGTCACTGCTCATGGCGAATGACCTTCAGGGCTGGCTATTTCTGTCGCGCCGAGGGCTGTGTGATGGAGTCTGATTTCTACATTTTCTTGTTCTGAATGTTCAGTTTTGCAAGTAAACAGCACAGCACCAGTGTGATTGTGAGTAGAATAAACTGCCCTCCTGACAAATTGTGATGGCCGGAGCCAGCTCGCCAGCAGCCTGCTTCCTGTCGTGTCGTGTTCCAGTCCCTCGGCCATTTTATTCTGTCTTCATTCACCTCATCTCCCTCCCTCCAACTGGACATGTCCTGTTGGAAGCGTTAAATGCGGGGGAAATAGCTTTAAAAAGCTTGTTGTTTCTCTTCCTTTTCGCCCTTCGAATTTGGCCAGACTCGATAATGAACTGGCCTGTCTTCAAGGCCACTTAATTCCTTGAAAAGCGGGAAAAAAAAAAAAAAAAGAAAGAAAAAACCCATGTGTGAACCTTTATCCTCCTTAAAAATGCCCTTAGAATACCCAACTTCTGCTACAAAAAACAAAAAAAAACGAACAAAAAAACCCAGCTTAAATCCCGGAAGGAAAAATTCCATGGAATTAGAAGCAGTTATTCTACGAGTGTATTAGGTTTTATTGAGTTTCGAGAAGAATGTGTTGGCATCCAAATAAACATTTTCGGTTACGGGCACTGACAGATACCGTGTTTTAAGGGAAAGCAGTTGGCTCGTCCGCAGCAATGTGGATGCTCAAGAATTCACATCACAAGACGTGCCGATGGGAGCTGCGGGCCATGGGAAAGTCTTCTGTCGGGGCGGGCGGCACGTCCCCCCAAGGGCGAGCCTGAGAACTGGCAGGGTCAGTCTCGCTGTGACTCTGCCAGGGTCTCGGGGTGCCAGGAGCGGAGCCGGGCGCCGATGGCCTGTCCAGCAGGGGGGTCGAGCGAAGGAGGGGACCCAGCCTGCCACGGACACCGCGGCACTGAGAAGCACCGTGCGCACGGGTGCGTCCTTCACCCTGTGGCTGCGTCCGCTGTGTCTGCTGCTTCGTAAAGGCCGTGGACGACTGTGTCCTTTTCTGTGTCCCCCTCAGGATCACCATGTCCTCACCGTGCCCAATCTGAGGCCATCCACCCTGTACCGGCTGGAAGTTCAAGCGCTGACCACAGCGGGGGAAGGGCCAGCCACGGTCAAGACTTTCCGCACCCCCGACCTGCCTTCGTCCTCAGCGCACAGTGAGTGTGTCCGCCACCCCGCCTCCCACCCTCCGGACAGACAGAAAAGCCTGGGCGAAAACCGAAACGCGTCCTCAGAGACGCCTGTGCCACGAGAACTCTCTTGACCTGAAAATTCTTCCTTCCCGTTTACATCCACCTACTGGATTTTATTTTAGCCTAAATTATATGGTGGATAATTGTTCCCTTTCTCATCCTCCTTCCTCTCTCTCTTCCTTTCCTTCCTTCCTTCCCTTTTATTTGGACACAAAGCATGCTTTTCCCTCGCCTTTGAAACCATAAATAAATGTGGGAAACACATCTATAATCTCGTATCAGTCTGAAACACTTTTATAATATTTTGCAAAGAAGCTCATTATTACATACATTTTACTGTCATCTACGACATACGTTTTCTTCATAATATGACCCAAATCCATCTACTTGATTTACCGCTCAATCAAGTAAATTTTTAAAAAAATCGTTACCGACAGTTTCAAAGCAATGAGCCTCTTGCTGATTTTTAAAGATGTGTTTTGCTTATTTTTTTTTTCCCAGCTTAAACTTTCAAAGCTGCACTGAAAGGGTTGCGTGTTGATAAGAGAATTGAGAAGTAATCCTAGTTTTACTTCCGATTTCTTTAAACGGTGGGTCAAACGTGCCTCGCTAACTTTTTTTCTTAAGAATTTAAAGAGAAACAGAAACTATCGCAATGAGAGTTTGACGGCCCCTTACCTTTCTTTTTTGGGGTGGCGGAGTTGGGCGACTACTTCTCTGAGATTCCTCAACTGAGATTCTGTTTAGTCAAAATATCAGTTAATTTTTAAACTTTTTTTTGGAAGAAATACAGAGAAGTTTTATTTGCTTATAGAACTTAAGAAAAGGAGCTTGTCCTGTTTCTCTTGTGGTCTTTTGGGCTTTACAAAGAAACAGGTGGGAAGAGGTGAAAACTAGAAAGAGACAGAGAGAAAAGAAAGGATGATGGATGGACGTGTGTACTTTTGGGTGCAGAAAGGCACAGATGTGTCAGGGGACGTTTGCCTGGCCTAACGCTTTCACTATAGATAAACGTTATTTATTCGGACTGTTTATTCAACACGTACAGAGCAGAATGACCGATAGGTAACTTGTGTCACTTCTTAGGGCCACACCTGAAGCACCACCATCCACATCATCACAAGCCTTCTCCAGAAAGATATTAACCTGCTCCGAGGGATGTCTGAAATGGAGCGAATGGGCGAGCTCGTTGAACCGCAGGACCGGCCAAGCGTTCCCACAGCAGCAATAGCTCCCCCACCACAGGATGCCACGCTCCCACGTCAACAAGTACTTCCGTCAATCAAGGATGCACCCAGAAACAGGGACAAATGCCGAGTCAGTGAAGATGGACACCGGTTTTCTGTGAGAGTAGAGAATATGAAGACTCCGCCTACTTAACTGCAAATTCTGTGTTCGTACGTGCTTTTGCGAATCGCGATGGAGTTGGTACAGGATTGCCTACACTTAGAGCAGCAAATTGTCCATCAGGACAAGTCAGCGTAACAAATACCCAGTTCGTAGACACAGTCAGCGTCAAGTTAATCAATGGAATTTTTAACAATTAAAATATTGATTTGATTAGCAAAGCCAACTAGGACGATACAATTTTTAGGCCACATTTATTCCAATCTTGCGTAAGATGATCTTTATTACGTATGATTTTTAGCTGGAAATTTTAACCTGAAATATACCAATGCATGCACATCTAAAAATGCTGTCACTTTAAACACCCTAAAGCTTCATTTTATGCAAAGACAAATGAGTGTTCAATCCGTAAATTATGATGTCTGGGAGGCATCCAAGGCAGGAAGGATTCGGTAAATTCAGCTGCTGTCCAGATTTTGCCTTGGAGAAATTTAAATGCTTTTCTGAGGATACTTTTTAATATTTCATCCTATGAGAGACTTTCCTGCTATGTTCTCTTATTTATATTTGCCTTTTTCATTAACACAGGAAACTGGTGCTTGTATGGTTTGTTTACCAGTTTTAGGTATCTAAAAACTTTACAGAACCTGTTTCTTAAAATGAAAGAAAACATCCCAATTCTTGAACAGTCTCACGTTTTTACTGAGACTTGCCTTCTCTCAATCAAAGTAATCTATTTGTATGGTAGAATATTCTCGGTAATATAAAAAAAGAGGAGTCTCTTTGATTGATAGAGGACAGATATTGGCCTCGAATGAACCTTTGCTTTTTCAAATCCGTTACATGTTATCGTTTGGGAAATTTTACAGGCTCCGAACTACTGCCTCTTCGGACAAACTCGTCAAACCATGTTATGAGTCTGTAGTGTCTCAGTGTCTACTGGGGCAACCTGAAACACAGAAATGTCTAGTTTAGTCATTTTTTTCTTGAGGACTACCCAGATATGTGGTTTGAAATATGCCTATACTCGTCCACAGTTTTAAGCATGTGCACTTATACCTAGATGCACAAGAGTATGAATCTCTGAAGAAATTTTTTCCACAGCTCACTGGTTCTGGGTAAAGACCTAGTTCTTCTAAAGGTCACAGGGATCATATATTTTCCCCATCACTGTTGATTCTATGAGAAAAGAATCCTTTATCAGAAATAAACATTTTGAAGGAAAGGCTTCCTCGTTTCATGATCTAAGCAGGTGAAATGGGGACACTTTCGGTAACGTCCCTCTTAGGGGTGGCCGGTGGGGCTTGGTGCTCCTGGGCCAGGCGTCCAGCTCAGGAGGCCGAGGCCCCATGAGGCCGCACTGCCGTGACTCAGAGCCCATGCCGTGTAAAAGAGACAGACACCGTTTCCACTAGTCTCTGGATGCCTATCTTTGAGAAGCTCGGCCTGTAGCACGGATACTGATGATAGATGCTGAGAACTGTGTTCTGTGCATTAACATGAAAAAGTCGATAATGCAAGAAGTGTTTTGTGGCTCCGTCCAAGTGATAGAAATCAGAAGTATCAGAGCACAAGTGCGTTCTGGTTCTGAGTGGTTCTCTGCAGCTTCTACCACGGCCTGGGACGGACTTATCACAAATGTGAAATTACCTGGCTCCAAGAATTACATGTTCTCAATGGAGAGAACAGGAAGCAGCCTTCATTTAAAACACCCCCTCGCTTGAGCGAACACAGAGCGTGTCTCTGAAACTACCATATATTCTCGTGTCGTTACCAGCATCTGAATTTCAAATTTCTAAAATTTCTAAAATTAAGACTTGCAGTTATCGGCCACAAATCTATCTTTTACTTTAATTCATCATGAATAAGCCCTAGTGTTTGTGCCGACAATTTTTTTTTACTGCTGTATACCTTATAATGCAGGAGTATATACCTAGATACAATATATTATTATTATATAAGTTTAATTTTATACAACTTAATGATGTTTCTTTTGTCTGGCTAATAGACATTGAGCAAATATATTTTTACTTTGGATGAAGGTTCTGAAGCTTATACCATCCTTAAAAACTCTAAAGCAGCTGTTACGAGCATGTAATTTTGCTATAATATTAAATAACTTAAATTTTATTAGTATCCTTGGGAGCAAAATCCTATTAATTAGGCAATAAAAGCTTCTTTTATGAATTTCAAGAATCCACAATCGTATTCAGTGAGCAAAATATGTTGACAGTTTTTGAATTATAATTTGAAAGCCCTAATAAAGGGATACAATGTTTTTTATTTTAAAAACATAGTTTTAGTGGCTAATTCACTAATGCGTTTTATTGAAATTAGATGCATCTCTGACACACGGGGAAAAACATATTCAGTGATAGCATTTACTCTTTAAAAAATGGAGCTCATCAAAATATAAACCCATCACATACAGGTGTGTGATTTGCTATACACTGCAGTGCTGTGCATTTGTTCACTCCCTGAATTCGCTCATAATGAATTCATTTCTTCTTCTATGTGTAGTGGAAGTCCTTGGAATGATTTTGATAAACGCGTGCCCTTTCAAGTCATTGTAATATGACCTGTTAGAGACAATCGTGCTCATGACAGGCAACGTTTGGAAATGTTTATTAAACAAAATTCAAAGTTTAAAAATACGTCTGCATCCTAGCAACCTAAAACGACCTGTAGCCGTCCATGGAAGGCGTTTGTTTACCGCGGCGCTCTTAACCTTGGGGGCCGTATCATTGTCTGTTGTAGGGACCATCCTGGGCACTGTGGGGTGCTGAGCACCAGCTCTGGTCAGCACCCACCAGGTGCCGGCAGCACCTTGTCCCAAGGCGTGACAACCCAGAATCCTCCCGACAGTGCCAGCCACCCCCTGGGGGATCAAGTCAGCCCCGGTTGAGAATCTTTGCACTGCAGAGTGACCTTTCCTGACGGGGTGAGAATTTGCCCAGTATCGGGAGTCCCGTAAAATGCAGGCGTTAAGCTCAGTCTGGGGAACAGCTGCAAGCGATTACATTTGACCTCAAAGCCCGAAACCCTGTCTTTTATGTCCAGTGAGAAGCCTATTAAAAAGACTGAATTTTGACATGTGTCTGCATCATGCGAGGACAAACATTGAGGCTGTCCTACGTGCCAGTCAGCGTCACTTGTGAAAATGACTTACCGGTTTGACGCCCTGTCTTACACCGCGTGATACAGGTTTCTTCGAGTTCGCTCACTCCAGTCATTGCAGACGCCTCCAAATCTTGTTATTCGAGTTTCACATTGGAAACCGGAACACGAGTGCTACATGTCTGTCGCATGTACTTTAAATAAAATTCATTTAAAATACAAATAAATGCATCAAGATGCTGACTCTTATCTGTGGTTTTGCATGGCCAGCCTCAGCGTCTCCCCTCTGCGGAATATTTTGGCAAGTTATACGGTGGACAGAGTGGTTAACAGAGGTCTGTACGTAAAGCTATTATTTTTTCTTTACTTAATTATATTATAGTATGCAGATAACAAACTGCCACCTTCTCATCCAGTTGGTCTGTAGAAACCATGTCCCTTACAGTGGCCATTTAAAGTCAATATTTATTTATGTATGTAATAAAGTTTGATTTTCGTGTGTGTCTGTCCTGTTATTTAGAGAGAAGTAATCTTGTAAAAAAAAAATTGTAAAAAAACAAAAAAGTATTGTAAATAGCCTGATGTTCTGTGACTCATTATTTTCGTGTTAGAATTTGTACATACTGATTCAATAATAAAGTATCCTAAACCTGCCCAGCGGACTAGACTCATTTATTTAAAAAAAAAAAAATTCATTGAGGAAGGAAAATGAACCGTTTCGTATGCTGCCGGGGAGATTAAAAAAAAAATTAATATTCCGGCATGAGTGGAATTTGAGGTCTGGTAAATGTAATGAGACCTTGCCATCCTAATGAAAGTATTTTGGCATTTGACGATCAACATTTTGAATTCTTTCCTCATATTTATAACTGCTAATCCTGTTGGTTCTAGTGGCATTTTGGGGGGATCGACAGTCTACTGTTTTAAATTATATCGCCTCCCCGCACCTGCTCGTAGGAGGTGTCCAGCAAATACTAGGTGTATGTGACACCGACAAGCCGTCCTGTCTGGCTTTGCATTTTCAATGCTACAGACCGCATGCGAAGCTTCATGTCCCAGCTGCTGACAGCTGCCAGCATGTCCTGCTTCGAGATGCAGTGGACATGCAGCACGTAACCCATAACGTGGTGTCATCCGGGGGAACGTGAATCATCTTTTTTTTTCGTCCATAAAAACCTCGTCTTTCTTTCCCGACACGTGTATTAGCAGGCGGTTCCTTGGTTGCTGGCAGGTGCCCGGTTCGGGTCTAGAGGCATGGACTAGGAAAGGCGGGCTCCCTGTGTGCGTGGTTCTCCTGCCCGGGACACACACTGCTGTGTTGGGGAGTGACCGCGAGGCTCCTGAGTAGTCAGGTGCTCGGTCAAGACTTGTGTGGGGTCGACCGTCCAGCTGAGCCCCCAGCCATGGGATGTTTATGCCGATGGTAGCATCTTCAGAAGTACAGCGTGGTGGCGTCTCTGGGAAGCTGAATGATATCAACGCCATCCACAGAGCTCGTGCAGACTTCGCTGGGTTTTACAGGCTTAGAGTGTGTGATAGCGTGTGACTGTGTGTGTGTGTGTGTGTGTGTGTGTGTGTATACACGCATGTGTATTAATTAGTTCTATGCAAGTTTATCATGTGTGCGCCATTGTATTGAAGAAGAACATCTAAAAGACAATTCCTTAAAACAGTTTCAAGGGCGTTTTGCAGATTTCTGCACATTTCTCTAAGGCCGAATGCATTTGTTTTATGCCGATTTTAACTTCAGGGCTACGAGAATGATCGACTTGCTATATGCATTTGGTGCTGGCTTGAATTCCACTCAATGAATCGTTTTCCTAAGGAGGCTGCATGCCTAATGAGTCTGCTTGCAAAAACCTGTCTCGCCCAATGAAACTTAAATTTATGTGTAACTAAAAACTGTAGCTTTGAAAAGTCACTTCACGAACTGAGAGAAATTCAAGCGGTTATTTATGGTCGAGAAGCAGATTTGAGGGAAAGCAAAGAATACTGAATTCATTAGCGTTTAAAAAAGCCAAACATTGCCTGAAGTCGAGAACTGATTCGAGCTTCATATTCATGTAACGAAGACTGACTTTTGAACGATGACTTCTGATTATTACCGTGACCCAGGGTCAGACGCTGTCCAAATTGGCTGCCTGCTAGATGCCCAGGGGACATTTTAACAGGGGCAGTGACTTCCAGCACCTTCAGATCTGCAGTGATGAGTAAACATCAGGGTTTTAAAGGGTCCCCAGAGAGTTCTAATATGTGCCCCATGCTGCCAGCCGCTCCCCCAGACCAGGAAGACGCATGGGTTGAGAAAGGTCAAACATTCCCGCTTGCAGACCCCAAGAAGCACAAAGTCATCGAGAAGACTCACAGTGACTGCAGTGCAGTGAAATGAACTGTCCTCCACGACTATCTGCTCGGCTACATGACACACAACGATACAGACGTAGCTAGGAGTTTGCACGCGAATATATACAGGTATAGACAGGTGTAAGGATGCAAAGTGTCTAGTCAATCTTTTGGGTGGAATTTATTGCGAGAAATATTGATCAAACACAGAGCCATCTCTTTCTCGGCCTCATGCAATAATAGCTGTGGAGAGGTGGCTTCTGGGGACTTAAACGTAGCCAAAGACAGGCAGATTGAATGGAGGAACAGACACTATTGCATCATGAGCCACGTGCAGCCAACGCCGATTTTGAACCACCCTCCCACCCCAGACAGATCTTTCCTCCTCGCCAGCCAGCGCCCGTCAAATGCGGTCGGGTTCATTCTAAGTGACGGAAACCAACCCTCCTTCGCTGCGGTCACCTCGTATCGATCGTAAAGCCCCCTCTGTACTCCGCTTGGAGAAACAGCTAACAGAATTAACCTCTAGAGCGGGCATGTACTGGGGGCCGACGAATCACAAAGCCCTCGGCTAAACGCGTTATTGGCGTTAGGTCATTCATTTGTACTGCCACGGTCTGGGGCTGGTGGCCCCCGAATGCTGAGACACAAATTGTCCGAGGCAGCTGCCCAAGAGCAGATGGCTAGAGAGTGCCAGAGTCTGAAAATGAGCCCAGGCCATGAACGCCAGGCCAGCATCCTGGCAGGTGACCATTAACCCGCTAGCCTGTCCTCCCAAAACTCGGGTTACAAAGGTACCGTGTAGCCTGTGAATAACCACACGGTTTTACATGTGTGCACGTACGACATACTAGGCACATACATACAACATACTATGTATATAGGTATGAAATGTGTGTGCATGTGATACTAAATATATTTATGTGTGATACTAAATATATTTATCTGCGTCTAGACGGACAGTAAGTTCAACGTCAATGAGACTTGATACGTCGGAGGGTTTTTTTCCTGGTTTGTTAATCCTGCTTTGTGTTTGTTTTTTGAGTTACACCTGACTGATTCCAACGGAATCCTGAAGGTGGGAATTTTTAGAGCTTCGGAACTGATCCCAGTACGCAGCCAGAGAAAGAGAAGACCCCGTGCCTTAGGGAGGTTTTTGCTGAGTACAGAACTGAAGGCTGTTGCAATGTGCCCGCAACCTGACTTAGGCTGACTTTCTCCCACTGGGACCTGGCGTTGGCAAGTGGCATGCACACTAATGAATACAGGTAACGTGAAGCTTTTTATGAAATCATTTCCTTTTTTTTCCTGTCTTCCTTCCCTATCCACATAGGGGAGAAATCACGATCGTTTTATTATTTTACATAAAAATCCTCCCTCCTTCTTATGTCTGGGACATTCGGAAGAGGACTGACTTTTACGGACTCAGTCACCGACTTGAAGAAAAGTCCTCTTTTTCTATAGGCAACATTGGTTTTGTCGGGCATGACTCACCACCACCCAGGGACTGGCCAATATTTGCCTCGTTCCCACTTATCATTCTCTTTCTGTCAATTAACCCCTGGGATGGACACTAAATCTGTGCGTCTAGACTGGAGATTTTAAGAGGACAATTAAAAGAAGCTCCTCCTGCAGATTTGATATGACTAAATGTTCTGGTTTACAAAATAATATAAGCAGTGAGGTCCGTAACCTTTGGCTTGAGCCTGTATTTCTGAGCGCTCACCTGCCAAGTCGAATGAGAATTTAGGTGGAAGATGTACTTTTGTGGTCATTTTGCATGAGCGAAATTTCTTTTTACAACAGTTATATAGAGATCAGTGATTACTGAATGAACGACATCAAATGTTAGACCTAAGTATCATTAAGAAATTATTTTCCTTAACTTAGAACAAGTTTATTCATCGATGGGTAGTTTGAAGACCCAGGACTACTGTTTGTCCGCATGAGGATAATCACATTTCTTCCCAACCCGAATGCATTTGCAGGTCGAGGATTTAATATTGAACGCACTCACTGGTCCCCTGTTCCCCAAGGTCATCATTATCCTACGCGAAATGGCCGATAGACGATGCCCCGGTATTTCTGTGAGGAGTGAGGCAAAGCATTTTCGTGCCTTCTTCATTACCAAGTTCACGTACAGCACCTCCTTCACCCCAAACGTCAGGCTGTGATTCTGGTCCCAGGCCTGGGAGAAGATGCCAATGAGCTGGCATCTCTCCTGCCATCATCCGTCAGAACTCCCCTCAATGTCCCCGCAGAGGTTCCCAGAAGTGGCACCAAGACTGGGCCAAATTCTGCTCAAGGCCAGGCCTGCAGCCAAATGTCCTCCCCACGCAGGCTTGTGTCCTCTGCCACGGGGTGGACACAGATGACTGCGGACCTGCGTTCCCCTGCCACACTGTCATTGGGCAGGTGCCGGCTTCCTCACGGAGGGCCCAAAACAACACGTCGGCATTTATCCGGTCTCCGAGCAACACGGCATCTGCAAAAAGCGAAAGAAAATACTGAGTTTCACGGGGAGTAGGAGCCAGGCTCTGCCCAGGGGGCTGGGCGCCGCCAGCCAGTCTGCAGCCACCACATCGGTTCATCGGCCGCCTGTCCCAGCGGACAACCCAGAATGCATTTGGGGACATGGATGGCGAACTCTGCGAGGTCTCTCCTTTCAGAGATAAACTTTTGCACGAAGATTTTTACGGCCTTCGGCGTGCGGTGGCGAGGGCTGCTTCCCGTGCTGGAGTCGCTGTCCGTTTGTCTCGCCCCGCAGCGAATGTTTAGGACTTGGCTGGGCCGTGGAGGACACGTTACTCCGATGGCAAAGAACCCACGTTTTCCTATACGCAGTTCTAAAACTGGGTGTCGCTTAATGCGTTGAGTAAATTCACTACCTGCTGACAAAAACCACACTTTTCTTCTGTTATGCCTCCCTGTTTTACACTTGTATGATCCTATAATTAGATTGTAAATTAATAAAAAATACTACATGACAAATTGGTGCAGCCACTATGGAAAACAGTACGCAGGTTCCTCAAAAAACTAAGAATTGATCCACCATATGATCCAGCAATCCTACTACTGGGTATTTACCCCAAAGACTCGAAAACCCGTATCCGAAAATACATTTGCACACCGATGTTCATAGCAGAGTTATTCACGGTGGCCAGGACATGGAAGCAACCAAAGTGTCCTACGATACATGATTTGCTAAAGAAGCTGTGGTACCTATATACAATGGAATATGACTCAGCCATAAGAAGAGATGCAATATTGCCATTTACGATAGATGGACCTTGAGATGATCATGCTAAGCGAAATAAGCCAGACAGAAAACTTTGAAAATCACATGATATCACTTATATGTGGGATATAAACCTAAAAGCACAAATGAGCAGAACAGAGACTCATGGACATGGACAATGGACTAGTGGTTACCGAGGGTGGGGGGAGGGAAATGTAGACAGGTAAAGGGGTCAAATATGAGGTGAAAGAAAGAATTCTAAGTATGGGAGGTAAACTCACACTGTAAATATATATATGCCTTACCATTCAACAGTAAGAAAAAAAAGAGTAACATGAGAATAAAAAAAAAAATACTACACGAAGTGTGTGTAATGAGGTCTCCGAGTTTGTGAATTAACAAAACAATCCATTGTATTTACTCAACCAAACACCATATATATTAAGCAGTGATTTTTTTAAAATTGTAAATGAAAAATGATGTATTAAAACATTAAGAGTGAGCTCTTTGTCAGTATAGCTGGCAGCTCAGCGAGACTCTGTCTGCGGGCTCTTATTTACCTGCTTTCTGCCCCATCATTTATAAACGGTGGTTAGGAGACTAGTTGGTGTGTCAGAGGTGACAGCTAAATATATATATTGTCCTTTTTTATTTTAAAAAAAATGAATTAGCCAGAGGACTGTTGATCGACATTAGACCAAAATGATGGGAATACTCGGTTCGTGGAGAAACATGCCCTTTCTGCACGAGTGACATGTTTCTTCCAGAGCTATGTGTATATTTTGGTAAGTTCTTTTGCATTCACTTTTGAACACAAAGGACAACAACAGTAAACGATCTCCATACTTTCTTTGCAAGACTCACCATTTTTCATCCGCCACTGTAAAACCAAGGCGTCTTATAACTTCACTAGACGTGCGCGCTAACGGAGAACGCTTTGCCGTAACTACAAATAGATCGTTAGCTTGTTCCTGCGAGCATCTCATTGTCTGAAGAGATTCGTTTTATTTCTGAAGCCATGATAGATATAGACACGAGCTGTCCGAAGACACACCAAGATCAGATTTTCATGCGAAGCGGATTTAAAGCATTAAAAGCCGAAATGCTCGCCGGCAGCTTTGACGGAAGAATGCTAAACGTCGACTCTCTCCTCTGAATTTCTCGCGACAGCCCGACTGCCAAGGCATCGCACAGAACGCAGGATCGTTTTCCTCCTCGATCCTCAGGAGCTTCTGCGTGCCAGCTGGCAGCATCCGATGGCAGGGATGCGCACACGACGCCTGCCAGGAGACGTGCCCAAACGGCTGTCCCCGGAGATGGGCTGGAAGCCCTGCCTTGGAAGAGATTCTGCTCGTTTCGAGGCTTCTATTTTAAGCCATTTCTATTTTAAGCAATCTTTCTCCATTCTGGTCTTCTCTATCTTCCATGGAACAGGTGTATACAGAATATCCGGGTAACCATCCAGGTGCTTGGGAGGCCCCTGAGTTCTTATGGTTCGTCTTCATGACTTCAGTGACTTGTCCTTAGCTAGCGACCGCCTGTCATCAACCCATCCAGTCCATGAAATGGAACTGGCCTAAGGCAAACTCCGGCCCCACGTCCTCCAAGTGAGATGTGTTCCTTAAGGGTCTTTCACGTTCTGACTCGGGCGGGCGTAAGGTTTACGTCTGCCGTGTCAGATTTTTGTTGTTATGTATCCAGAACATAAACCTTAATGCAGGTGAGCTCTGAGGCAACGTGGCCCTCTCAAGTATCCTCACGTTGACGAGCACGTTGACAGGAACCCCGAAGCCGGGTGCCGTCGGCCAAGCGTGTGTAGGGTCTACCAACAGGTCTGTGCCTTCTCTGCTAGACGGCAGAGTTTTTAGGAAAAATTGTACTATTTTTCATCTCAAAGTGTGCAAATGACCTATATTAAAGCAGAGCAGTAAAGGTCACGAAATGCCTATAGAATCTTGCAGGGGTAAATTTTAGAGAAAATGCTCATATCGAGTTACAAAAGGATGTCTAATATTTCTACCATATTTCAATCAGCTGATAGAGAAAGAACCATTGGCCAGTATGAACATGGAAACTGCCAGCTTCCCTCACTAACCACAATCGCCATTATGAAAGGGACTTGTTGTTGTTTTTTTTTGTTGTTGTTGTTTTTTAATTGTGGTTCGAAAGAAAAATGCATCCATTTATTTCGTACTAGTTTAAGCTGAAGTTATCGAAACAATCAGAACTTTAAATGTCCGTGTCTGTGTTTTTTATCCAGGTACCGGAAGGACTGGAGACTTCTGCCTTTGCCAATACACTGAAGTCATTCTGTAGTTTTGGCGGCTGTTATAAATAAAAGCTTTTTTTTTTTTTTTTCTATTTTCCTACTGGATATGGCTAGATTAGGGAGAAAATTTTGTTGTATATAACTTATATTATTTATCTAATTTACCTCATTCTTAATTTTGTGTTTTTTCAACTTTTTTGATAGTGTTAGTATCTGCATACTAAACATTTCTATGACTTTTAAAAAAGTATGGATAATGATTATTTAATATTTTTGGCCTCTGTGCTTTAGCGACAATGATGTCACACATCCCTATTTTTTCCTTGATTTCAATGGAAATAGTTCATCAATTTTTCTTTATTATGATAATTGGTAATAAGTAGTCTTTTTCACAAATAGGTTGTTTTCTTCTAGTACTTAGACTTTTTTTTTTTAGAAATAACTACTGAATTTATCAAACACTTTTCCATCATCAGCCACTGTGAATGTAAACAGATGGGCCTCTCCTTGAATTTTTTAGTAGAATAAAAGATCTTCAACCATCCTTATATCCTGGATTAAAAAGATCATTCATCTTCTTGAATATCTTAGATTCTATTGGCTAATAATTTTAGAACCTTTGCATCTGGTCACGAACAATAATAATATACAATTGTTTTATAATTTAAAAAATTATTTTGTAATTATTTTGTACTCAGTACGTGTCGGCATGAAAATTAAGCTAACATCATGAAATCTGGCAGTTTCCCATCTTTCTGTAGCCTAAAAAGTTTACATTTCATAGAAATAATCTGTACTTTAAAATTGAAACAGACCTCAGCTGTAAAATTCTCTAGGCATGACATATATTTTTCTTAAGTTACCATTTCTTTAAATTACATTTTCGACAACTTCCTTGATTATTTGTAGATTCAATTTCTGTCTCTTTTGGAAGCAAGTTGGGACGTATTTGCAGGAAATCAACCATTCTCCCCAGAATTCTTGTATGCATTGCCGTAGAGGTGCACGAAATATACTCTTATAATTATTTCAATCTCTTTAATTTCATGATTACATTGCTGTATTTATTGGTAATCGCATTCATTTTTGCTTCTTTTTATTTTCTCTAATTTAACTTTATGGGTACGTACATATATAGTTAATTTCTAAGAAATGTCTGAATATATTCATGGTTGCTATGATTTATATTATTATAGTAATTTCCACTTTTGTCTCTTTTCTCTTTTATCTTGCTTTTTTCCTGCATATTCTTTATCAAGTTATCCTCTATTTCTAGCTTACTGAACATTTTTATCACGAACGAGTGTAGGGTTTTGTCAAATCCTTTTGCTGCATCTATTGAGATGACCATGTGATTTTTTTTTTTTTCAGTCTGCTGATGTGATGGGCTGCACTAATTGATTTTCAAATGTTGGACTCACCTTGCATTGCTGGGGGTAAATCTCCCTTGGCCATGGAGTGTAATTCTTACACTTTTTTGGATTCGACTTGTTAATATTTTCTCGAGAATTTTTGCACCTACATTTACGATACATATTGGTCTGTAATGCCTTTGTCTGGCTTCGATGTTAGGGTTATGCCAGACTCACAAGATGTATGCCCTCTGCTTCTAGCCTCTGAAAGAGATTGCGGAGAACTGCTATAATTTTTTCCTTAAATGTTTAGTAGAGTTAAAATGTTTGCTAGCTTAAGGAACCCATCTGACCTGATGCTTTCTGTTCTGAAGGGCTATTAAGTATTGATTGAATATGTTTAATAGGTAGAGGCCTCTTCGGATCATCTGCTTCGTCTTATGTGAGTTCTGGTAGATTATGTTTTTCCAGGAATTGTTCTATTTCATCTAGGTTATGAAATTTGTGGGCATAGAGGTTTTCACAGTATCCCTTTATTATCTGTGATGTTATTAATTTGTATCCTCTCTCGTTCCTTCCTAGCCTGGCTAGAGGCTCATCAATTTTATTGATCTTTTCAAAGAACCAGCTCTCGGTCTCATCGTTTTTCTTTGCTGATTTCCTGTTTTCCATTTCATTGATTTCTGCTCTAATTTTTATGAGTTCTTCCGCTTACTTTGAATTTAATTTCTTCTTCTTCTTTTTTTTTTTCTAGCTTCCCAAGGTGAACAGTTGAATTATTGATTTATTTAACTCGTGCACACTGAGCTTCGCCCACGTGGGCAGGTTCTCCTAGGGGCACGAGTTCCTGCAGCGGCCGCCACCTGCCTGCTTCTGCTCTGTGTGCGTGACACCGTGTGTCTGCCCGTCTGTCTCTCCAGTTCGGGGGCAGCTGTGCGCCCTGTGTCCCCGCCTCTCTGATGGATCCAAAAAGAGTCGTTGATTTTTTTCCCACTTCAGGAACCAGAAACCAAAAGCCTGATTTTGCTTTCTGCGTTATACATTTTTTTCTAGTCTCTTATATTGAATATGTAGTTCGCTTATATTCAGTCCTTTTCATTTTAACGGTGAAAGCTTGGGTAGATATATAAAGGTTTGTCATAGGCTCTGGCATCCAGAATTAACCTTTTCGTGACTGGCTAGAGCGCCGAACATTGTGTTAGGATTTTCCCTTTGATCTCGGTGTTTTATACACTGCCGCTTCTTCCAATTTACAAATGAATTCGACCAATTTACAAATGATTATGTTCCAGGGGTCATTTTGTGTCATTTTCTAGCTTTGTTTATGAAAACGTTTTGTAAGCTCTGGACATTTTAGGATTGGGATTTCGGTTTTTGCAAAGTCACCACAATACGTAGATCGATGCGTGCATTCACACCTGTACCTAGAGCTATAAACGTATAGAGATAGATCACGATTAGAGATCCAGATACTGATAGAGACGTAGATACTTGTAGCCTGCCCATATTTTCTCCGTCTTTGTGACGTCCACGAACACTGCTCTTGTTTGTGTCCCAGGCTTCCAGCTTCCCGCACCTGTGTGTCCTTGTCTGAGGACCGTCTGCAGCCACCAGCGCCTGCTCTGGCGAGGCACCCGGCATGCCGGAAGTGCCAAGGGACTAAACCTCCCACACGGGCCTCGACCCACGGCTGATGGTTGTTGATGATTACCAGCTGTGGCTCCTCTCTCTCTCTCAATCTCTCTCTCTCTCTCTCTCAGGCTTGTGCTCTGTACTTCCCCCCAGAGGCCCTGAGTGCAACTGACTCCAGCTGCCCTCAGCGGTAACTTGCTGGAAAAAATATATTTTATTAGCTTCTCCCTGGTCTTGCCTCCCCCTCCTCTCACAGATGTTCGTTAACACGCCTGATCATGCTTCTCAAAGGTGTCGGGGACCCCACCTTCCACCAGGGGATTAGGCGGGCCCAGCGAGAAGCCGATGGTAGTTCAGCATCTTCTTCAACAGACAGAAATCCAACTCGGGACGCTCCGAATCAGCGTTTGAGCAGCCTCTTTTTGAGAAAATAAAGGATCGTCTTTCAATGTCTGGCATTCCTATGATAGGGGGGTCTACGCTCATTTGCTGGTTTGAGAAATAAACCCAAAGAAAGCAAGTAACGCTACTGTGTGGGGCTGAATCCCAGGTCTGCAATCAATTCAAACCGGGTGCAGCTGAGGCTGGAAACCAGCCGCGAGGGGTAGGTCCCAGCTCTGTAGCGTCAAACTGATGTCAATTGGGGGGTGCTTGGGTTGGAATGCTTTCTGAGGTTCTTAAATAATGGCTTTGGGGTCCTCCTATAATACGCTGGAGGTGGCTTAATGGAGGGTGGACGAATTAGCCCCCTCTCGTCCCCATAAGCCCTGTCATGCACGAAATGCTCTCGGAGGTTACGTGCTTGGAAGGAAAGCGGGTCCCCACCTCGGCGAAACCCGCATCACGCTCTCTGCTCTTTCTCGAATGCGCTTCGAGGAATAACAGCGGCGCTTCTGGAAGCCTCTTTCGGCCTGACCTAGTCGCTGGGGGCGCAGGCTGAGCTGCCCGGGGATGGTTTCACGGGCCGTGAGATCACCTGCGTGTGGAAGTGGGTGCCGTGACCGTTATTCACGGGGAGTCACCTGAGTCCGTGAAGACCTTGTCGAAAATCATTAACCAGCTTTACGCTTTGGCATCGTGCAGATTTGATGTTTAAATATTTAAGTATTTTGGTTATTTAACCCAAGAGTTCCTTACTTCCTTACTCAGTGTGTGGTTATTGATATGAAGTCAGCTCTGGGTCTTTGCTGAACGGTCCTGGTAAAAATGTTACAGTGTTTATTACCAAAGTTGTCTCAGTCCATCCAGTGGAACCATGTGGACTCGAACAGCTATGATGATAACCATTATGTCATTTGTAACAAAAACCATCGTCTCTTTAGAGCCAGAGAACAGCTTTGATTTTCTGCGATGTCATGTAACTTAACTCAAGATTTGCTGTTTATCGTTTATTTTTAAATTATATTCTCTTACTACGTCTCGGGAGAATAAAGCAGTGCAGAAACAACTCCCAGACCTTCCAGAGGCTTCTGGAGAACGATGCTAACAAATCGTGAGTGCATAGGAAGACTGAATCACTGTCCTTGCTTCTGGTAGCTCTCCTTATCCTAAAGTGACACCTCTCCCTGGGCGTGGGAGCTGTGCATCCGCCCTGTGGATGCTGGCCTCGTGACGGGACTCGGACTGGCCACTGGGAATCCGGTAAGACGTGTAGACTTACACAGGGCAGCGTCTCAGATGCTGGTCCATACTGGGTGTTAAGGAAGCACAGGGAGCTTTATAACAACTTCCTGGAGTTCACCAGGTTTCAATAACTGGTTTGCAGCTTTTCTTCATGAGTGACAGAAAAAAAAGATACCCATGTTTATTCATTCATTCACTCTAGTGCAGGGGTCCCCAACCCCCGGGCCGCACAGCAGGAGGTGAGCGAAGCTTCACCTGTATCTGCAGCCGCTCCCCAGCGCCAGCATCACCGCCTCAGCTCCGCCTCAGATCCTCAGGCGTTAGAGTCCCTGGTGCCACGAAGGCTGGGGACCACTGCACTAGTGCATTTATACCGGCTTTCTTAGAGGGAACATCCAGACGTACAAAACGCACCGAAGGAGCTCCAAGCATCCCTCCTGTGACGGAGCCCGGCATCCATTTCAGAGCTCATGAAACCCTAACAACAAAAAAGAGAGAGAGAGAAAAAAGTAGGAAGAACTTTGCTGAGTGGGTAGACCAGAAGGCTGAAAAACATCCACTCAGCCTGACTCGCTAAATTCGTTTTTCATTGTCTCGCCTTCAGGAACATCTATGCCACTATTCTTCCAAACGGTATAGAAATAAACGTTAAGGAGATTCGAACCGACCTTGGAGAGTTTTCCCTTTAGAGAGCAGGAAAACATTAGTGCACGTAGCATTTGAACTACTGAGTTCAAATCTTAACATTTTCCATTGAAAATGACATTTAATAAGACAGAGAGAAGTAACGTGCGCCCTAGCGGTTCAGAAACTCAGACCACGAAAGACAAGGAGGCTCCTGTGTTTGTAACGTGCCTAAAAACGAGAATATTCTCAAATGGACTCTGCACGCCCTGGCTCTGCCATCATTAGCATGTGGTTTCTAGGCTGAGCTTACGGAAAGCCTCAGGGGAGTCTCTTTTAAAACATTCTAGACTAATACGCTTTCTCACTCACGAAACGTGACTTCTCACAGTTCAAGGTAAGGTTTGAACTGTGTAACATTGTTAAAAAAAATAAAACCAGGCAGCTTCTTTTTTCATATCATGTTCTATACAGACACACACTTTTTCCTCACCTTTATTTAAAGTTTCAGATTGAAGATCTGGATATAGTGCCAGCTGTTTCACACTTTTCACATGTCGATAGTGACAGGCAATAAAACCATCACGGTGCTTACTTAATTTGCATAATGCCCAGGGCTCTGAACAGCATGTGTGTCTATATATATAATATATATATACACATATGCATGCTGTATATACACTATATGAATATATAGTATAATGTATGTGCGTGTGTATATATATATATAGTAAATGTGTAAAAAGATCTTGCAAGGAACGTGCTTGCATACAATTTAAAGATAATGATATAATTCTGCGTAGAAGACAACTTTTAATGTTGCCAATTGCGACGTCGCTTGGAGTTACAATCTCTGAAAAAAATTCTCTCAGCTCTTTCGCATATGGTGAATTGTGATTTTCCTGTTCTGGGCAGAATGTTCACTTCACCTCTTGGCATATGGAAATAACTAGCTAGATATTTACAAAGTGTTGGTTGAAGTTACCTTAATTATGGATTAAGGTAATTTAATCTATAATGAAATCATCAGCTCAGTTCCCGGGAATACTAAGATGAATGCATGTGTCCACGGTGATCGCTGAAATGTTTCCGAAGGAGATTTTTGACAGAATTGGTTCCAGTCCAAAAGCGACCAGGGACTTTGAGTGGGGATCTTGGTCTTTTTTGATCCCACTGTCTTACTCACGAGATGGAAATGATACAACCTAGTACACAGCATTTTTATGAGACTAAAACAATGTGTGTGGAGAAGCCGAGATTTAGAGGGATCTTAATTCACCACGACTATATTTTTATGTTGTTAGTCACCAAGGAGCTCTTTATTTAACAAGGAAGGCAGAAATAATTACGGAAAAAATCGGGTAGATGTTTTAACAGAAGCAGGTTCAACGTATAATGTGAATCTAGCTAAGGAGTAATCGCTCCTGCTTCTAAATATGGAGAACACCTTTATTGGGTTGTCTCTGAAGAGAGGAAAATGAAAATGGACGGGCCAATGATTTTTTCCCCCTTTAGAAAGCTTCATTAGCTAGCGTTGGAGGTGAGGCCGGCGTGATCGATTACACATAGGTTTTCCCAAGTCAACTTAGAAGGACGAGAACACGCATGTTTGATCTGGAATTCGACTACGAGCGATGCAGAAAATGTATATGAAATAGATACATACATATAGATACACACACGCACATACCTTACCTAATGAATGGCTGTTTTTAATTCGTTGTACAGTGAAGTCTCTGATGATAAATGCCAGGTCTGCATCGTATAAAGAGCTTCATGAAATGTTTCTTCATTCCCAGTTCAGGAAATGGGAATTTAGATAAGGCCTCAAATCCCTCGTACAAATGTCTCATTGCGAAGCGCTTAGTTTTAAAGCACCTGCTGAGCTGCCTCTCTCCCGTTCCACTGGGCAGCTTGAAATCCTCGTCTTGCGGCTCCTTCCCGGCACACACCTACCTGGGTGTTAACGTTTTCAGCTGAGCCCATTACGAGTGCACAGTGGAGAGATTTACCGTGGCTTTTTCTTTTTTGTCTGGCTGCTGTCCTGTCATCTCTTAAACAGACACCGTGCTATTTCAAAGGACAGAGCAGAATCCAGTGCAACTGCTAAATAGTTGTTTAGAGCCAGAAGCTTCTTGCAAAAGAGAACGTTCCGTCGCGGAGTGCCGGGACTCGCTGAGGATGCATCAAACGCGCACAGCCACCCGTTTGCAAGAGCTCGCTCGCTTCAAAGATTTGCACGTGTGTTATCCCTGAGTTCATAATGATGGAGAGACCTTCTCCAGCTGACTAAGGGATGCGGCTAGGAAAGCACCACCTTGCAGCCATCACGTTGGTGGCAACGGCCAGGAGCTGGCAAGCCGAGTTTGACGAACGAGACGATGGAAACGTAGCCCCAAAATGTCACACTGATTTCTAAGCAACGTCGCAAATTTTGGATGGATTGCAAAGGGGAAATTAGCCAATTCGCGGGAGAAAATCAGGGAAATATGACGTAGCCAAGTGGTGAAATTTAACATCCCAATAACACAAAGAGACACAAAGAGATCACGTGTGCCTCCTGCCGTGAGGCACTGGAGGGTGCACGCCGTCACTTAGGTGGCATCCTTGCCCAAAATGCACAGACTGAGTCCCATCATTAGGAATCACTGGGGCCAACTCACGTCGAAGGGTATTCGACAAAATAATGGCACCGACATGACAATATCGAGGTCACGACATACAACGAGAGATGGAGGGCTGCTGCAGCTTGAAGGAAATTAGAGACACACGACGATGCGATCCAGGTCACGATGGTGGCTGGACCCTGGAAAAGGAAAATGAACGAAGAAGGAAATTAGAGAGACAAAGGGCAAAGGTCGAGGATAGCTGTGAATCGGATAACGGTACTGCACCATCGCATCAACTTGCTGAATGTCGATCATGGACCTAGGTGTGTGCAGACTTTACCCTTTACAAATGCCACCGGAATATCTAGGGCTACGTGAACATGGCAGCTGTGACTGAGTTTCAAATAGCTCAGACGATTATGAATGCACTTTGTGTATAGGGGTGTGTGTAAGTGTGTT
This sequence comes from Pteropus medius, assembly GCF_902729225.1. Taxonomy (NCBI): domain Eukaryota; kingdom Metazoa; phylum Chordata; class Mammalia; order Chiroptera; family Pteropodidae; genus Pteropus; species Pteropus medius. The sequence continues at coordinate 901,428 of NW_024354496.1, forward strand.
ATATGGGTGTGCACACATGAAAACACAGGAATGAGTAGGTGATGATAGACAGACAGAAAATATATGATAGATGATAGATACGAGATAGATATTAGATGATAGATATAGATAGATAGATATTAGATATTAGATAGATGATAAATAGAAAAATATGTTAGATAGAAAATGTATGACATGATAGATGATAGATGATAGGTAGATAGATGATAGATAGACAGACAGATAGATAGAAAATCTATGATAGATACAGCGATAGAATACAGCAAATCGAACATGGCACACTTTTAACATATCCTAAATCTGGGTAAATGTTTCCGGTCCATTCCGAACTATACTTAGACATCTTCTGTGTACTTGAAAATATTTCAAAATAAAAAGTGACAAGAATCACAGAGCAAGTGGAATAAAATGGAGATAAGTGAAAAATAAATCAAAAGAACTGTACATCTCTGTGTAACCACTGAGCTGGCTCTGAGTTCATTCTGACTAAAGTGTCTGACGCATCGGCTTGAGAGGCAGATCTTCCTTTCTGAGAGATCCGTGCTGTCCCATGAGACTATGCGACACAGAAGTCAGCTTCTCGAGAAGCAGAAATAAAGTACAAGAAGTGATGGCCAACACCGAACAAGAACACAGAATGCCATAGAACAGGACGCGCAGTGGAACGTACCTTAGCCAGAACCGCGCCGGCGAGCATCCGGCTGTCTCAGGCCGTGTGGGATTCCGCCGTGGGCGTCTGCATAGTGTCTGGGGGCCTGAGCTTCTTCGCAGCAAATGCAAAACTTCTGCAGAGCTCGAGGGCCAATGGAAAAGCCGGGAACCGTCATGCTTTTCCAGACTCTAACTTTAATAATGCATGTTTCTCAATGCGCTTAATTTTATATGGCAAACGGTAATATAATGTGTATGCTTTATTCCATGATTATGGAAAATGTTCACAGAAGTAGCATTATCAAACGAAATATGAAAAAAAAAATAATTCGAACTTAGCTTCCAGACACAGCATCCAAATTTAATTACGGGTGTACGATTTGCTCAAAGCGTTCGGAGTTTAATATCATTACTGATGATCAGAGGTGGTGTCAAGACGACGGATGTATTGGAGGAATTGAGGCCCCCGATTCCTTGTTGCCAACGATCTTTCTTGATGTGGGGGAAATGCGCCTTTTTCTCCCCTCGTTCGAGGGGAAGGCACAGGGCCAGGTGAAAAACGTATCGGCAGAAAATAGATTTAGACGAAATGAATGATCACGAGGTTTCTTATTTGTATTTCCGAATCGGTTTTAAAATATTAGAAGTAGTTCTCGCTCGATGCATAGAAGGCGTGTCACGAGACTTGGTGATTGGTGACCGTGACACATGACACTCGGTCTAGAATGTTCTCTTCTCTTTCTGTCCTGGAAAGAAGCAGGGGGTGTTGTGTACACTGACCCCCGGGTCTCAGATGCCGAATGCGTGGAGACAGCATGGCCGAGGCGGCTCCAGGTAAAGCGTGGCGGCCTCCTCCTCCTCAGGCCTCTGAGGTCCCCCTGCTCGGGCGCCCTCACGGTGGAAAACAAAGTCGCAAAGGGCTCCCCTCGCCGGCCGCCGTCACATGAAGAGCAGCCTCCAGCCAGAGTCCGGGGGGTAGGCACTGCTCTAAACTGGGTGACGTGCGTGTCGCTCCCATGCAAAGTTCATCTTCGTCATCACCCGCCCTGTCCATCCTCAGACACCGACCGCTGCCCGTGCATCAATGTTACGTAAAATACGGTACCTACTGCTTTCGAGACCATCCATCTCTCCACCTGGGCCCAAACTCCCGTTCCATGATGCCAGGTGCGGCCAGATTTTCAAATGTAACAGGTCACGGAATCATTTTTTTTTTTAATCATGAGCCTAATTGTGTGCCCACGACGGCCTTAGCACACTCTCGCTGTGTGCCGGCCAAGTCAATTCATTACCTCACACCTTTACGATGAACACGAGAGGGATTGTGAGCACAGATGCCCAATTCTCAATGGAGCTACAACGACCAACAGCAACACCACAAACCCGGTTTGTCCTACGTTCATTAAAAACTTGAGATTCCATCCACGACGCTTTTATTTTTCCCATTTCGGCTCTTTCTATGTTAAGAATGAACTTTTTTCCCCTCTAAAATATGAATAATGGTAAGATGAAACCATAGAGCCCTGCTTGTTTAATTCTTCACTTGAGTGTTCACACTTTGGAAAAACGGAAGAGCCGAGAACGTTTTATTCTTAAGATAACATCCACAAAGAGACACCCATCATCGCATAACCGAAAACGAGCTGGATCCAGCTGAGAAATTCCAAGACGGGATATTGTCCTCCTACGCCTGCAAGTTTTGTTTGTGGTCCGTTTCCTGGCACGCGTCAGCTGGGAGCATCCTGATGAGACAGTGGACAACGGGGACCACTAAGCGCCTGTGCACACTTCCCCAGACGCCAAGGCACGCGCTCCCTGTGGCACCTGCTTACAATACAGCCTCTCGCTTTTCTCTTACACAAGTCACTGGAGAAACAAGATTTGAGTTCCCATCTTTGGTGCAGGGGCCATAAATCTCAGCTTGTGTGGACACTTCCGGAGAGGCTGGCGTCTCCGTGGTCTGTTTGCTCCATCAGACACCTGCAAGCAATCGCTCAGCTCACAAAGGTATTCTAGGAGTGTTGCAAGTCACACCACACGCATTTCCTGCAGGAGAGCTCAGGGAACAGACGGCTCAGGGCCTGGGCCCTTTGACCTCAAGGTCAACATCCTGCAGCCCCGTCGGCGGGGGTTCAAGGATGCGTGTAATTTTTCTTTCCATGTTAGCAAAACATCTCTGTTTTTCATCACTCATGACCTGGGTTAAGAAATGCCTTTTTGGAAAAAAAAAAGACATGAATAGTCAAATGCTATTAAGATAAATGATATCAGTTTACCTACCTTGAGATTATAAGAACGTCTAGGAAACACTTGAGTTTTTTAAAAATGAAACTTTTCTTGAGCAACAATTGAAAACAGAGAGGAGAGGAAAAAAAAAAGGCTTCATCCTTGATTTGGGAGGTTTTTTTTTCCCAAATAAGAAAATATTAATAAAAGAGGATGTAAATTAAAAACAAAAACAAAACAAAGCTTCAATTTGTCCTATCGACAGTTCCAAAGTCTTTCAAGAGACTTGTTTAGAACTTCTATAATACTTCACTGACATTTCATTTCCAATAAATCCCTTCTTTTAACTGCAGATAAAGTTACAGAAACCAAAATATTTCCAGTAAGGCCGGCTTCTGGAGTCGACCGCCATAGCAGCAAATATAAAGTAAAAAATGTCTGTCGGATGCTTATTTTCTGGAGAATCACGTCCAAACTCATCTCGTCTGAATTTACACTCTTATTTCCAACCCTACGCATGGACGCTGTATTCACTTTTTTCAAGTCTCCGATGCGTTTTTCGTCTTCGTACATGTTTACTTTCTGCAGCCTTTGGGCTGAAGCGTATCTTCCATGAGAGAATGAGCACAGAAGCACCTAGAAGCATCAGAGTCACCTTCATGGCTGGGAGTAGCAAAGCACAACCATCTTTCAGCTCACGGCAGAAATACTGGTATTGAAAGCAAAGCGTTTCTTCCAAGAAACTGGTTCTAGAAAGTATTTTTTTAATTTGAAGTTTGCATTTAAACATTAAGAGGCAAATCCCGGAGGAGGCAAACTCTGAGGTTATGTCTTTAACGATGGCAGGAGAGAAATGCAGAATGAGGTACATGCGACCCCAGGCCAAGGGAGCTGAGCGCTTTAGGGAGACGAAACAGGATGATGCACGCTACCTGCTGCACAGGTGAATGCGTTTTCCCAGGAAGCAGATGGAGATGTATTTGGGTATCATTTCCTCACCTGAGACTCTTGCAAGGAGCAGTCTCTTCCTCCAAAAGGAAAAACAAACGTGCAGGAAATGGCCATAGACGAGTGGACATGGCAGTAAAGAGGGCTGGGGGTGGTCCTTCGCCTCTCTGGGGGCCCCACCGAGGTCTGGAGCTTTGTCACCAAGCCAAGACATTACTGTCCTGAAAACCTACAGGCGCAAGTTCCAGTTTAAAAGAATTAAAATGTGCGCTAATACAGAGTCCCAGCATCCAAAAGATACGTTCTTTTTACGTATCTCATGAGAGTCATTGTGTGACAGTCGATCCCAACCGACCTCACACATCTTCTGCTAAGACGTTTATAAAATGACGCTTAGAGAACACGTGTGTGACCACGTGTACCAGCATCATCGTAGGCATGCCCCTGGTTCCCTCGCCAGACAGGAAACATGACTTCTGTGTCTTCATTTATCCACATCATTAACCACCGCCTGGCACACGCTGGGTGTGCAATTCACGTCACTAAATTAGCTGCGAATCATTGTAGTAAACTCTATGTGCTTTCCTGTCTCGGTGACACTTTTGGGAATGGCCTGTAATAGGTTTGTAGGTCCCATCGTATGTACTTAAAAATATGAAGTTTTCCAAGTGAACTCGGCTTGTCATCCTGGGCTTTCATTTTTATCATTTTTACGCATTCTTGGTTGAAGTCACTTAAATCCGATATTGGGTGTTGCACAGTCTTTTGGGACTTTGAACGCCTGTGACACCTTCTAGCAGAGAGCGTGGTTGAGGCCATGGAGACACCCATGAGCTCAGGTACTTGGAAGTCCCTGCCTGCCCCCAGGCTGCAGTGCGGGCTGGAACCCTGGCCACTGATAACCAATGGCCAACCGGCCGTTTCCTTAGGCGTGGCCTTCAAGTTCACCGCAAAGCCAATTTGGAACAAACCGTGATCCATTCTGCATCTGCATTCCGAGTAAATTATTTGGGGGCAATTAGGCATTGAAAGGAGTGATGGGTGTTTTTCAAACTCACTTTCATTTCCTGGAAGAAATACCCAGTTCGTTGTCTGAGCATTTGGCCATTGCTTCAGAATGTACAGTTCTTTTCCTTAATCCCATGTCTTTTGAGTTTTAACTTTTTTAGAATTTTATCTTTCACTCTTGACGACATGTGGCAATGATGACAGACATAAAACCGAGACAGAGAGTTTCTGATTAACCTGGACTTTGCTTGTGACAGTTGAAATAAATTTCATATATTATTCACCTGCAGTGTTAGCATTTGCTGTAAAATTAAAAGTAAATGACAGCACTGTTTTACGTAGGGAAAAAGCAAAATTTAAAACTGTTCATTGCTATGTTTACATATATACAATGGAATATGACTCAGCCATTAGAAGAGATGAAATACTGCCCTTTGCGACATGAACGGACCTCGAGATGATCCTGCTAAGTGAAATAAGCCAGACAGAAAAAGTTGAAAACCACGTGACACCACTTATATGTGGGATATAGCGACAAACAAACAGGACAGAGACTCATGGACATGGACAATAGACCAGTGGTTACCAGAGGGTGGTGGGGAGGGGTGGAGGGAGGTAGACGGGGTATAGGGGGTCAAATATGTGGTGACAGAAAGAAATCTAACTATGGGAGGTGAACACACGGTGTCAATATATACGCCTGACTGTGGAATTGTACACCTGAAACTTTCTGGATTTCATGAACCAATGTCACCATAATAAAAATAAATTAAAAATAAAAATAAATAAAGAAAACCGCTCATTGCAAATACAAATAACACCTATGCTATTTCATGCTATTTTTAAGAGTGTATATAACTATCAGCTGATTCTAGTCCAATCAGATTCTTGCCCAGTTCAATCACAGAAAAACTCTTAAACATTATTCCACTCACCGGTAGGTATTTCACCAGAAGTAGATACATCAGTGAGTCGACCTTTCGACTAGTGGGTTCTGGGCAGACGTCCTTCTCCAGGGTTCCCAGGGCCATTAAAACAATGTGGCCTACACAGTGCTTCCTCGCACGCCGACGCCAAGGGCATGTTAGTTGAAGGAGGCACTGATGTCTCGGGGGACACCTGCTCTTTGAAAACCCTTTGGTTGCTGTGATAAATCAGCCAGCCCAGTTTCTAGCCATTTTCCTTTTTCGAAGCTGGCGAAGCTCCCCGTGGGTACCTGACATCCATCGCCCCTCCAAATACTCACAGGGCACACGTCCTGGGTGAGTAACGGAGCGTCCCCTCGCTGGTGGGAAGGCGGGGAGTCAGCCCACTGAGAATCCAATCTTCAGGAGCGAACGAGTCCAGTTGGGTCCATCTGCTAACCGCTCGGCAGCCTTCTTCTCTTTCTGTGAATTAAGACGTACACACTCGCGCCCACGGGAACAGCCAGAAGGTTCTGCAGAGGAAGAAATAAACAAAACAAAGCTGTGAGTGTATAATTCCACGTCCGGTGAAAATATCGTTAAAAATGAAGGGAAAATAACAACTTCTAAAGACACTCCCAAGCTGAGGCATCCGTCTGCAGCAGACCTGCACTTTGAGAAATATTGGATAAAAGCTCTTTGGCACCGTGGAAATGATACCAGAAAAACCAAACCAAACCAAACCCGAATCCTACAGGGAGAGGATGGCGATACAAAAAGACTTCTGTTTTCCTGCTTTCTAATTTCTTCTAAAGACGATTAACGGTTTAAAGCAAAATGATAATAAATTATGGATTTAAAAAGTAAAAAATGTGACAAAAATAGCAGAGGACAAGTGGATAGTACACTGCCGGCTTTTCTGCATCCCATGTGAAGCGGTCTGCTACGATTCGAAAATGTTAAAGATGCATTATAAACACTAGGAAACTTTTTTTTTAAACTAAAAAGAGGCACAGCTAATTTGATGGTTGAGACAAATGGGACTTTACAAAATGAAATTTTATACATACACGCAAAACTTTTACTTTTATTTCTCTTAAATGCTACTTATAATTTTAATAGATAATAAGATACCCGAACCAGGCCATTCAAAATCTTTTTTATGATTTCTATGAAGATTAAAGGCACATGCTGACTTCATTGAAGAATTTACAACTTATGGATTACTACTTCGTAAATTGCTAACTGGCTTCTTATAAATGCCAAGTTTAATACGATGCATTTTGCCGCACGTAACTAACTCTACAGCTGTGGCCAGCACTGAGCTTGTCTCCCATCCCCCACACTGTGACAACCCCATATCCTTTATGACATCACACACAGCTTGGGGGTGGGTGGGTTCTGATTTCCATGGCAACCACCAATCAGGCAAATCCTGCTCTCTCCCTCAGGGGCTGACTAAGCTGCCTCAGACAGGGGAAGCCAAGGACATCTTATTTCTTGGCCATCGGTCTGACTCAGAGACAAGGCCATCAACGCCGACGACTGTCTTTAAGCTGGAAATTCTTGGACACTGATTTTAAGTAGGTTGGTGGGCAAGGGGCCACACTGGACACCAGAGTGAGGGACGTGGAGGTCAGGGACACCAAGAGACCTGCAGAAACCAGACCCAGGGGCCTACATAATCCCTCCAGGAACCTACAGACGGCCAGTGATTTAATATTTAAGACAATGAGAATGGATCTTCTGTTACTTCCGCTGTACAATCTGTAACATAAGCTTCAAAATACTTCAGTAAAAACTTTTTGGCAGAGATATTTGATACAAACCAGGAACCAAAGTATGCCAAGATTAAGTTAATGGATCAAAAATTAACAGCAAAATACTGATCTTAAACTGTTTACAAGTTTGATGAGGATTCCAAGGAAAGGAAAAGGCATAGTCGATGCTCTCAATGAATTTAACAGCCGACTAGTAGGATCAACAGAAAAGTGCATGAGAAGCAGAGTATGGACCAAGGGGTATGTTAGCGCCTCATCCACTGGAGTCCACCCCACTGTCAAGGAGAAAAATGATCTCTTTTGCCTGCAGTATGAGTTTGGAAGTTTTCTTCCAGCAAGCGGGTCTTCAAACATATTGTTCTCAGTGGGATATGAGACATAACCCCCTCCCCATTTTTAAAATGATGGGATGCAGTGGCAAACGAGGAGAAATGAGACGAATCTGGACATGGCGTGGGCAGGCGTTCAGAGGTCCGCGTGCACAAAGCCTCTTCCGAGGAGAGTGAGACCGGCCTTTGGCAACGGAGAAACAGATCTGAATGAGTTCATGACTTTAATCACTGATTATTTTTTAAATGGACCCCTTCTTCGGGCCTTTCGGCGTTTGAGATGCCATAGACCACCCCTGGATTTCAAATGAACAGCCAGAAATTAAATATGTCAGCTAGCGACACAATAGTCACCCGCAAAACCACGCGTGGCTAATGGCAAATGGCAGCAGCTGAAAAATAGTTTAAAGTCCACCTATACCGTACGTAAGACTTAGTGACGCATGCTAACACCCCAGACACGGCCCCCGCCTTTCAACGACTTATTCTGTCTGTACAAGGATTAAAAAAATCCATGCACTTGTGTGAGGCATGCCATGACCGCAGCAGAAAGGCGTTTCCTAAAACTGTAATGGGGTGCATCATCCCATTACATAAAGAAGTGGCCTAGACTGGGGGGGGCCTCAAAGGACAGATGATCATTTCTTCCCTCTTCTGGAGGCTGGAGGTGCGGGTTCCATCCTCAGGCCTCTGCCCTCAGCTTGTAGGTGGCCGCCACCTGCGCTGTGAGCTCACGTGACCTCTGCGGTGTGTGCGCTTGGGCAGACGGAGCAAAGCCCGTGGTGTGTCCTCTTGTCAAGGCACTGAGGCCATCATGGGGTCCCCATCCGTGCGGCTGGAATGACCGGAGGCCGTTCCGTTTTTCACGCCCTCGGTTAGGGGGTCCCATCCTGGCAGTGGTCAGAAGAGTTATTCTGAGAGAGGATTATGGGGATCTTGCGGTGGGTCGACATTCAGAGCAAGTTGGCCAAATAAAACGCGGAGGTCGAGGGGAAAACACGGAGGAAATGTTTCAAGGATTCACGCAGGAAACCGGATTCAGCTTTAAGCCGTCTGTGCCAATGTGGCGGGGGTGGTGGGAGGTCCCGCGGGCCCCCTTCATCGTCCAGCATTGATGCTAAGAGCCCAGGCGATGCACGTCAAAGAGAAAAGACTCTTTTCTGACCATTTCTTATTCAAGTAGAAGAAGAATTTCGTTTTGAAAAGACGCTTGAGGTTTATCAGGCTATTCTTGTTCTGTGGTTCCGCCTGACCCCCACCTTCCGCTTTTAGAAATGTCTTCTGGTCTCATCTGTGATTATTCTAAAGGTCGGTGGCGTTACACTGAAGTGCGGGTTACAGATGTTTCTCTGCACCACTGTACACTTATGTGGCTTTGAGTGGAAAACCGGTACGAGACGGATTCCGTCCGGTCAGGAAAAGGAAGCACGTGGAATGTTCTGCTTCCCAGGGTGTGCGGTTCCTGACACGTGTGGGTGGCAGACAAGGTGTGAAGAGGTGTGACTCTGTTTCCATGGAAATTTCTCGTTTACGAGAAATGATAACAGGATCAAAGTCACAGTCCTGACAGGAAGTCTGTCTTCCAGATACAGTTATTTGAATTTCAAAGTGAGTTAAAGGGGTTATTAAGTAATATTACTCGGCCTATGAGGATGGGGCAGACATCCTGCATTTGGGGGGACACTGCCAGACACTGCTCCGGCCGAATGCTTGGCTTTGTATCAATTTTGCTGCGTTCTGTTCTCATCGGAGCCATGTAAGCTGTATCCCCAGTTTCTGTCCCAAGCATCATGATCTCCACGGGACACGAGACATAAATCCCTCTGCATTCTGAAACCAGCATCGTGGACCACATTTCCACACGAGGATTCTGTCTCGACCCCACCTGCACCAGACCCCGGCCCTTGATGTGAGTCACACCATCTGATTTGAAGGGAAAACATTTCTTCTGAAGAGTTCGAGGTTTGAAACCAAGCTCCTGAGCTCGCAAATCCCTCACGTTACAAACGTACACGAGCTGTGGAAGCAAACGAGACAGATGATGAGGTGGGTATAGCAGCAGATGTGAGGACACAGACGCCCCACGAAAGCTGGCCGGATGTCGCCTGGCGGGCTTCGTCCTGTTAGACGTGGCCCCACCGTGCCCGCTGAACTGATGCGTCTTGGGCGTGCGCTGTGAGCGAGGCCTCTGTGAGTCCCGCTGACCCTGGGCCGACGGGTAAGTCAGACACGGTCACCCCTGGTTTCTGTGCAGGAGGTGACATGGCAGGATGCAAGGGTCTGGTGCTTTGCAAATCTCAGGCCTGGGCGTCGGCCGGTGTGTGATGAGGGACACTCAGTAAAAGGCATCGGCCGCAGGGCCTGCTTCGTGGGCATCTGCGACGGTGCAGCTTCCGACCTAACTCCCTGGGGGCGCCGAGGAAGAGCTCGGCATGTGGCAACTGTTGTTATTCTCTGCACAGAAACGGAATCGAGGCCTGGAAAAATGGATCCCTTTATCCGACCTCGTGTAACAAGCTTCCTGACTCACGACTGTAAGTTGATTAAGCGTAACGTAGTCATTCGGGGCAGAAAATCCTTTTCTCATTCACATCTGGGCACGCAGCACATAGTAGGAACTTAAAAAAACAAACAAACAAACAAAAAACACAGGTAATGGATCCCACGAGACCGGTTTTCTCCATAACACTCGCTGGTTCATCTTTCGGTTACTGATGTCATTACAGGATGCGCGGTGACGTGTTATGGCTTCTCGACGGATCGAAGGGAAGACGGCCAGGGCCTGAAGAAAGACCTGTCCCTTCCTGGCTGCACCGTGGACCGGAGCCGCATGTCACTGTTGTGTCCAGAATAACCAGACCCAACTTGAGTGCTCTTAATCAGGAGACAGTTTATTAGCCGGCGGCTGTCCTTGCAAAGGAGCAGCCCCAAAATGCTAAGATACAAGGTTTTTAAGCCTCAAATCCCATTCCTCATTCTGTCTTAAACACAAAGGTCCATCTTTCTCCTATTCACTACCTGTCAACCCACTGGTCAGGTGAGCAAGCGGGAAGTACAGAAGCAGAAAGCTTGTTGTTAGAATGTTATGTTCCCATGGGTGATCGCCTATGTTCCCATGGGTAATAGCCAGTGTTCCCATGGGCGATGGCCAAACAGTAATTTTCAGCTTACATACAATTGATTATTTTTCATGCCACGCAAGCAAGCAGGGTTACACAGGCTAAAATTGGCAGTTAGCGTATGAGCTCATTGTTCCAAGTTTCATGATTAACAGAATGTGGTTAGCGGTTCCAGAAACTAGGCCTAAGTTATAGACTTCCTTTGTCCAGTTTCAGGTTTTAATTATTCTTTAACCCTTTCACATTTCAGCGGGCTATTACAGTCACCAGAGCCATCCTCCGCACAGCCGGACGGGACTTACAGCTCAGCCCGTCCCTCCGCAGCCCTGCCTGCCTGCACGAGGAGCAGGACAGCTCGATCTCCCTCTCCTGCTGCTCCGGACCGGCGTCTCTGTCCCTCCCTCTCTGTCCCGCCTCGGGAGGGAGGGCGACTCAGCCCGAGATGGAGTGACGGGATGACAGCCTCGCACCCTCTGCCCAGAGAGGGGCCGTCACCTCCACCTGCGAAGCACTCCTTCCTGTCCAGACAGAGGAAACAGTGGCTAAGGGCCGAGTGTCCAGGCGATGAGCCTTTCCAATAAGCCCAGTGAGGGGAGTCAACGAAACAAGACGCAAACAAAACAGAACGGTCACCCCATCAAGGTGGCTCAGTCCCCTAACCTCGCTCAGACACGCAGTGATGCAGATAAACATGAAAAGGGGAGACTGAGCCAGCGCTCTGCCAGCTGGGCTGCACGTCCCCCAAGTTTGAATACTCTCACCACGGTGGGGGACTGCAGCTCGGTGTCCCCCACGTGGAAACAGGGACTCGGCGTAGGAAGCTCACGGAAGTGACAGCGGCCTTGAGCTGCCTGGTGCCTCCGGCTTCTTTGAAGAGTGTGGCTTAGGGCCCCAGAAGCAGCAGACACACAGGGGGTGAAGGACAGCCCCCCGCCTCCCTCAGCCACGCGGTCATCAGCCACGCCCGAGTGTCACACCGGACTGTCCCACACCGTACCCCCTTGCACAGGGGACTCTGACGGCGGGGAGGGGCACGTCACGAACTCGAAGCCTGGGAGATGGGGGTGGGGAAGGACGGCCCTTCTCGAAACCAACCTACGAACACAAAGTCAGGGACACAGAAGGAAATATGGGGCCGGCCGGCGAGGAAGGACTGGAAAGTCGGTTTGGTCCACGTGAACTTGAAAATAGACAGACATGACGGAGATTTAAAAATAGCTCTTTTGGATAAACGAGAGTTGACAATTAAAAAAGAAAAGAAAGAAAGAAATTAGGAGAAAAAAGTAGCAGATGTGGGATAAACATGGATCTTTAAAAAAGAGACGAGAAATAGCGATGATTAAAAAAAAAAAAAACACTCTGTAAAATTAAGAAAAAATACCGAACGGACAGGCTAAAAACTAGACTGTGAAAATCCAAACAGCGTCGCGTGTCATAGCGAAAAACGGGAAGAAACTTGGACGTTCCTCGCTGGGAAAGTGAATAAAGACTCTGCGGGACGCGCGTGACATGAAGCCCGCCCCGCACTCGAAATCCACCCAGCGACACCCTCGCCGTTCAGCGCGAGACTCGCACGCACCATTCCGGGCGAAAGAGCAGATTGACCGAGAGAATAAGGGACATTTATGTAACTCAAGCACAGTGACGCGAACCCCATAGAGTTTACAGACGCCCGGGTATAACACGAGTATAAAAGTTCGTACAGGGGTCATAACCACCCCGCAGTGTTAGCACTTACGTCTGGGACCCGAGGGAGAGAGAAAGCGCATGGCCAGCAACTAGGTGGCCGGTGACTCTGTCCCTAATATTGTAAAAAACACCTAAAGCGCACGAGGGCAAATATTAAACCGATGCCAGATGTCACGCTGTCCGCTGCAACGTTCCGTTCCCTTTTCTTTTAAAAACGTCTTATGATTGCAAAGCATTTAGAGAAAGTGGCAGAACTAAGCTACACACCGAAGCCACCGTCATCATCATCATTTTTATTCATGTTTTTCTTCGTTCTGCAGGGACATGTGATGCGGACGCGAATTTTTCCCCAGCACGTGTCCTTCCTCATTCCGTCCCTACAACGCCTTCCGTTTCCAGCGTTCCCACTTATGAGGAAAACGGCAGCGTCCTGAAGCCAAAGAAGAGAAATCACACGCATTTTAACTACCGTGTGTTTTCCACGTGGTTCATTCATCTTTAGAGAAAAACGCGTTTCACAGGATCTGGTTTCACTGCGCACAGAGAAGCCTTGAGCTCGGAGTTGGAACGTCCTTGAGTCGTCACTGTCTCTGGTCCCTAAGGCCCCGCAGGAGGAGGAGCGTGTGACCGAGGACGCCTCATAGGCTGCTCAGCAGCTGTCTTTACAGTGAAATGTCCCCCAAAGCAGATTCTCAGCGCACCAGGGAGTCGAGAAAGGACCAGTCTGCGCCACAAAATGGAACTTCTGTCTTAAACTGGATGCACGGGTTCAGGAGTCGATGGAAGCCTGGCCTTGATTTCTTCTCTCGGGCGGGAACGTCCCCCGGCCGCTGTCCCTGTCCACCTCCCGTCACCGCTGAGAGGTCCCGGGACATGGAGAGAGCAGCCTGGCAGCGAGCACACGGTCCCAAACAGTCGCTGCTTCTCGGAGCTGAGGAACAGCAGCTGTTTACACTGAAACGTCGCCGTGGTCGTGAGAACACATCTGTGTCACCCACGTCCCTCTGGAGTTGAAAAGGGCCCCGGTGGCCAGCAGCGGGCAGCGAGTGACTTGTGAGGACTTGCGCGGGGCGGGAGCCAGCGTCCCGGCCTCCTGCAGCGATGCGGCCTCTCGACGCCCCCGCCCTGCGTGAACTTCAGATTCACAGACGCAAACGGGGGCCTCCTCGCCTGTCGCCAGACTAATGAAAGTGGATCGTTGTGTCGAATCCTCGAAGGGGACAAAATTGGCATTCTTGCCCGTTTTTAAAGCAGACGAACGGGAAGAGACGCTGACTGTCCTGCCTTCGCCCAGCGTGCGTGCGGTGAACGCCACGTTCCAAGGGCCTGTGTCACTGAAGCGCACGCATGCTGCTGCCCCGCAGTTTCTGTTTCTGCTGTCCCCAGCTGTCCCTCACAGCGACACTCAGCCGAGCGAGCCTCTCCCTTCTCCTCGGCATGTGTCACGGCACAGTCCGTGCGTCTCCGGCGTGTCCGCGGCTCCGGACACTCCCAGCCCGTGCGTCTGCACCGCCACCAGCTGTCCCCTGCTGTCCGTGTCAGGCCTGGCTCCTTAACCTGGCTCCTCCTCACGTGTAGCACGGGGCGAGCCCTCCCGACCCGCCTCACACGCCACCGCCGTCTGCAGTGTTTTTACACGAAATTGTCTTTTTTTGGGGAAGATGCCAGGAGTGGATGTAGCAGCTTCGGATGCGGGTCGAGGTGAACCAGAGCTCACGTCTGCTACCTGTGGCGCTGTCATATTGGACAAGGGGCTCAAGCGCCGTGAGATTATGTGTTTTCAATGCAGAACGGGTACTTCTCACCCGAGAGAATTGAATGGCGTGACACCCGGCCAGTGCGGCGAGTCCTGACTGGCTTCCGTGCTCACCTGAGTGACATGTGTTCCTTTTCTCGAGTCCCTGCTTCCTAAGAGTTCCAAGCAGAACGGCCTCTTCTTGGCCCCGTTTCGAAGCTGAAAATCAGATTCGGGACTCGATATAGGACCACTGCCCAGGTGAAGCTTTTTGAATTTAAAACAGATACATTTCCAGCATTCTTTAAACAACTTTACGATTTTTGAATGATTCTGGGTAGACAGGGACGTCGGAAAGGCTGGCAGCATAGAGTTCCCGTGCACCCCTGACCCGGCCACTAAGACATGCAGGGCGAGAATGACGGAGCCGTCAGGCAAACGAGCCAGCAGCCGAGGACGCACCCAGGCACCGGCGCCTTGGGAGAAGGCCTGCTTGCCGTGCTGGCTCCAGGCTCAGGGCTGCCATCCTGCCATTCTGCTCCTGTGACATCTGCTGTCAACAGCTGTACCCCTCGGCAAACACTGCCCCTCATGCGCACAGACGATAAACTTTCCTGGGCATTAGGGGCTCCGCGTGTGGCCCAGCTTGGGCCACGTCTGCAAACAAAACAAAACGAAACGAAACAAAACGAAAACCCAAAACAACAACAACACCAAAAACAGAATAATTCTTCCCGCTCTGAGAGATAATTGGTGCTTGTGAAACTTCAGCTTGCTTGAAAGGACACACACAAGGCACCTGTTTCCTGCCTGCGAAATTCGTCCAGCAGATATAGTGGGGCTGGTGCTTCTAAGCGTCTTAATGCTGGTGTCCTCTCAAGGGGACATTGGACAATGTCTGCACAGTTTTGTCACGATGAGAAGAAGGGCTGGCACCGGCCAGCGGAAGATGGGGGCCAGGATGCTGCTCACCAGCCTATGATGCACAGGACCCCAGGCCACCCCGCGCCCCCACGCAGAGAACCCCAGACGCCCGCAGGGCTGCGGGGCAGCACCGCTGGGCACAGCGAGTCCCTCGTCTTCCCAAGTCGCCTCCACAAGCCTTTTGCAGCGCCGTGCACGCCTGTCCCTTTCGCCCCAAATCCGTCCTCGCCACGGGATGGAAATCTCGCTTCTCCGTGTCTGCACCGAGCTCCTTGCGGCAGTGGCTGCGAAGCCCATGGCCTCCCTGGGCCCGGGGCCCTGCACAGCCCTGCGAGTCCTTTGCCTCCCGGGCCCCCCGCCTCCCTGGACCGCCCACAGGCGCCGTGGCCCCTGTGCTCCCCATGGGGTCCGGCTCGTACCTGTGCACGCACTTTTCGTGGCTTACGTGCCGTTACTTCCCTGCGTCGGACGCCCCTCTGCAACTGCTCCCCTCTGCCATACGTGTCCCCCATCCCATCCACGTCCCGTGAGCTAAATGCGAGTCCTTCCTCCTCTCTCTGCCCCGCCCACGACATCCCTTCTGCACAGGACCCGGCGGCCCCCAGGCACCGGGCTCAGAGCCCTGCTCATCCTCCCCTGAGCCCTCGGCCTGTGCTTCAGCCAGCACGCGCGGACACGAGGCTTGCCCGTCCCTTCCCCGGAATGCCGACCCGCTGGGGGCCACAGTCGAAGCAGACGCAGACGCAGGGGCTTCGGCCTTTGATCCCACCTCGCTGCCGGATCTGGGGCCCGTGTCTGCTCCTGCCCCCGGCCTGGAGTGCACACCGTCGGCTCCCCAGGGCCTCGGGCCTTCGCGCTTGGACCATGTTACACCCCTGGCCACCCCGCGTCTCCAGCTCGCCGACAGCACGCCTGAGGGCTTCTCAGCCCCCGCAATCATTCATAATAATCTGCATGCATCTATATGAGAGACATATTTAAATCGACCTCCATATCGATCACCTATGTATCTACCTGTGTATAACTATCATTTATCAACTACCTACCTGTGTATCTATATACCTATCATCTATCTACTATCTATCATTTATCTATCTATC
>NW_024354496.1:917853-955674 GCF_902729225.1 Pteropus medius
TATCATCTATCTACCTACTATCTATCTATCTATCATCTATCTATCTATGTATCTATCTATCCATCATCTATCATCTCTCTGTCTCTGTCTCTGTCTCTGTCTGTCTCTCTCTCTCTTATCTACCTACCTACCTGCTAAGGGAAATGAATGAGCCATTCGCGGGCGGCCTCTGCTGCTGTCCTTACTCACGGTATCATATCTCTTGCAGCAAAACAAGACTAACGTGGGTTTAATCAAGACGATGCAGAGAAAGCTTTCGTTGCAGAGCTGGCAGCAGGCGAGGGCTGCCGAATGCAGCCCCGGTGCAGACGTGTGACAGACGCTCAGCACGCAGGAACGCGTTCCGTTTTAGAAAGTCAGTTTCCGGACAATGAGAGCCTGGGTCAGCGGCGCGTACACAGCAGGCTGCAGACCCCCGGAGCGTCCCTGAGCCGAGACTCAGGAATGCACCCTGCAGCCCAGGCTCGGCCTCAAACCTTCAGACAGGCTTCCCCCGCCAGCCCCGTGGGCACCAATCTCCTCGTGCATCGAAAGCGTACAGAAACCTCCTACAGCGGCCTTGTGCTTCTCCTCCTAAGACACGCCGTTCTGGCTGCAAAACGCAGTTTTTCTGGGATGCACTGTTAACACCAAGTCTGTTCGGCAATACCTACCTGCTGACTGATGAATCGATTCCCCCCACAGTATCTGCATTCGTGGCCAATGCCCTTCCCATGAGGGTCGTCCTGCTGCCTGGGGACGTTCCACGAGCAAATGTTCCAGAAAGCCTGCCCCCTGTGCCACCTCCTCCTCTCCCGGCCTCCCCAATGCTGCATCTCTAGGTCTGTGAACCCTGAGGACGACCACAAACGTTTCCTACGTGCTTCTCATAACCCAACACAGACAACAAACGAACACGCGTTGAGCGCGTTCCAAGTACGTTTTCTTCACACCCTGAAGTAGATGCTGGGCTGTCTGCTCACTCTGCTTTGACTGACTTTCCCACTTTTGACCTCATGCTTTGCAGCCTTTGTTGACTATAAATCGTCAGGACGCATGTGTCGACAGAGGGTTCTGGATAATACAGATGCATCTAAAGTAAGAAAGCAGCTTTTTCCCTAAATTCACGGGGTTAGCTTTGGGGGAAAAATTCCGTCCTGCTCGGAATATATAATGATGCTGAATCTTTGTCACTTGAGCTCCCGTCAGACAAACACGTCCTGCAATTTGTTGTCTTTTTATTCGAAGCTGACTCGGTGACGGCACACGCACAGACGCCTTGTCAAAGCCGATCCATCAGCACGGACCATCTGCTCTAATTTTAATTGGTGTTGAAATTTGTGTGTTTCTCACATTCAGCTGTGCATGAATGAGAAAATGGACAATGGAGAGCAAAATTCGGAAAAACTTAAAAATCTTAATTTTATCAATTATTTGAGTATGTAAGTGAAGATCTTAAAATGTAAAAATCAAAGATTTAAATGTTTTAAATGGGCCGCATAAAGGGTAACGGGCTATTAAAATGCTATTAATTTCCATGCATTTAAAATGTGCATATTTACTTTTAATATATTAAATACAATGAAACCAAGACGTGATATAAAGACAGCAAAAATACCGTCTATAACCTGAATATGAACTGTACGCAACAATGTATTGTTTAATTTACATTTACCTGCACAGAAACTCTTGAGGTAACTGATCAAAACCAAATTCTGAATTTTCAGAAGTGGATTTACATCAGAGACAATATATATTTCATTACTTTAAGGGGATGACTAATCCTCTAAGCCCCTGACTGATGTTCTAAGATAATGTTCTGTATTTAAATTAAAGGGAGAATCTAGTATCTAAGTAACACACGTGGTCTGAGGGCTGGCTCGCACTTGCTGTGTCCACGAACCGGTGACGGTTCTCACACCGGACCCGCCAGGGACTGGGTGCCCGGCCCCGTGCCCGTCGGCAGGTTGGCGGGGTGGGACCTGCTTCTGCACAGACAGCCCAGCGGGCTGACCGCGATGCCGAGTCGACTGTGCACGCCGGATGGATCATCAGCGACCTGAACATTCCAGAACCGGCAACGACTGTGGGTTTCGCTGGGGCGTCGGTTCAGTTCTTCAGAAATCTGGCCCCCGGCCTCACCGCGGTGCCAGTGGGGTGCCAGGCCCGTCCTCGCTCTGGCCTGCCCTTTGTCCGCTTTCTCTGCTCCCCGTTGCACAAGGGGCTTTTCTTTGGGGAGAATCTCTAATTTACTCCGTCTCACTGTCCAGAGACCGACACGGGACACCGGCCATAGTGTCACCGTCTTCATGTCGTAAATTCTGCATCCTAGCAATGCTCGTTCATTTGGAAATTTGCGAACATCTCAGGATATCTATCCTGTGCAGAAATCGAGGTGCTGTTCCGATGAAGTTTTTGCATGCCCGTTAGTTCATAAAGTATTTCTTTTTAGATTGTGTTTTTGAGCGATTATGAACAACGTGCCTTACTATATACCATGTTCATAAGATTAATTCTCATCGACAAGAATATTATTAACATTTCCAGATTAAGCCTTAACGTGTGTGTGCATTCATATCGACTTGCGGGTCTTAAAAAAATGACACTTCATTTTAAAAAAAGGAAATGTGCGTTTTTGAAAAATCATTGAGAAATAATACTGACCCGATTATGTTGACTCTTGTCAGTCTGGGAAGACAGCAATTCCTACACGTCAGGAGCGATACCCACATGATTTCGGGTTCATTAAAACAGGGCTTGACCTAGCCCCCCGCGGACCTTAGCCCGCGGCTGTGACCTGGGTCACAAATTCTCCTCGGTGCCCCGGCTTGTCAATAAACAGACCGCAGTGCTGGCATCTTTACTTTCGAAATGAAAGCGTGAGACCAGCTTTCTGTGCTCTAGAAATCAGCGTCAAATCAACAAGTCTGTAACCCAACGAAAGAGCCACAGCTACACCATCCATAGCAAACGACATCGAGTCCAGTCAAATAAGCATCGAATCACACCTCAGTTTCTTTATATTTCAGAAACTGTATTTTTTAAAAAAGAGATGAACGAGAAAATAGCCACATAATCAGTCAATAAATGAAATGATCGCTCCCTCGGAAAAGGATTAAATTTATAAGTCGTGTATGTTGAGGGGTGCATGTGCATTTTCATTCATTAAGATGCATCAGTTAATTCCAAATACAGATACTGAACGATAGTATAATATAGTGTTTCAACTTCTGAAGCTAGATGGGACATAACTTAGGTGTTTTGCATGCACAGGATGTCGAACCCGCATGCCAAGTGAGATAAGGAAATTGAAATCCGCAAAAGAAAAAAAGAACCAATCATTGATGCTTTTGAACTAAATGGATCATTCTTCTCCTTCAAAAACTCTTGAGAACGCAAACCCGGCTTGATGTGAATCGCTGTAACTGCCTCAGGCACGTGGACGGCCGCAGTGAGATGTGGCGAACTGACAGACAGCTGTTCCTCGCGCTTGAGTGACACACGCGTCAGAGTTACATTTTTAGTTGACCGTACATGGAAAATAATCTTGTGATTTGGTAGGTGCCCGCACAGACATAGGAAAGAATGAAGGCAGGAAGGAGCGAATATTGTGCATGACGCTAGGAATTGACTGGTTATCACCCCTCTCGACACCTGGGAGTGCACCCACCTTCCCACTGCAGGTGCTTTGGGATGTCCCTGCCCCGTGCATCTCCCTCCTGTTTACCCATGGTGTCCACTTCCGTCGTCTCTTTTAACCAAAGCCCCTCAGCAGGACAGGGTGGACAGTTACTGTCCTCAGGCTGCCTGATGATGCTGTAGCCTGTTAGATGCGCCTGCAGCTGGCTGTCTGCAGACACCAAAACCACTGGCTAACACTGGCTAAGACTAATACTACCTAAGAATTCACGTAGGCAAACTATTTTTGATCTGCATGACTCATAAAGTGGACCCCCTTTTTTTTTTTTGGATTCTACAAATGGGTTTTTAAGTGATCACATTGTGGCTATTAATTTTCTATAGGAATTTTTTTTTTCTCGTAAGAGAAAGAATGCTATCATAAGTAAAGATTGATAAAATCATATTAGGAAAAAAATGTATCATTATCTTAAAAATGTACACATTCAACAAGACTCAGTACTTAATGCTGAAGCTAAACTGTAAGTAACAGGTTTTCTTTGGTGGTTTGTTTTTGTATCTAAAAGAGCATAGATTTTTGACACATATGTTTCAAATCCTTCTCTCTCCAAACAATTAATTTGAGTTTTATCGCTTATGGTGTCTTTGCCATTTTTGTTTTTATCTGGTGTGTAGCAAAAAGCAGGGGACACACACTTTTCTGTAAAGGGCCAGACAGTGAATACTTTAGGTTTTGTGGGCCATGCACAATCTGTCGCACATTCCTGTTTTCTTACATTTTCTTTCTTTCTTTTTTTTTTTCCCTACGTTTCTTCCATTCCTTTCTCGGTTTCTTTTTTTTTTCCTGTTTTTTTTTAAACATGTGAAAACTGTTCTTAGATTGAGCCATACAAAATCCACTCCCAGGTTCGATCTCGAGCATTCTCTCATCCTTCTTCAAGCAGAAACCAGTACAAGGGCAGCAAAGTATGAATAACTAATATTAATAAAATTAGATAAGAACTAAAAGGTAATGAAATAAACAGTCTGCTCAAGAGTTAGAGCATTGCCAAAGGCTTTTTACTGTCCTTCAGAATAAAGATAATCACATAAACATATGGAAAACGTTGAGTATGGAGGACAGAATAACCCTAGTCGCTAAGTTGTCCATATTAAAATTTAGGTACTATCTGACTTTATAAATGGATGGATCGGGAAGGTTGGTTTACTGTTAGACAACAGTTACACAACGGCACATCATCATCATAGTATTTTCAACTGCAGGTATGACCACTGTAGATCTTTAAAACAAATGGCCATTTTAGGATTCAGCCAACATGTCTGTCTCCAAACGGACACATTTATCAGACAAAAATTGGGTTGGGCAGCCATCTTACCTGAATGTTGTCAAAATGTTTTACGGGGCTGTCTGCCAGCTATCTTATGAGAGAGGGCTCACTTTATCTGGTCAGAGGCCTCGTTTCCTCATTCAGCCAACTCGGACATTTGCCAAGGGCGTCTGCATATCAGAGTGTGTTGGCATGAACCCCCTATTACTTGGGGTAGCCCCAGCTACGTCCTCAGAGACACCTTGCCTGAAGAGTGCGGCTTCTCCCGTGGGACTTCCGTTGGCATAAACGAAGTGCCAGGCAAACTTACTCCGTTTGGGGTCTGGGGATGGTTTTAGCAAGTGCACTGTTTGGGGGGTGGGCTTGGGTCTCTCGTTGTGGATCGCACGGAGCTCAGAGGTTATGCCCCAGGATCTAGGGACTGGATGGCTAGCAAACCTCGGCAGCCTTTCATGGAGAAGGCAGAGGAAAAAAAAGACGGAAAAACGAAAAAGGAATGTTCTCTGCGAAAGATAAGTGCATCTGCATCTGTTTTCTCTTATTGAAAACACATGGACGCCGATGCTAGGAAACGCAAAGTCAAGGCTCTAAGCCCTGCGGGAGCCTCCAGGACACCTGGGATGTATCAGACACATGCAAAGGAATCAGCTGGCTGCAGTGAGGCCGCCACGGGGCCCAACGCCGGACACTTCCGTGCGTCCTGAGCCTCTGACCGTGAACTTCCATGAGAACAAAGCAGTCCGAGTGGGAACTGTCCTTCATACCTGCGCCGTGACGAGCCAAAAGGATCCTACATGTTTCAGCTTCACCCGGGAACCCGGGAAGTTGTCTCTACTTATTATGGTCAAAGGTGGTTTTCCCAGCTGGCAACTACGCAGTGTCGAGCAGAAGTGGCTTTTATAGCACAGCTCATGTTGATGGCGTGTTCATTTACCATCAGTCCCGATGTTTCAAAGCCTCTGGCCGTACACACGCGTTTAAAGCAGCGCTGCCCGCCTGGGCCGCGGCCTCCATTTCTGCTACGATCTCTAGTTTTGGGGAGCAGTAAGTGATGGAAGTCATCCCGGCCACTCACAGGCGCTCGGTGACATCGTTCAGCAGCGTCTCCACAGTTTTGAGAACTTCCCGTGACCCGGGAACTTTGCCTGACACGTGAAATTCAAAGATGCGTAAAATATAATCCCTTCTCTCCAAATTCACGATTCGGTAGATTATAGAGGGATTCTAATATATATATTTTTTTAACACCGTCATTTTATTTATTTGTTATTTTTCAGTGTTTCTAAGGTTTAGTTCGTTACTGTCCAGACTCATTTCTGAACTATGGTTTTCTCACTAGTCGATCGCCCCCCATGGGAGGCATTGCTGCCAGACCCTCGGATAGCTCCATTTCCTCCCGAAGGACTGAATGGGAAGGTGGGAGAGTTTAGTTTCTCCTCAGAACTGCGATTGGGTTGGTTCAGGCCCCTGTCAGCTGGTTTGTCTCCCTGGGCCTCAGTTTTCTTGTGCAAAATGAGGGGCTTGGGCCAGTGACCGCCATGGTCCCTTCCAGTTCTGACTTCGTAGGAATGTGTGATAATAGGTAAACCCTTTACCCTGACATGCTGGCCCCAGCTTTGACGACTGCATATTAGAATGACGAGTGTGCATCCAAGATTTTACTAGCATGGTGGCTCATGATGACATGTAATAATAGCTCTATTTCTTGATATTAAAAATTTACTTTTCCTAGATAATATTTCTCGCTCGTTTCCCCTAATGGAATAGTCTCCAGATAACTTATGACATGTTTCACAATTCCAAACCCCTCTTTAGAAGATTTGCTTTCAAATGCTTCTTCAAAGAAACATGTTTTAATTCTTAAAGAAAAATCCAAGACAAGATTCCTGAGACATTTTGCGTCACCTGAGCATCATGAAATAATTACGTAACTTAAACTAAACATCCTGTTCTCCACTGCCCAGGACCGAGTAATTGTATTTTCATGCATACGCAATGGACTCTGTTTTATGTTTTATTAGCGTTGCATTTATCACGCTGGAGTATGATAATGTAGTCACGTCTCATTGTGATCGATCTTTTCATCCTTAAGTAACAGTGCTTTGCAAAATGTCTAGCGTACGGCAGCAAATTCATTAGGCGTATCTTCAAAAAGACAACTACAAAGAAGACAGCTGGTTTTATTTGTTAAAATAAATCTGTCCCACACACTGAGAAGTAGATATGGTTAAAGAATACGGTATGTTCTCACTTACATGTGGAACCTAAAATAGTCAGACTCATGCAGACAGTGGATGGTGGTTGCCGGCAGCTGGGAAGAGACTGGGGGCTGTTCATGGGTATAAAGTTTCAGTGATGCAAGATGAGTAACTCCTGGAGACCCCCTGCACAGCACAGACTCCGTGGCTAGCAATTTCGTACTGTACACTTAAAATCTGCTAAGAGGATAGAGCGTGTGTTAAGTATCCTTAACATAATCACACGTCATCATCATCATCACCATCATCGGGTGGGAGGAAACCTTGGGAAGTTATAGATATTTCTATGGCTTTGATGGTGCTGATGGCTTCCCAAGTGTATAATCACCTCCAACTCAATAAGCATGTATACAGTAAACGTATGAGTCATAACTCAATAAAGTGGCTTAAAAATTATGCAAAAGTATTCAACCTCATTATTGAAAGCAGCACACATGGCATAAAAAAAGAAATACCAGATTTCCCATTAAACTGGCAAAACTTTTGAAAAGGTAAGGCTGTTTATTGTTGTGAGTGTCTGCAGTGGATATAAGCTGCAACTGGCTAAGCTTTTTGGCAATATTTGTCTAGTGCCTGAAGTATGGGTGTGCTCTTTACTTGGCAATTTCACATTTGGAAATTTATCCTAAAGATATTTAATGTAAAAAGCTACCAGAGTATCAAATGTTAATATCAATACACACCAAAAAATCTGTCGGCCTTCGTCGAAGTCCTAAATATGAGCCCAAAACAGAAAAAATATCCAGCAACAGAAAATGTGTGAGTAAAAACCATGAGATGGTATATTATGCAATTATTAAAACATTCGGCTTGGGTACGATAATATAAAATAAAAAATGGATTAATAGATTTTGATACACGAATACGAAATAATAAAATTAGTAAATATGAAAGGCTATGTACCAGGTCACGACCGTCAACAGCTTGCCTACTGTATATTTTAAAAAAACTGCTTAAAATAACGTATTAATTTTATGACACAGCTACATTCAGTTCACTCCATTTAGAAACAGGTATTACCAAATCATGCCTGTCTTTTTCACATTCATTTAGAATTTTCGTCTGGCCAGGAACTTGATCTGAACGCTGGTCTCAAAGCTCATACATATCACACATATCACAGAAGGGTCTGGCTGTGGAGTGAGGTGAACGCAGGCAACATTTGCAGGTGACTCCCTTTAGTCTTGATAATGGATCTGTGGTTGCTGAGCTCGTTGCCGCCACATGAGTGACAGACTCCCATGTGAGCACTAGCATTCAGACGAGGGGTGCCCACAGCCCCAGAGAGGGACACTTCATGGCCGCTCTTTCCTGGGACAGAGAAAAGGGGAAGGAAACGAGGCAAACTCTCTATCTTGATGATGACTGACCCAACTGACGCCTACCCAACAGGATCTTATGCTAAAAGAGACCCATTTGTGAGTACTTTGGTTCCGGTTTCAAAAATCATGGGTCCCAAAGGTTTCTTCAAAATATTTTGAAGGGGGACACGTTTACGTAATTAAATCGAAGCTTGTTGGAGTTATTTTAAGTGATTAGTAATGAGGATTACTACTTAACATCGTATAGAGTCGCGTTTGTGTGACATCTTATAAATTGAAAAAAAATCACTGCCAGATCATGTTGTCTCGTTTTCCCAATAATACAGCGGCTTGGACCACCTTCGTCTTTTTACAGATGAGACAAGGTGAGCTGGAGAGTTACATAAAAAGTGTGTCCAATTTTGCGTTCTTCATAAAAACATTAAAGGCAGCATATTGCTTACATTTTTTTTGTTAATCCTCAAGCTCAATTAATAATTAATATAGAGAGTAAAGAAAAAGTGAGTGTTTGTAGCTTTATCCCCACTTACCTCGCTCCCACCCGAAATAACGTGCCGAGCCTAGTACACATTATTTTTGATATGCTTACATGCTCAGGTTAAAACATATATGATTCGATTAATTATACATTTTCTGTACTATTTGCTTTTTAAATTTAAGAATATATAGTAAACGACTTTCTATAAGCAGTGAAGATATATTCCGTTCTTAGCAGTTTTTAGAATCTCTTCACGGTGACACACAATTTCCTTAAACCGTGCCATACCATCGGTCTCTTAGGAAATTTGCTATTATACTTCTACAAAACAAAAGAATTTCTGATATACTGATCTTGTGTGATTGTGGTAAAATTTACGAGACGTAGTCATGGAATTGTTTAATCCCAGGTCTGCCAATTCGGAATGAATTCCTCACTAATGGCATTCCATGTTACTGGACATTCCCTCTCTCTAGCTGTGCATTAAAATGCCAGTTTCCTCGCTGTTTCCAGGAGTTTGCATATTACTTTCCTTTCCTGATTTGTTTTTCAGTCTCCTGGATTAAATGATTTCTCCTCTGCCGATGTATTTTTAAGTCTACTCTTTTTTTTTAGTTTAGTTTAAGCATTTCTTCAATAAACATTCTAGATGTAATTCATAATTGTATTACATCTCTTGCTTTATTTCTCCTCTGGGTTTGCCTTTTTCCTTTGCATCGGTAAATCCTCTACATAACTGTGTGTGCCAGAACACAACAAAAAAATTTTTATAGCGGTATTGCTCTACCTTACATGTCCTTGACGGTCACGGTATTGTAGACGATAGGGAAAGTGTTGAATTTTTACACGTTTAAGCTCTACCTAAAATACGATAATTTGACCAACTGAAGAAAATTCCAGAGACTGTTATCAAAATATGAGATGAGACATTCAGTTAGAGTGACAAGCTTTGCCTAAGGATCCGTCTACTCAATAGATAATCATTGATTCAAAATGCTAAATAAGTTTAATAATACAGATTTGTTAACTACGGGAAAAAAATTAGCCACACTATTTGTAGGTAAGCAAAACTACTAGGGAATCACCCTTTCCTGCTCTCTAAGCTAATACTGATGGTATTATAGGAAAGAGGGCTCATTGAAGACACCATTTTGAAAACGTCTGGCCAAAAGCAATGTAAGCCATGAAATTAATAATTGAGTCTCAAACGCCTAATCTCATGAATATCTCCAACCTCTGCGTGCCATAGTTTGCAAAATGCTTTCACATTTCTTCCGCCTGCGTGGCGCCTAAAAATACTCTGTCATTTTCTAATATTAATCAGGAAGGAATGTTTTTCTACGTCAAGAAGTTTTTTAATGTCGTCCAGCATCTGTGGTACTGCCCTTTATTTATTCGCCCATTAGGATGCAGCTCATAAATGTATTTTTCCATGGAAAAGGAAGAAAATCATTTTTGCTGTGATTATAGAAGCCACTGTTTATAACCCTGCCTGTTGTATTCCCCACACAGCGTTAGCTTCATGTTCCCAGACGTCTCTTTGAGGCACTGAGCCACCCACAGAAGTTCAAGACCTACGACAACATCCAACATAGTTATGGGTCTGGTTTTATGGATCCAAATGGAATCGACTTCAACAGGAAAAAAAGTCCGAAAGCCTTTTCATTTTTCCAACTCATTTTAACTGAACAGCAGAAAACTCCCAGCCAACATTTAGAGCGGTGATTTAATGCATCACCTTAGCTCGGGGCTTTGCCATAGCCCGTCATGCGGGAAAACAATACAGCAAGTTGACCTGGAGATCGGGGCGTTGGTTGACTTTGAATTTTGTGGCTTGTCCTGAAAGTGTTGAGAATTTGCCTGAAGAAACACTTTGGGTGGACTCCGTCATTCCTTGAGAAGTAGTCTCAACCACGACAAGTCATGAACCAGATTAAATGTGATCCTTCGCTAAGAACCATAAAATCCACATCCTTAGGCTGTCGTGTGCCAACCACTTCCCAGCGTAGCTTTGCAACTCGTGTGCAGCTCTTTGCTTGTTCTCTCTCATGG
Source organism: Pteropus medius (assembly GCF_902729225.1). Taxonomy (NCBI): domain Eukaryota; kingdom Metazoa; phylum Chordata; class Mammalia; order Chiroptera; family Pteropodidae; genus Pteropus; species Pteropus medius. The sequence goes on from NW_024354496.1 coordinate 928,910, forward strand.
AACCCAGAACGCCTGGAATGTGATAGATCTGACCAGGGCCCAGGGAATGCTTTGAGTTTGGCCCATGGGACTCACTGATGTCCGCTTTCCAACTGTCCTAAAAAGAAGCTATTTCTGCCCGCTGCCAAAGTGTGAAAATGGACGGTGACGAGAATTCTTTTGGGTGAGAGGAATGGAAACCACATCAGTCTAGCTCACAGAAAAAGAAAGTATTTAAATGTACAAAGACATTCCACGGGGATCCAGGAATAACCTGCTCCTGGTACCCGGGAAGACCCTTGGTCCCAGCTTCAAGTCGCATGCCGGGTCTTAAAGAGTTGTTTTTCAACATGATAGGAACATTATGACAATTCTCAAAGACTTTCCCCGTGTTTTTATGGTAAAAATATTAACTTAAATCAGCACTTATTCAGGGGAAATAAATGTCAATGTATGGCAATTAACTGTGGCTTGAATCATGGGTGTGAATCATTCCTCCTCTTGATTTCAATAGGAAAAAACGTGTGGTTTGAAAGGAGGCTTTATGACTTTATGCCCCAGGTGCATAAGCACCTTCATCTCAACACAATGGGAGGTCAATTCCTTCTCCACAAAGGAGCCAGTCTCTTAAATTTCAACTGGAGAGCATGTATTTCTGACCCTTTGGAACTCAAGTGAAAACAGTTATTCTAAGTATTAGTCACCTATTTTTGTCACAGAAATTTTGCCTTCCCGACGAGACTTCTGGAATAGATGACTTTCTTACGACTGAGATACTGTGGCTTGAACTATGCGTGTTATTACTTAGTTCCCTTGTTCTCAAAGTGGTCGATTTGTGTAGAATGAATGGTTTTAAAAATCCCTTAAGAGCGCTTCATTATTCTCACTCAGAGCCACAGAACCTAGTGGAGATACATACTTGCAACAATGGATCTTATTATCTAATAATGCATTATTCACTTCTTTTCACAGTATCTTTCATTTGCATAAAATGACATTAATGTGCCGGATGTTATTCCATAAACTAGCACATTTGAAGCAAATAACACTGTCAGGAAGTGTATACACTTCGAAATTGAACACATAGTGAATATGTACAATGTATATTTGAATATATTCATTAGTTTATGACACCACCAAGATGGTATGAAAGTTTCCATTTCACCCCCTTTAAAAGAAGAACATGGTACTCCCACTTTGTTAAATCTTTGCCAAAGAGACAGGACAAAAACTGAAGTCTTGCAAAATTATTTTTTGGCCAACAGGGACGGGAGAGAGTTTAGATTTTTAAAAACATTTATTGGTTAATTTTCTTCTCTCCGTAAATTGCGTGTTCACGTCTTTACTTGTTTTGTTTCGTTGATTTTGAAGAGTATTTTGAGGGGTACGTAGCAGATATCAACTTTTTGCTTATCGATATACGGCCATGTGTTTCCAGACCGTTGTGTCATTTCAACTTTTATGGAGCGCCCTTTGCATTCAGAGTAAATAACAGATCAAAGTTTTTCTTCTCAATGTCATTTCTAGTTGCCACACCTGAAAAGCCATCCTCAGCAGAACACTGCAATACGGTCAGCCATGTTTTGTTCTTTTTTTTGTTTTTTTTGGTAGTGTTATAGTTTGATTTAATGTAATTTAAAATATCTGTCGATAATGATTTCGTTGTGTGGGGCGAGACAGGCACCCAGTTCTCATTAGAACCATCCATCCTGACATGACGGTCCCTCTGTACGCGATAGCACCTCGACTTCTTCCTACATTCTTGGTTTTGTCACCTCTCTCTCCTAGCATGCGTTTGTCACTGCTTCAATGTCATTGCCCTCTACGTTCCAACGCCCCATAATTTCCCTTTTCATTATTTTTCTGGCTATCCTTTCCCTGCAGATAAATTTTAAAAGTCAACCAAGGGAATTGGGCTGAGACTGTTTATTTTTGTAGATTAAATTCGGGAGAGTCCGCATCTCTACGCTACCCAGCCTCCTCAGCTCCTCCGTGACAGGTTATGTCTCTAGCATCTAAAGCATGTCAGTTTCTGCGGCTTCATGGCTTTCCTCGTCATGCTCGCATATGGTACCTGCTAACTTTACTCCCGGGAATGCAATCATTTGTTAGCTACTTTGAATGCAGCGTTTCTTGCCTACTATTTTCTGCGTTATTGGGGGATGGAAGTTTTTTATGTGTCTTTCAAAAGTGAATTCTCCCCCTCGCCGCCCCCAATCCTTTCAAAGTCGTCCACAGCCTTTTCCAGTGACAGGCACTTTCACGGGCTGTGCACACGTGCAACGTGATGGAACATAATGTGCGTAATGTAATCTGAGGGATCGTAACGTATCATAATGTACATAACGTAACGTGACATAACGTAACGTGACATAACGTAACGTGATGTACATGATGTACGTGACATGTAATGTAACCTAACCTAATTAACATGAAGTTACGTGGGGTAACGTACGTAAACAACGTATCGCAACGTGATGTAGCGTAATGTATCGCAACGTGATGTGCTGTAACGTACATAATGTAACGTAACGTGTCACAATGTGAAGTAATATAACGTAACGTGACGTATCGTAAGGTGCTGGGCCCTAATCTAATTAGCATAACGTAACGTAACGTATCGCAACGTGATGTTACGTAATATACGTAACGTAAAGTAACATATCGCAACGTAACGTATTGCAACGTGATGCAACATACATAACGTAAGGTAATGTAACGTAACGCATCGTAGGTGCTGTAACATAACCTAATTAGCATAATGTATCGTATTGCAACGTGATGTACCGTACGTAACGTAATGTGACGTGTCGTATCAGGATGTTATGTAGTCCGTGTAATGTAATGTAACGTAAGGTGACGTAACGTACCGCAACGTGGTATAACATCGCAACGAGATGTAACGTAATGTACGTAACGTGCATAACGTAAAGTAACGTAACGTGACGCATCGTAAGGTGCTAACCTAACCTAATTAGCATAACGTAATGTAACGTATCACAACGTGGTGTAACGTAACACACGTAACGTAAGGTAATGTAACGTGTCGCAATGTGACGTAAAACGTGCAGTAACAACCTAATTAGCATAACGTAATGTATTGCAACGTGATGTACCATAATATACGTAACGTAATGTGACGTATCGTATCGCGATGTTATGTAGTCCGTGTAATGTAACGTAAGGTAACGTAACGTATCGCAATGTGATATAACGTTACGTACGTAACGTAAGGTCACAACGTGTTGCAACGTGATGTAACATAACGTACCTAACGTAAGGTAACGTAACATATCGTAATGTGCTGAAACCTAACTTAATTAGCATAATGTAACGTGATGTAACGTAATGTACGTAACGTAATGTGTCGCAATGTGATGTAATGTACTGTAACGTATCGCAACGTGATGTAGCGTAACGTATCGCAACGTGATGTGATGTAACGTACGTAACGTAACGTGTCACAATGTGAAGTAATGTAACGTGAGGTATCGTAAGGTGCTGTGCCCTAATTAGCGTAACGTAACGTAACGTATCGCAACGCGATGTTACGTAACGTACGTAACGTAAAGAAACGTATCGCAACGTAACGTATTACAACGTGACGTAACATACATAACGTAAGGTAAAGTGACGCATCGTAAGGTGCTGTAACATAACCTAATTAGCATAATATAACGTAACGTCGCACGTGACGTATCGTAACATGCAGTAACCTAATCAGCATAATGTATCATATTGCAATGTGATGTACCGTACGTAACATAATGTGACGTATCGTATCGCGATGTTATGTAGTCTGTGAAATGTAAGGTAATGTAACGTAAGGTAACGTAACGCACCGTAACGTGGTATAACATCGCAACGAGATGTAACGTAACGTACCTAACGGAACGATCATAACGTAAGGTAATGTAACGTGACGCATCGTAAGGTGCTAACCTAACCTAATTAGCATAACGTAATGTAACGTATCACAACGTGGTGTAACGTAACACACGTAACGTAAGGTAATGTAACGTGTCGCAATGTGACGTGTCACAACGTGCAGTAACAACCTAATTAGCATAACGTAATGTATTGCAACGTGATGTACCGTAACTTACGTAACGTAATGTGACATATCGTATCTAGATGTTATGTAGTCCGTGTAAGGTAACGTGACGAACCGCAACGTGATGCAACGTCACGTACGTAACGTAAGGTAACGTATCATAACGTGCTGTAACCTAACAATAGCATAATGTAACGTGATGTAATGTAATGTACGTAACGTAATGTGTCGCAACGTGATGTAACGTATCGCGACGTAATGTGTCGCAACGTGATGTAACGTAACGTACGTAAAGTAACGTAACGTACCGCAACGTGATGTAACATACGTAACGTAAGGTAATGTAATCTGTCGCAACGTGATATAACAACGTAGGTAACGTAAGGTTATGTTAAGGTAACGTAACGTTTCGTAACGTAACGTAACGTACCGTGATGGGGCGTATCGTAACGATGTATAGACGTGTACGTAACGTAACGTGACGTACCGTAATGTGAAGCAACGTAACCTAATTAGCATAACGTAATGTATTGTATTGCAACGTGGTGTACCATAACGTACGTAACATAACGTGACACATCGTATCGCGGTGTTATGTAGTCCGTGTAACGTAAGGTAACGTAACGTGGTGTAATGTAACGTAGCATAACGTGGTATAACGTAATGTGACGTGGGTACGTAACGTCCCGCTCTATAACCCAGCTGCGCACCGAATAAACAGAACAGCTCAAGGCACACACACTTACCTCGCGGTGGGGTTCGGCTCGGGGGGCTTAGTTGGGGTACTCAGGTCCCAGCGCCCTGAAAGGTGACAGTTCCGGTTGCCGAATGACGAGTCAGCCTGGCGTCAACGAAAGCGTTGCAACAGTAGCTTTTAAAACCACTGTTACATTTATTATAAAAATAATGAATCTTTGCAAGGCTCCTTCTAAGACCCTGCGCCTAAACCCAGATTTCCAGCTTTTAGATTCTCTTCTAAAATAAATCTTTAAGCTTTGCATCTCAAAAACCTGTATCTCAGTCTACTAATAATGATTAGTGAGTGATAAACGGGGGTCTGATAAGCCGTTGGCCCGTCACGGTAAGGAATCTAGAGTTTCCTCAAGGATAAGGGAGGATTTATAAACATCTACGTCTCTATATCTACATAACTGTATTTCTACATCTCTCTATATCTCTACATCTCTACATCTGTATAACTGTATATCTACATCTCTGTACCTATCTATCATCTATATCTCATCTGTTTATCTGTCATCCATCCATCAATCACCTATCATCTATCTACTATCTTAGAGTTTATTTATTAGAGCAGTTTTAGGTTACAGAGCAAAACTGAGTGGAAAGGACAGTGACTTCCCATATACCTCCTGCCCCGACACACGCCCAGCTGCTCCATTATCAGCGTCCCCCACCAAACGGTACATTTGTCAAAACTGATGAACCTGTGTGGACACATCTTTATCACCCAAAGTCTGTAGTAGACATCAGGGCTCACTCTTGGTGCTGTATGCTCTACAGATCAGGACAAATGTACGGCCCATTACGGTATCACACAAAATCGTGTCGCTGTCCTAGAAGTCCTGTCTTCCTGCCCCACCCCCAATTTAAATATTGACGTGATCCTTCTTGCTCTTGCTCAGGTAATTTATTATTCAAAGGGAACATTGGAAGAAAGGAAGTGAGTTTCTATGAGTTGATACTTTGTTTTCCTTCTTGCATTAATATTTTTAAAAATGAAATTCTCACTTTTGTTAGATTTGACGCCTAGCTTTCAAAAATTGGAATTTTGAGCCCTTTCTCAAAAACAAGGCCACGTTCCTGTGAAATCTCTGGCTTTACAGTACCCAAGAGGATATGTTGCGTCTCTTTGCCATCACTTAGCTGTCAGCAGACACGAACTAACTAGACAGTGGCTACTGCTCATGTAACTTCTCGGCAGGCAGAAGCAGCAAACCAGAGGTTGGCTAGAGAGAGCTCAGTCCACCACTGTGTTCTCAGGGCCGTGATGCAGACACACGCTGGGCCTCACCGTGCCCTTCCTTTCCTAGGTGTGGCCTTTTTGTGTGTTTCCATAACAGCTGTGCACGCTTCCCCATTATCTGTGGTTGTAGTGCACACAAATCGCCACAAATACGGAATTCACAAATTCTGAACCGTTGCTCCTTGGGGAAACAGTTAGGGGTCTGCCAGCCTCTGCTCACAACAGTTTTATCAGCTGATCAGTACACAACCATGTTTTCTGTGTAAGCGAAGCTTACCTAACACTCATTTTCTGCGTGAGACACGCCACAGCTTCTTTCCACGTAGGAACTCTTCCTAGCAAGTCAGCACTGTACCCGGCAGTCATTTTAAGCAACAAAATCACCAACCCGAAGCACAGAAATGGGAGAAGCCTTTAGATGACGTGCTTAGAGTACGGGAGCTGAGAAGGGGGGCAGGGCGCCGACCGCAGCGAGGAATGTGGGCGTCAGCCCCCTCCGGATTTTCTCCCCCTGTGCACATCCACGGATGACTACTGATTTGAGGCTTACACATAAATTTTAGCAAGGAGGCGAGCCTGCACACACGGACTCTACGAATAACGGGGATCAGCCACGTACCTTTTGTGAGAGACTGCGAACTTTCTGGGCGGGGACACAGACGTCACTCATTCTTGTTCCAGTGGACACAGCATCATGCCTGACTCTGGCAAATCCACAGGCTAACTCATTTTCAAACTTCTTAAAAATTACAGAGTTCTTTTTAAACCTGAAACCCAAATAAAAGAGATGAACTTGACACAAGTCCGTTTTCTCTGCGTGAATTTTGCCTTTCCCTTCGCCCCATGGACGGCAGCGTGAATTGTACGAGCAGTTGTTACAAGCAAGCACAACACTCTAGAAACCATGGTTTTCAGATTGTAGGCTCTTAGCTCAGTGCATCTGTCCTTACCCAATGCTGTCTCAGTCCCCAGGGGCTCGTCCAGTAAAACACAATGATATTCCTGCTCCAATAGGACACCGCGTGTTTCCTAGCTACGTGTCATTCCTGAGCTGTCTGCACTGTGATGACGTCTGATATGCAACAGCTGCTACCCAAACAAATATTTCGCCGCAAATTGTAAATTGTCCAGCCGGTGTTTCAAATACTCTTTGTCTCACTGAGGATTATTTGGTAAAATAAACCCCTGGAAGTAATTAGTGTCTACTGTATGTAGAGTCCTGTGAGGGTGACATGAGCCCCCAAGATCAGTTAAGACGCGTGGTTTACGGGGACCTGCAGAGAAACGTGCCACTGACAGCGGTGTCTATGTCGGAGGTCTTTCGGAGTGCTTGCAACACATTTTTGTGTCCTAAGTCACCCCTGCACGCAGTTACGGGGGGCGTGTGCTTACACACTTGAGGCTTGATCATGTAAAACACAGTTAGACCTTAATCTGTGTCAACGCCAACTCCGTGACGTTTTCAACATACTTGGTCCCTGGTTCTGGCAGAGAATCGGGGTGACGTAGCCAACAGTTTCGACATCTGCCAGCTCTGCTTTCCTTGGCCTGTCGTGGCTGTGGTACACAGTGTTCCCACGGTCCCAGGCCTCCAGAAACTGTGCGTGGGTACATGTCCCCTTACCCAACACCAGTGTTCTGGAACATACACCGCCATAAAACAGCATGACAGCAGTCGAGATGACCACTGACGTCTTCTGCCTCCTGTCTGCTACAAACCCACACGAGGAAGCAGCCAAATTTCCTGGCTTGAAAGTTCTCGGGATCAGCGGGTATCCCTGGCATGCCCCTGAGTGGTTGTTTGGCACAGGGCAAGGCTGAGCACAGCCGGTGGGGCAGGAGGGGACAGTCAGATGGTCCAGGGGGAGGCCGGGCTGTGCTCCGCCCCAGGACTGTCGGGTTCACACCGAACCCCCATTTTCAAGATCAGTTCGAAAACTCCGGGCAGAACTGGGCTTCTACAATGCCAGCAGGTGCGATCGGGGGTGGCTCCGGCATCGGGTGACGGCGAGGGCGGCGTGCGGAGGACGCGAAGCTGCTCAGGACGGGGGACATAAGGTCGTGGTCCATTCAGACAAAACACAGTCTTACGACGAATACACACTGAAGAGGGGTTTGCCTTCCTGGTCTTGCCCACTCTGTGCGTGTGATCATTTAAGCATTTGTTAAAATACCAGCAGACTAAAAAGACACGCCGGGCAGTGGACATGTCAGTCTAGAAGAAACAGGAAAATGAGAGCCTTGCTTACTCTTCACTCGCTCGTCTGAAATAATGCACTGTGGCTACGAAGCGTAGAGGAGATGAGCATATCCTTTGAGAATCTGAATTTGTTTACTTCTCAAATTCAGCTAAGCCGACCATTTATGTGGCTATCAAGATCAAAAAGAGAAGTATACATTTTGTTTTTGAGAATTCGAGTTTTTTACCCTTTAAATTTGTCTTCGTGCCAAAATAGACCTAAAAGTCCTTTCATTTTAGATGACTAAATTGACTAACATTTAAATAGTTCCCTAGGTCTGCACTGCTGCATGTTATTTTTTAAAATTCTCTATCTTGTGAAAGATAGGTAAACTGGAAAGTTTTTTTTCTTGTTTTGTTTTTTTGTAATTCTCCAGAGTTGAACTTGTGCTAATTTTGCCACAAAAGCGTGTTGTGCTAATAAATCTTAGATAATTCTGTCTTCATTTGTGTCGGAAAACAATAGCTATTACACGTATTTGAGCATTCTAAGGTGTTTTGGGAGGTGAAATCCATTCTGAGTTGTGATTTTTCTTGGATGGGACAAATTTTCCTTTGCTATTTTAACAGGATAGATTTCTAATATAAAATTATGTGAGAGTTATTTAAAGGATTTGGTTAGTTGACTTTGATTAAATAATAATTTACTTCAATCAAGTGATAAGCGCACTGATATAAATTAAAACTACAAAGAAAAAAAAAACGAAGGAAAAGTCTCAAGACTTAAGTGCAAGAAATTTCAACTTAAAACATTTTAAACTCTTTTCTTAAGTCGATTCGATGAGAAGATGCGATGTGACGGGAAGAAAGGTTACTGGACTTGGAGCCGGAGGAGCAGGAACATCTTAGTCCTGAGGCTGGCATCGTGGCGTTCAGCCACCTGAGAGTGGCCATTTATTCATCGTGCGCTCACAGAATTGAGCGAGGTGACTTTGTCTTGGCACAGAGAGGTCCTCACGTAAACCCTGATCTCGATTCAGACGTTGCCCCCATGTGGTACGATTCAGTGACCCCCAAAGGTAGGTCACAGGAGTCACCCCTTCGTGTCACGTGACAGACACGTACTTCACATTTCAAAAACCATTGGCTTAACATCCGTCTTTACCAAGAGACTATACGTGGGGCGAGGCAGGGAATGCGACGTTTGTTTGGACTTTTGTTTTGTTCACTGTTCAACCCAGCCCTTGGCACATAGTAGATGCCTGAGAAACAGTCCTTGTAAACGGATAAGAGAATGAATGAGCACTACCGTTTAAGGCAGCCGTTCCTTTTTCGTGTTGAGGATGTAATATAAGCAGAGTTTCTCCAGACGATGATCCATGCATTTTTTTTTTAAATCCCTTTCAATACGCATCTGTTATTTTGAGGAGCAAAATAATCTTCGGCAGGTACCCGCTTAAGAATGGGCGGTCATTCACTTTTTAAAAAGGAACGTCTTCCACTGTGGTATTTACCATTTGAAATACCAAAGGGAGGGAGCGACTTCTGCCTCGGACTGTTGATTCCTGGCCCTAAAACGCTGCTGGACCCTACCTGGCCAGATGATTGACATGACTCACACTCCCTCTCACGTTCCCGATCGGTCGTACTTGTGTTTATATCGACTTCTACACTGTCTACCTCGCAGGGTGTCTGTGCCTGTCAGAACAATGGGATAACGGAGAGGAACCACCGTATGAAACGGTGACTGATGGGATGGTTGTCTCCTCCGCCCCCCGCTCCCCAGTCCATTCAAAGCTTGAAAGCCCAACCCCTGATGGGACGGTGTTAGGAACTGGGAGCCTTCGGGAGGTGATGTCATGGGGTGGAGCCCTCATGAGTCAGATCAGTGCCCTCATAAAAAAAGACCCCAGAGCTCATACCTCATACCTTCCACCACGTGAGGACACAGCGAAAAGATGGCATCTATGAACCAAGAAGCAAGTCGTCACCAGACACTGAGTCTGCAAGTCGTCACCAGCCACCTCGATCTTAGACTTCCGGCTTCCAGAACTGTGAGAAATAAATGCCTATTGTTTATAATCCATTAGTCCATGGCATTCTGCTATGACAGACTCACTGGACTAAGACAAACGTATTATTGTCAATCAGAATAGCCCCTGGATATATTCTTCATGCAGATGCAAAGCGCTATGAATTACCTTCTAAATCAGAGAATAGTAATGGAGCGAAGAGACGAAATAAAAACATGGGCAAAAGATTATTTATGACGATCTCGGTCATCCGTCAAACTTTATTCAATCTAAACATGTTTTCCTCACTCACGGCTTTCTATAATTCCAAGACGAGGTACCTATATTAAAAAACCCAATTATTTACAACTACCTTCCTGATCAATCATTTAAAATGTCAAATGGTAACTTAGCCCAGTCCTTAAGAGAACTGGAATAATCAGGTGTCGTGGTCAGTGGCCACGTCGGCTGCTGTCTTTGAAGCTCTCATTTGCTTTTTTGAATATTCCTATTGGGAGGGCAGGATTTCAACAATTACTGTCACAAAGCTTCTTTTTCTAGCTTTATACACAGTCCTAGCAACAGTTTGCCATGGTGACAACCTGTTTTCTATTCATCTTTCCTTTTTTTTAATTCCACGTTAACTCGTATCGGAAAAGAGAGGATCCGACAGGCTCCAGCAGACTGAGAGACAAGCATCGATGAAACGTTTCACCACCGCGTCCCTGAGAACGACATGGCCTAGGATGGCGGCGAGGAATCCAGAACTGCAGAAAATCGGACTTTGCAGATGTGCAGGTGCTCCATATAAGCCCTGGGGTTATGGCTCTCTCGGCAAGGTTGCAGGTAAAAGCACAGCTGGCTTTGAAGCGTCAGTGGCCTTCCATATTGTCTTTGTTGCTAATCACCAGCAATGAAATTGTATATATAAAGATATATCGATAGATGAGATCATATATATTACACGTACATGACAGATTATGTATGCTATATGTTACACGTAAATAAAATACGTATGTAAATAAAATCATACACATATCTGCTTACGATCTACTTCTCTTTTTCTTAAATTTCTTTTTCAATTACTGTTGACATACAAGATGTATTAGATTCAGGTGTATAACACAGTGGTTAGATATTTACATACCTTACGAAGTGATCGTAATAAGTCGAGTCCTCACCTGGCACCGTACGTAGTTATTACAATATTATTGACTATGTTCCCGCTGCACATACCTGGGACTATTCGGTAACTACCAATTCATACTCCTTAATACCTTTCACCTTTTTCACTCATTCCCATCTGGCGACCATGAACGTTCACTGCAGCATTATTTACAACAGCCAAGATATGGAAACAACCTAAGCATCCATTGACAGATGACTGGATACAGAAGATGCGATACATATATACAACGGAACATTACTCAGCCATAAAAAATGAACTATATCCATTTGCCACAACATGGAGGGACCTGGAGGGTATTATGCTAACTGAAATCAGAGAAAAAAAGTATTATATGATTTTCCTTATATCTGTAATCTAAACAAAAAAGAAAGAAATGAACCAATGAAACAGAAACCAAGCCGTACGCAGTTAGCAAACTAATGGTTGCCTGTAATCCAGTGCCGTAGGTGTCTTTTGGTGTCTGATATCGTTCACGCAAGAAAACCAACATCGTCCAAACGTTATTTCTTGTATACTTGGCTCTCGATTGTAATATTTTGGGTCAACAAACAAAACCACGTTCGAATGACATGACATCATGCTTTACACAGACCCCCCCACCCCCGGGGGTAGGGGAGGGAGGGTGCCCTCAAACTTCCCAGCAGTCTACTTGCCAGCGTCTAAGAGAATTTTTCCAGGGCATAAATGCTCAAGTGTTTAGTGTTTGTCTAATTAGTAACTAAAAGAATCTGGATTCCACACGGGATTCCACACGAGTCTGCGAAATAATACATTGTTTGTTATAAACGTTTACCTAAGCCCATAGATAACCTTATGTGAATCATCTTTTCGAGGTGGTAAAATACCCAAGATAAGATCATGTTTGTGAACTTGTGTTTACGTAGGCAAGAGTATGGCTTATATGTAAATGCCTGGGAAACATATTTTTAAATGGAAAAATTAAAGTAATGTATCTTTAGCTCTAAGTATTACAGCACAGGCGGACGTTGGCCATATTGGATTTGCTAAGGTCGTATGTCATTTTCAAATATCCTGGGGTAGGAGGAAAATGCAGGTTATTTCATGGGGTTTAGGAGGAGAGTCGTCTGATGAGGATGAATGCTTTAGATCCCAAAGCAGATAAGGTTTAGGATTTTTCACTTTTAAATCAAGGATCTCTACACAAGGAACAATATTAAAGATAATCTCCTTCAATCCTTTTAATTTTAAGGCTATGAGACCCCTGCAATTTAACTAAGTCATGAAATGTCGACCAAATTGCCAGCAAATGGCTGTAAAAAGTAAACACGGAGAAGCTTTCGAATCACCCTAGACCTGCGTTATTATTAGCTGTGCCTTTGAAGTGTCCCAGGCTGCCAATGTGCAAGGCCCTTCAAACTCACTGCATTCAAACTACCGTTTGCTACCTTTCTGGGCTGCAAAGCATGTTGCAAAGAGGAATTACGCGTGAGTATGCGAAGCACGCGGGAGCAGAGCTTGAAGAAGGTAAACATTAGCCCCACTTGGCTGTGATGCCGAGTAAGGTACAGAGGCTGCCCAGACGCACACCAGGTCTGCGGGATGGGGAGACGGCCCAGAGTCAGACCCTTTCACCTGGAGCCACGCGTGTTATTCCTCGTTTCCCCTGCAGTCCTGTCGAAAGAATTTTGAAAAGCTGGGCCGGAGTGCCGTTTGCAGAGTTAGCATCACCATCCAAAGCGACCTAGACTGAGATGTCCGATAACCATGACGATGACAGGTCAATTCTCAGTCAAGTCGTGCCCAGGTGACGCAGGCCTCCACTCAGAAACGAGGAGCAGGGACCAGGGCATCCGCGGGGTGACCTGTTGGCTGCGAAATGAACACCGATGCGCCAAGTCTCGAGTGTTCTTAATTTTCTTCAATAAGGGGCGACTGCGAGCAATCGATTAAAGCTAAATAAGGACGAAAAAGAGTATTTATCCATAGGTACCAAGGCAACGTCCACGTGTCTCAGGCTCGTGGACCGTCCAGAATGAACCGTGGCCCCCTCCTTTGCGAGCTTGGTCGGAAGCGCGAAGCATGGCCTCACGTGGCTGTGGAGGCTTTAAAGAGCAAGCTGCACACGACGCAAAGGACAAAGACGACTGTCTGGACTCCAGCCTCGATGGGCGTAGGGCAAGGGATTTAGAATGTCCAAGCTTGACTCTCCTGAAGATTAAGTTACTTTGGATACGGGAAGGGACCGGCCCAGCTGACCTTCATTTGTCAGAGCAGCAGCTTGATGCCGGGAGATTGGGAAGAACAGGGTAAGGTCAAATAAAGACAAGAAAAAAAGAACGGGCTAAGGTCCCCTGCAGGAGCAGCCTGGGCTGTGTCTCTGTCCCCAGAGCAGAACTTGGTGAAGTCCAGGGACCCTCCCCTTGACTGTGACAGGCGTTCATTCTCCCTTAACCCCTCGAGCTCCGTCGGGGACAGAAGCCCCTCCCTCCTTGGGGAAGGGCCCCCCAGCACGCGCAGCAGGGGCGGCCTGGCCTTCCCGCGCCCACAGAGCGATGCCGTCACACGCCGCGGTTTGCGCCTGTGCTGACACATGCGTATCCGTTCCATCCATGAGTGTTCGCTAAACACTTCAGTGAAAAGCACATTTCCAACACGGGATCCTGTAGGTACAACACCGAGCAACACCGGTGAAGCCGCCGGCTTGCGGGACGTTGCTGTGACATCGGTAGGCGCCCCAGGGTGGAAAGATGCGGGCCATCTGGGCTTATGTAGTTGCACGGGGACCCGGCCACAGCTGTGGGTCTGGCGTGTTGTGCTTCCTGGGTCTTCACTTCTGGAATGGACTGCTCATCGTGGGACACACACAGCTGGACTGAGACGCACAGCGGATGAGCTGACGTCTTCAATCGCCATGTGTTTTATGTCCATACCGAGAAAAACGACATCCTTCCTGGGAGGAAAAAGTCCACATTCCAGAGAGACGAAGCTGTGACTCAGCCAATTCCAGCCAATTACTCCGCCAGGCCGACCCTGTGTTCTGGGCCGAGCGTGGGCCTGGAGATGTTTGCTCTGTAGGAAGGGAGGGCTGGTCAATGAGCACAGTGGCATCTTGGGGTGGGGTACGTAGGGACCAGAGAGGAGGCTCTCGTCCCCGTGTGCGGAGGGGCCCATGGGCTTGGCTGTGGTGTGGGGCCGGGGACGGTCACGTGGAACGAGATGATCGTGGCCTTGGAGGCCAGAAAGGCCGCTCCAGTGAATTGAGCAGCTTGGGCACAGCCCGCTCGTGGGGACAGCAGGAGGCGGGCAGAGGGGATGTCACGTTTGATCGACCTGCGTTAAGTCTGGGAAGTTAAGACCTCTTCCCCCGTCGCTGTGGAAAGCCTGGGGTCGCACAGGGAGGTGTGTGAATTTGTGCTGCAGATGCCGGGGGCGTGTGAGATAATTCATGGGGGACCAGAGCATCGCCACGGGAGGGGTTCGTCACCTGTGCCGTTTCCGGGAGAACCCCGATAGCCCAGGGCTCCTATTTCTGCCGCCGGCCTGTGTCCCAGGCTATTCCCCTCCCCCGCCTGGTTGACATCATTACTCAGCCATTACCTAGAAAAAACTCACCGTGACCAACCTGTACGTGCAGTAAGAAGGTCGCTGATTATGTTTCTCCACTCTTTGACGCTGTTTTATATGAGAGTTTGGTAGTTTTCATTCATAAATCTTGTCTTCACCCTTCTGCCCAAGGAAACAGCATTTATGGCTCCCTTCCCAAAGAACTGCACAGAGACTTTCCCTCTCCCCCCGGCCACATCTTCCGCAGAGACTGGAGCGGAATGGAGACGGCGATGGCCTTTCAATAGTCAGCTGTCACTAGAGTAAGATGCCAGCTACTGTCTCTAAATATCTGTGTGTGTTAACAGTGAACTGTTGTTCACACACGTCTTTATACAGAGATTTAACAGAAGGTTTTTCTAAGGCTAAAACTCAATGCATCAAAAGCTCCTGTGAGGACAGAGGCAACAAATAGAGCTCTTTGCTACTTCATTTTCCAACGTTTTCACAGAAAAACCCACCGCCCCCGGTGGGGGAGGGAAGTGAAGAATTTTATCTCAAACGCTCCAGGAAAGTCAGACTAGGTTCCATGAGCTGTACCAACTCCTGCCCAGAAAAAGGTCATTTGGACACTCAGCGAGACCCAGTCCATGAATTCTCTTGGGGACAGCCTAAGTGGGGTCCCCAGGCGCGAGGGATTTCCACGGTCCCTCCACGCGCTGGGACTCGGCGCTGTCAGGCAGCGAGATGCCTTCGCTGCTGTCTGTGCAGCGCTCGGGGCCAGGGCATTGGGCTGAGGCTGAGATCGCATCTCACAGCCATGACCGAGGCAGAATCCTGGCTCCTGAGACCGTTAAGGAAAATTATCTGCAACCTTGGATGTAAAATATGCAAAGTTTAGACCTGCTCTGTTTACTTTCTTTTTCACTGCTGCAAACTCTTCTTTCTTTTGCCTCCTCCCTCCTCCTCCCTCTCTTTCCTTCTTCCTTCCTTCCTTCTTCCTTCTTCCTTCCTTCAATTCCATCTCCTCCTCCCTCCTCCTCCTCACTGCTTCTTCTTCTTCTTCTTCTTCTTCTTCTTTTCCTACTCTCTCTCTCTCCCCCACCCCCCTCTCTCCCTCTTTCTCTTCTCTTCGGCTTAAAAGAAATGGGCTGGGTTGGCATGTGCATCAAAGCAGTTTTCTGAGACTACACTTTGACAGGTCGCGTTAAGAACGTTGACTTGTGAAAACAAAGGATGGTTTTATCATGCACATACATTATGTGCTTTAAAAAAAACGGAAGGTTCACACTTCTTCAACGGGTCCTGGAGCCAGAGCAGGATGGAGTGTCACGGATTTTTTCGTTTTAGCTTTTGAAAAGGTTTTCTCAGGATCCCATGGCTGAGAACGCTCAGGCGGCATGGACAGCACGGTGCATCATGGCTTCCACGTGCACTAAGTAAAATGAAGGCGACGTCTAGTTATTCAGCATGAGGCGAAGACTGTGCTGGGTCCTACTGGGGACATGCAGACAGACGGACTGACGTCAGGAGATGTTCGGGGGAGATCGCTCTCCCAATGAGTGGTCTACGGGGTACAGCGAACCACATGTAATGGCTGCGTGGTTCAGACAATGACTGCATTGAAGCACGTGATCATATTTGGTTGCGAGTTCTTGAAACACCGTACTTAAAACCCAATTGTGATCTGCGTGTTTCTCCAGGGAAGGAAAGGCGGACCCCACGGGCATACAACAGCACGAGCCAAGGTCGCACGTACGGCGTGGTAACTCAACGGTTTGATTGGGCACCTGAACTCTGCGTACAGAACGAGAGCGAGACTGTGCTGGACACATGGAGTGCTGACCCTGAACTACAAACATCGGGCTGGGGTGAAGCCCTGAAGAGAAAGTGTGAAGGTCAGAGCCGCGAGCAGTGATGAATCACCCGGTCACGGTGTGCGGTCGACTGGTGTGCGCTTCGAAAGAACATTTGCTGGGGGGCTGTCATGACAATTTAATGACCGATAGTTGTGTTTGTAATAGCTTCAAAAACAAGTGAAAATGGTAAAGAAGATGGATGCAGAATGCTGCCTCTGTATCTTCATCCATGTTTGTGCAGTGAGGGAACAGTTTAAAAATCACTTCATTATTGCCTTGGCCAAAGGGTAAGGGCAACTGATTCTCTCGTGATTTAGTAAAACCTGGAAATCATACAGACAACAATGAATTGGAAATTTGAATGTAAGGAGGCGAACAGGTAAACACATCATACGCAACAGCGTCAAAGATACTAAATACCAAGAAGTAAATCTAATTAATAACGTGAAGTCTTTACGCAGGGAACAACAAAAGATGCTCCGAGAACTTAAAGGAGACGTAAATAAAGTAATATATCATGTTTATAGATCGAAAGACTCAATATTTTTAAGGTACCCATTTGTACTAGTTTGATTTATGGGTTTAATGAAATCTCTATCAATATTTCACCAGGTTAGGTTTTTTGTTTGTTTTTTGTTTTTGTGGCAACTGAGAAGCTGACTTCTCAAAGTTCTACAATAAGCAAAAGTGCCTAGATCGGCTGAGGTCATCTTAAAGAAGACCGAATGTCAGGGGCTTCATTTACCGGATGTTGAGACATACGATGAGGCTACAGTAAATCTAGACTGTCACATGATATTTCTAAAACACACAAAGCAAGAAAAAACGAGATAGTAGCATAAGAGTAGACAAAAAGATCTGTGGAAAACAACTGAATTGGAAGACGATCCATTTATACAGCCAACTCACGTACGAAAAAATACCACAGCGTTTCGATGGGAAAAGCTTCGCTATTTAAGTCAGTCATTTGGGATCAATTGGATGTGAATATTTAAAAAAATATATTTACCTCTACCTCCAATAAATTAATATGAACTCAATCACAGACCATCTTTAAACTATAACTAGTACAGCTTGTCGAAAAAAACCAGAAGAATATATTTCTGGACTTTGCGTCTACAACAACTTTTAAACACCACACAAGAATCACTAGACATAAAAGAGAAAAACTGATAATTTTCTTTTCGTTTAAATGAAGCACTTTTCTTCAGGCGCACATGTCGGTCGGAGAGTTCAAGGATAACTTCGAGAACAGGACATGATAGTCAAAAAGACCAGTATCCAGACTATGAAAAGAACTCCTACGAATCTATATAAAAAAAACACTACTGAACTCGGCATTTTAAAAAGACTTGAACGGACACTTTCCAAACGAAGATTTACAAATGACCAAGAAGCTTGTGAAATGCCTCCACTTCTTTACTCACCAGGAAAATACGAACAAAAGCCAGAACACACGCCACCGCCCGCGCCTGCAGCGGATGAAATTCTAAAACGGAAATGAAAACGGAAACAAACCTAAAGCAAATTAAAAAACGCACAACCTCGAGCATTTCCTTGCTGTGAGGCGCCCGAAAAGCACGCACATGGCTCCCGGTCGTGAGAATCGGCACGGGCACCTGGAAAGGCGTGTGAGTGTCGTCGAGAGCCCACACTTATGGATGCGTGTCCCTGCCACGTATACACCTAAGGTCACAGCATAGGTTTGTCCAACAAAAGCGCACGAGTGTTCACTGTGGCTTCATTCACGACAGCCCCAAATTGAAACGACCCAAATCTCCATCAACGACACATGGATAAAAAAAATTATGGTACGGTTTTAAAAAAAATATATTACTAACTAATCATAAAATTGGAATGATGTGTCGCTGCACGGAGCATGAGTGAATCTCATGGACATGATGATGAGAAAAAAACAAAAAAAAACAAAAAACCCACAAAAAAGGGAAGCAAAGGAAGGATGGTGTGTGGCTCCATTTATGCACAGGTCAAGCCAGGCCGACTAATCGGTGACGATGAGGTGAGGCACGGCACGTCCCAGGTTGCAAAAATGAGCCTCCCACGTCCTGGAGACAATTATCTTCTGGCCAGAGTGCTGGGAACAAAGACACATCCCCGTGTGAGATGTAACTGAACGTCACACTTCAAGACCTGTAGTTTCTTTTTCTCATGCTGAAAACATGATGGGAATACTCAAAACTCTCCCCCCCTTTACCTAGAATGCTGTGAAATGTTCCATTACAACACAAAATGATTACACAAAGGCATTTTTTTTTTATAAGAAAGGAGGCAAAAATCGATTTCTGCTTCATTTCCCCCCCAAGAATCCCATTCACATATACATTTTCACATATTATGCATTTCAGCAAAACAGGGGAGAAATACATTTTCTTCACTTTACTGAGAAAAAATGGAGGCCTGAGGCTACTAAGAAGCACAGCAATGATGGGACGCATAAAAACAGAACTATCTTCTTTTATAAAATTGATTGCCCTGATCACAGGATAGATTGGTATTTCCAAAAAATGTTACCCAACAGAATTATATTATATGCGAACATTTACCCCTCTCGTTTCGTTTCTAACAGACGTTACAGTCATCTCTGGGAAGACAATGGTCCTTTGGTCATAGACGTGAGATCACGTGCCGAATTTGCAAAGATGGGTCACTTTGACCGGAATAAATTCATAATAGCAGTAATAAGGTTCAAATAGCCAAGCCGATATTCACTGCATACCTTTTCTCCACTCTTTGGCGTAAAACGACATTCATGGACAGCTTCTCAGGCTCATCTAAAGGCTCATATTCTAAACTGATTCGAATTTAACTAATTTGAAGCATCTAAGTGACGCCGTGCGAGGCAAACACGTCCTTGTAAAATGCCCATGGGTTTTGGGTTCGAAATGATTTTTGAGCGAGTATATTCCACAAAGCTCTGTTGTAACCAAACGAGTTATTAGACCTTTCAATAACCTCACCGCTCTGTTTTCCAACAGGTAGCAGGGCTCCTGCGAGCTGCTGATCACTTCTTTCTGGCCGACGCATGCAGAAGGCATGGCATCTTCACAGGGCCGTGTGTGTAAGACTTATCCACGATTTATGAGACAAAACCTAAATTGCCAGGCCATACGTCGTTACTGCTCTGTGTTGGTTAAAAGAGATCGGAATTAAAGGATTGCATTATTGGAAACCTTTTGATAAATGTCAGTTGAAGTGATTTCTTCCCCCCGAATGGGACAGATTGGCAGTATACCAGATCCTTCACAGAGAGCTGTATTTTCCTTGAGTATGTAGCGTGCTCCATGAAAGCTTACGGCGTGGTTTTTTAGTGAGGCTGATATTTGCTCTTTCTCACACCACTGTGATGGCCGATTCATCTGTACATCACCGAAATTCATTAGGCCTGCTTTACCCCACTCCTCAAATGACTGCAGATCGGGCCGCGTTGTTTCAAGCAATAAGAATAAGTGAGATCTTGGAGAACAGACAATAAATGCAGGGTCGACGTGGCGCACAAAGTATGCAGCTTCATCTGATTCTCTTCCTAAGATTTTTCTACAGAATCCTTTGAGGAAGGAAATCAGCTTCTTCCTTACGTTTCTGAGATTGTGTCTGCAATCGCCGACACAGCCTGTTAGCAACCCTGATTACTAAATTCTAGAGACTTACGGAGATGCGCGGGTTTGTCACGTGTGCAGAGATGGCCCTGCTCACCTAGTAGAGTGTTCCTGGGATGAAGCTGATGAAACGTCGCGTGTTTTGACACACACCGCAAAAGGCCGAGCTCCTAGACTCCGAGACAATGACGAAACGGAGCTCAGGCTTGTGCCATGTCACGCGGCGTCACCACCCCTCCTTGCAAAGATGACGGGGACATTTCGGGGTTCTCTTCTCGTGTAAATCTGGATTTTGTAGGGCACCGTTCACACACATTTCCAAGCATCCTTAGCATTAAAATGGGTGAGAGAATTAGACTGCCTGTCACGACTTTTACCATTGTGATGCTCTCTGGGCATGATTAGCGTGTCCGGGCTTCAGAGTGGCTTGAGGCCACCCTTCCAGAAATAGGTTACTTTCACTGGCAGGGTTTCTGCAGCTGTTTGAAAGCTACCAAGACAGGGAGACGGCCAGAGCATACATGAGCTGGACACCTTTTTCTTCTGGGTCCTGGAGAATTTGAGGCAGAATGAACACTTTCGATCCGCGCACTTTGAACCAAAAAAAAAAAAAAAAAAAAAAGCATACCATGTTTCTTTAATACAATGACAAAATAAGACTTACCAAAATGCTGTATTTTCCGGGTCTGGCAAAGTCAGAAATAAAAGCACTTAACGTAGCTAAGTACTGGGAAGACAGTTAAGCCAATAAACCTAAATTTTTATTATTTCTTAACTCGCATTGCCACAGTAAGTACCCTCCAAAGGAAAATGGAGAAACAGACGTGGCACGCACCCATGACGGGGACAAGAGGCATGCGCACTGCCCCCGGCAACGCGGTGACCGCATGCTGAAAACTGTCCTGGGCAGAAAGAGCCTGTCCTTGCTATTGTCTCCTCCCCCACCCCCGACCCCGTCCCCAGCCCCATGGGGGAAGGGAACAGGTAGAGGTCAAGGCAGAGGGCAAGCTTCAGCTCACTAGCCCCTCGGTGGCATCTGCCGAGGGGAGCAGCTCTTAGGGAAAGGACATCAAAGATGCCAGGTGTCCCCAAGGCGGGCGCAGAGACAGGGCTGGTAGCCCGTGAGCTCTCACGGAACACACATTAGTCCGCTCCCTGTGGAGCCGGCTCCCTTTCTCTCCCCCGTGCTTTTCACGATTGAAAAGAAAACCCCATTAGCATTTTGACCCAAGGGTGGCTTTTTCCAAAGGGGTGACACGCGGAAAGCTTTCGCTTTCTGTTTGATAAGTTCACAAGCCACATTTCGGCCTTCGCAGCTGGGGCAGAGCAACGCGGGGCTTCGCGGAGGCATTTTAATGCTGGTCTCACGGCCCAGACGCGCGCTGGTGGCATCTATTCGGTCAGGCGCCAACGGGCTGTGTCTGTGCCCGCGCGTCAAGGGCGGGAGCCCTGGGGACGTTCCTCGTCGGCGTCATAATCGTGTCCTCGCTCTCTGACCCTTGTCTTTAGTCCCAGAACTTCCCAACCTCCTCGCAGCTTCTATTCTTTGTTCCTGGGACACTAAGGGTCGCACGCAGCTCCCCGCCTGCCTGCCCGGAGGCCCTTCCGTTCCATTTTCCCACTGTGCGGACACTGCAGATTCAGCGGGAGCGTAAGGAATCATGTCGAGGGGTCTGAGGTGCCCTCTGCCCACTTGTCCCCAGGGTGACGTGTCACACATGTACAGTGCCATGGCACCACCGAGAAACTGGTGTGCACACGCACGCACACACGCACCAACCCCACTCACAATCCCCCACGTGCACGCACACGCACACGCACATGCCCCGCGTCTCGGCGTGCAGCTCCAGGCCGTGTCATCACAGGCCTAGGCATCTCTCCCGAGGGATGCTTAGTTCAGCTAGCACGTGGATCTAGGCTCAAAATTCCACATGTCAAAATGTGCCCAAACTCTGTGGGAGCCCAACCCCGCCCGGCATTCAGCGTGGGACCCTGTTTGGCGGGATGTGAGGCATTCTGGATTCTGAAACTCCTTTCAATTAACCACTGGTCAGGACGGCGTTGAGGAGGGTTCTCCGAGGGGTGCAGGCAATCACTGGCGTCTGCCGCCATCTGTCTGAACCCTCACCCCTCAATTTCCCAGCCATCTTTCTCTGTGATCGACGTGATCCTATGTTTAATTTCCGTCAGGGTCCGATTTCGGCCCTGAGATAACGAAAGTACAAATGGAAACAAATCTGCCGATGACCGAACACAGATACTAAAATACGGTGGAGATGGCTCACTGTTTGATTTCGCTTTACTTCCAATCCCCAAATTATGACGGGGAGAAACGAGCTCTCCAATGAAAGAACATGTTAACGAGACAATTTCCGATTAGATCCAGAGCATCAGACAGATAGCCTGTGCCGCCCAAAGGGCCACACGTGTAGGATTTTAATGGCCTGCCCAGCAGGAAATTCCCTGAACTCGCCAGAGGGATGAGAAGCAGAATGTAAGAAACGCGTCGCATGCTGAGGTGGCCTCGCGTTTTAATACATGGCGTGTAGACCGAGGGAGAGATTTGTGGGCACTTAGCGGTGGCTTCCTCTAAAATCAGAAGGTTAAGCGCTCCTCCCGACAGAGCGTGACTGTGAAAATTTCTTGTCCTGGGGGAGGTTCGGGGCCACCCCCCAGCCACCGACTGGGGTCCGGGGAAACAGCGCCACACCCTGCCAGGCCTGCAGGCGGGGAGGGAGCTGGACGTAAGTATTCACGACACTGCTCTGACTGCTTCTAGTTCAAGGCCATCACATTACTGGTCCCTGGTGAAACGCCTTGGCCTGAAGGAGTAAGGTGCAGGTGACCCCGGAGCTGCGTCGGCCCAGACGCGTGTGTCTAGGGCATGCTTGGGTTCGCACGTCAGGACAGGTGGGGGGCACGGTGGACGTGCTGCCCTGTACATAGACAAGGCTGAGGGCAAACACTCTATGTACGGGAAACGTTTCCACCGTCACAGAATCATTCTCAAAGGAAGAACAGAGACTAGGTGTTGTAGCCAGAGCGAGTCTGACGATTTCGATGGGACTGTGGTGATGCCAACTCCTGTGATGAAGAAAACGCGGACAGACAGAATCGATAATAACCTTTAGGTAAACCACATACGCCGCATCCGATCTGGTAATCACATGTCCCCTGGACGCCCGGATCCGCTCTGCCATCCGGATCGCTCACTGCCTTCGTCCCTGAGGCTCTTCCCAGAAACCAGTTC
Organism: Pteropus medius; assembly: GCF_902729225.1. Taxonomy (NCBI): domain Eukaryota; kingdom Metazoa; phylum Chordata; class Mammalia; order Chiroptera; family Pteropodidae; genus Pteropus; species Pteropus medius. The sequence goes on from NW_024354496.1 coordinate 952,537, forward strand.
TGACATCCCCGGTCTCTGCTGGAAGCAACAGGAGACCTGTCCGCATTTCCCGTTTTTCCCCAGCAGCCACACTCGTGTTTCGCAAGTTTGTCTTCGTACGGAACAAGAAACAGAAAGCTTCGTGCCGAAGCAGCAGCCAGGATTGGCGGGGCCACCGCCGTGTGAGCGGGGCCGTGGCTGAGCTTCATTCTGGAGTCCTGAGGGCCTGTCCCCTCTGTCAGCAGAGATGCATTTTCCTGCTTCCTCACAGGTGAACGGCTGGTGTCAGGCCAGAGACCAGGGGCCGACGGAGAAAGCGCCAGTGAACTGGAGCGGGGGACCCCCACTTTCCCTGGCGAGGCCTTTGACACCTGCAGCTAGTGCCTAAAAACTGGTAATTCGAGAATGTCAAGAACCGGCAGCGTATTTGTTATCACCATCCCCAGTGGCAGCCCAGCCACAACGGCCGAGTCCCCTCCTGTGTGGGCGGCGCCACCCTCGGCGTCCTGGCTTCCATTCCCGCCCGTGTTATCAGGACACCCCAGAAATCTGGACAAAGTAGTCTTTGCTGTCTTCCCGGACCCAGGCCTGGAAGCGTTCGCCTGTTCCTCGGGGCGGTGTCCCCTTCGGCAGACACGGCCAGCTCTCTCCACGGACGCTTGGCCGGAGTTTTAAGACTTTGTGGATCCCGCTGGGCAGAAGGGACCCTCCACGTGGAGACAAAGCGAAATCGAGACGCGCGCTTTGTGGGCTGCACGCTCGGCGGCGTGGCAATGACGGCGTTTGAAAACGAGCGCCTGGATTTTTTTTTCTTTTAAACCAAAATCCTATTTGTTTCGGAGGCGACCTTTGGGGGCTATGTCTAAGGAGAGGGTCTTGGAATGGGAAGACGCTCCTCTTACATAGTTCCCGGGACAGCACGCTGTGGGTCTGTGACTTTGAGGACAACGCCGTGGGGACACGGGTCCTCATGCTGGGATGTCGCCGGCAAAGCGCCAGCCGCCCACTCCCTCGGAGAACGGGCTCCGCTCTTGGCACAGCAGAAACAGAGTGGGAAGAAGCTGCTTTTGTTATTAAGCCAGAGGGAGAGAAAAGGGGTGATTTAAGGATAACTTTGGCGAATAGCTTCTCGAAAACATCTAAGCAAAGAAAAAGAGTTCTGTTTGGGGAGCTGGAGGAAGTCTCCCCCGCACCTTAACAAGTGTGGGGAGCATTCCATCCCACGCACACGGCTCTGGAACACGGCGACAGTCACCGCTGTGAATAAGAGTTTGTCTGTGTAAAATTAACAACAGAAAGACAGCCCTGGTCCGGCTATGCGCAATTTCTGCCGAGAAAGGTGACTGTCAGCTCAGGCACGTGTCACTATGCACCCTGACACAGCCCTTGCTGCAAGTCCATCTCATAGCTGATGAGGGTCTCAGGGGGCCTTCGGCCTTCATCCCGGCCTCGGGTAACCCCGAGCTGACAGGCAAAACCATCGCAAGCTTCAGCCGATGCCAAGATGACTGCCTAGCCCATGAATGGTGTGAGTGTCACAAAGCCGCTGACACCTGGGCTGTGCAGGCTACAGAGACCGAATTACGTTAAATGAAATGTTTTCCAGCGTGGCCGGCATCCTCAGTCTGGGATGCGTTTAATAGCTTCGGTTTGGGATAGTTTGAGGAATTCGCTCTCCCTTGCCCTCTCCTGAAGGGTGTCTTTGCTTTGCATTTACGTGTTTAGCTCAGACTTTTAGGTTAACATCTTTATTCATACCCTAATCCAGGGTTTTTCTTTTTCTTTTTTTTTTTTTGCAGAATTTTCCCTCTAAAGTGAAGGCTGCCAAGTTAATGCTAGCACGTGAGCTGTCCCAATAAACTTTATTTAACTAAACAAGCTGTGGTAATTGCCTGCTCTGTCGCTCGTTTCAAAACATATCATAGGCACTGGGACACACCCATCTGGTTACAGCCCACCCAGCCGTCGGGTAGAACAGGCCATGTCTTCCAGTCTCCAAGAAGCAGCTGCATTGGCAGCCCTCATCGTCCCACAGTGCTGAGTGTTAAAACACATCGAATCCTGCAGTGTCTGTTCTTTTCCTGTCTTGTGTCTCTCCCTCGGCCGAATCATTCCGAGACGAGGCCACATCTCATCCATCGCTGTTTGTCCATTAGTTTCTCTTCTCTCCCGCTCACAGGCATTGTTGCTTCCAGTTTGGGTCTGTTATGAAGCAAGCCGCGATGGCACTCGTGAATGCACCTTGGTGTGGATACGTGTAGTCTCGTTTCCTAGGCAAACCATGGGATGATTCTGTGCGTGGCATCGCCAGGCTGTGCGATCGGGTGCCGTGTGTAACTTCTTAAAAAATGCCACGCGGTTTTGCAAATTGGTGGTGCCATCCCACGTGCCCCAGCAGCCACGTGTGAGTGGCCAGCTGCTCCACGTCTTCACCCCACTTGTTATGGTGGGTCTTTAATTCCGATCACTTTGGTCTGCGTGTCCTGATATCGCATCGTGGTTTTAATTCGCGTTTTTTCAGTGGTGAAAGATAATACAAGTTTTCAGCCAACAGTTTCCTGGCAATTAATTTCGCAGGGGGATGAGATAATGTTTTGGGGTGATGGCAATATCCTTCATCTCATGACGGTGGCTGTTTCATGAGTAGATACTCATTAAAATAAAAAATAGATGCATTTCACTGCGTATGAAACAACCTCAACCAAACTAACACACATACGTGAAATTAACTCAGAAAACCCACGAACATTCTACTTAGGGACAAATACAGGTAGTAAAATTGTATTTAAAAAAAAGTAATATAATGAAGAAGCACAAAAATCCAATAAAGTGGCTACTGCTGGGAAGAGAGAAGGTATGATACAAGAGGAAATATAATACAAGAGATCGATTTAGCTTCACAGGTGTTTGGTGGGTCCACAGTGGTTAATTTTACTTTTGTGTTTCGCAATGTGAACGGAAGTAACGCACATGTCGTTTGGATGTATAAAACGCTGTATAATACATTCTCCTTCGAAAGAAAAGCTTGGTGTTTGGGTCAGAATGTTCCATGTGGTCGAGTTCCAAGGAATTTTAAAAAATGCTTTGGTGTCTTTTCTTCTCTGAAGCTGAGTGAAGGGCACCAGGGGACGAGCCAACCCCAGCCCAGGGGGGGAATGG
>NW_024354497.1:0-412 GCF_902729225.1 Pteropus medius
CATGTCCAAGCACCGTAACCAGATAGTGATAGGACCACTTCTGGTCAGTGTGCCAGGAGCAGGGCAGGGAGCCAGGGGTGGTCAGCACCCCCAAACGAGGAGAGAGAGAAGAGGAGAAGGGCCTGCCTGGGGCTCAGCGCACAGCCCACTTCTGGGACCTGGGCTGGGACTCTCTGCCTGTGTCACCTGGCCTTGACCCTGCCCACATCAAGGCTTGGCCTTCAGTCAACTTGTGTTCAGCAAAGGGCTTTCTTTCCGCTTGAGGGCAGGCCTGAGCCTCAGTGGCTGTGCTATGGGATGAAGCCCACCTTTTCCTGGTGACCGCCTGGGGGCTAGCTGTGTCAGAGAGCTGTTCCAGCCCAGAGAGAGAGCTTTCCCTCTCTGGGCTGGAACAGCTCTCTGACACAGCTAG
>NW_024354498.1:0-50461 GCF_902729225.1 Pteropus medius
AGAGCCCCCTTATCCGCAGGAAATACCTTCCAAGACCCCCAGTGGATGCCTGAAACCACTGGGTACCAAACCCCATATATGCTATGCTTTTTCCTATACATACTTACCTTTGCACTTAAAAGAAGCACTTTTCGGCTTCTCATTGGCATGTCCAATTCCCAGCATCAGTACTCATTCATTTTGGGGCCATTATTAAGCGAAATAAGGGTGACCCGAACACAAGCTGTGCGATACTGAGACAGTCAATCTGATAACCGAGGGGCTACCATGTGACTGATGGTTGGGAGCATCTGCATTGTGGAGATGCGGGCCAAAGGGATGACTCATGTCCTGGGGGGACGGTATGAGATGAAACGGGAAGTTTTCTGCTGGCTGAGGCCACCGCGTTGTTTCATCTTGGCTCTGCCCTGACAAGACCTGGGCAAAGCCTTTCCCAGCTGAGGGTCCAGCTCTCTTCTGTCATTTCACCATGCTACTCAGATAAATGAACAATTTCAAGCATGAATTGTTCATTTCTGGAATTTTCCATTCCTTATTTTTGTATTGTGGTTGATGTGGGTAACTGAAACCTCAGAAAGCAAAACCACTGATAAGGAGGGGCTGCTGTGTATACATGGAAACATCTTCCCTCTAATCAACCATTCCCTAACCAAGTGTGTTCATTTGTACACTTACTAACCCCCTTTCTGTGGTTAGTAAGTGACCCGTTTTCTCAATGGTTGCTCAGTCTAGACGTGGGAAAGAGCCAGTGGTCTTTCGTGGCCAGTCATTGTCTTTACCCGGGCCAGGACTAGGGTGAGGCAAGTCAAGTGCTCGCTCTCAGAGTTGTGGAAGTGCAGGGTCAAACCTTCACTTAAAATTTTGAGACTGCTTTCATCATAGATTTCTTGGTCCTTAATTCCGATTTTTCAAAATATTATATTAAAATATTTCTATCTTGATTACTGGAGCTTTTTTGTTTGTTTGGTACTCTATTAAATTTTGTGCAAGTGCCTCACTCACCTCACCCTATTCCCAAGCCCTGGTACTTTCCATCAGATTCTTTTCTCTCTCATTCAAATAGAGCCTTGATGGGCCTACCACTCATGCCATCAAGTCATACCTACTAAATCCCTCCTCGCACTTAGTTTAGGCCCTGAATTAGATAATTGGTGCCTAGTTGTAATCACACTGTTCACCATTTTTGTATCATGTTTACTTTTAATAAACGATTGTTCTATAAACTATTTTCCTTGTTTCTAGGTGCCTTAATTGCCTCTGCGAACAGCTACAAGATAATCCACTTGACTGATGCACTCTAGTTAACTATCCTATTAATGGATATTCATGTTAGTTTCCGATTGTCATTCATTAATGAGTTTTTAGATCTGCAAAGTTGCTGTGTGTTGAGGTAGGGGCTTGAGTGAGATAAATTGCTCTTAATAAAGTGGAAGGCTTTTTTGATGTCAGTTTGTAGTTTGGGTGTTTAAGGATTTGTTTGTTTGTTTGTTTGTTTGTTTGTTTTCTGGTGGGCTGCAGAGAAGAGGAGAGTTAAGCAACTTAACTTAAGAAATAGTAGAGAGACATTTTAAAGAGAGAGGTGTATGATACTGAATTTAAGGTATCAACTGTATGGAGCCACAGTGGGGACCCCTGTTGGTCCTGTCACATCTTTAGTAACCATTAACCACAGTGTGAACTGACTCAGAGACATACATAGGGAGCTACTAACACATAATATTTTGCATGTATACCAAAGAAGCCACTAATGGATCAATTCTATCTAACAAAGGCAAAGACAGGATTTATGTGAGAGAGAGGAGAGAAGAAGAAATAGCAGACATTTGAAAATGGCGACATTTCTTTTCTTTCCTTAGCATCTCTTCTGATGCTAATGAGGTGGCAGCAAGGAAAGAGGCCAGTGCAGGTGCCTACCGACAGAAGACCATCAGTAACACACCTGTAGTTAAACCAAATTGGCTTGTGTTAGCTTGCGGCAGCTACCAAGAACTCACTCCAGGGGAACCATGGGGCATTTCAGTAAGAGGGACCAGAGAGGGATTTAGGTAGGTGTGGAGGGATTCTAAGGAGAGCTTTAGAAAGCAGGGGCATGTTCTGAATTCTATGTTGTCAAGAAGCAAAAGCAATACAATAATAGGGCATCTTCATTTTTCTTCGAGAGATGGGAAGATTAACAAGGGGCTGGAATTATGATTGATAAAGAAGCAGCGGTAAGTCTTGTTAGTCAAAGGTGGGAGACGGTTAATCATTTTCTTCTTGAGAAGCGGCCTTGTTTCTGTCTAGTTCCAAACATGGTCATGGAGTGGATATCTTTCTCTGGACATTATTTATTTTCCATGAGCGATATTTATCTTCATTTGGGAATATCACGCCTTAGCTGCCAACAAGGCTGTTTTTCACTTCCTCAGTCTCTCCTGACAAGGTCAGCCTGCAGGACGTTAACCTGTGGGGTCCAGGTCCACAGCAGTCAGGGCATTCTACCCTTGCCCCGTTGAATTGGTCGTCAAGGGAATAATTTTGGTTGTTCACAGATGCACCAGGATATCCTGTGAGTCTACTGCCATGTGTTTGGGATAGGCTGTTTCTGCTTTGTCTCTGCTAGTGTCCTTTGATAGCACCTGCATTGCGATTATGCTCTCATCCAGTTTTTCTGAACAGATGCAAATGCTGGGTCTTAGTTTCAGTTCCTTCCAAATGCAGATCCCAAGACAACAGCATGTGTACAGGTAATTCACTGTAGAAAGTTATCCCCGTTAGCAAGTGTGATTCAACTGCCCAGGGGCCCATCTGAGAGCCTGTAGAAGATCCACCTCAGAATGGCTCACCTGAGACCCGGAAGAAGGAAGTCTTTACTCACCAGTCCATCCTCATGTGCATTCGCCAGAAAGACTGAGCAGCCTCCACAGGTGTCCTCTGCCCGGCAAATGTTAAACATTTCTTCAATATGCGAGAGATGAATGGATAAATGAAAAAAAAAATGTTTTGCCCTTGAGAGTTTCCAGTGATTTCTGTGAGTATCACATTAGCAGGATCAAGTCCCAAAGAAGTTGAAAAACCTTACACCTGACATGGCTGGCCTGGCTTTACCTAGACAACGTCCCTGGCCTCTGAGAGCTTCTATGAGCAATTAGCCAGATTTCTGCCTGGCTCTCTCAGGCCACAGAGAGAAGTTTCTGTCTATCCTTGCGGGTGAAGGCCCTCAACAAATGCATCTTCCCAAGGACCAGACCCACTCTGGGTTCAGTAACAAGAAGAGGAATAACGAAAAGGAAGATAGACTAACTTTATCCTGCTCCTATGCCATCAAATTGGCTGCATAGTTTCTCAGGGAGCTCCAGCTGGACAATGTACCTCTATTTTTAGCAGTATAACTGCCACGAAACTCTGGACAGTAAAGTTTAAGCATTCAGCAGGTGAGAAAGGCTGGCCAGAACTGAAAAGGAGCCCAGAATGTAATGATTGAAACTGGTAATGTACATAAATAGCTGGACCAGTTTGTCTCTTGTTCAAAATCCTATTCTATTTGTGAGCAATTTTCTTCTACTTCAAACTCTCTCGTTATATACCCTTTCATTCAAAATGTTAATTCTCCCTCCTCTTGTAATTTAACCATCCACTAATCATTTCTGGAATGGAAACACATATTTCTAAGTGAAATTCTTCTGAAGAGCTGAATTAAACAGACAATGGGTTTGTTGCTCTCATTTCTTGTCTAATGGTTAATAGAAATTGCCATTGAAGAACTTTTTCAAAGTCTTAAAAATGACCCATGACAATGTTTTTGTGCAAACTAAACTTTTTGGGGCCAGACAGCAGCTTATATCTCAGTAACTAAAGTAAAAAAAGACCAAATAATAAAAATATGTTGCCTCAAAATGATATTTACAAAAATGACCTAATAGTCTATAAAAATGCCATGCAACTCTCTTTCCAAATAAAAGGAAAGCCGTGAAGATATGGATTCTAGCCTTGGGTCTTCTGGTTACTAGCTAAGTGACCTTGGGCACATGTCTACCAAATTTATGAGTTCGTTTATAACAAAAATGATAGAAGTCAGATCAAGAAACACAAATAAGATGATAGCAAAGAAATTTTATGTGAAGAAGAGAAAATCAATGTGGTGGGGCAAGAAAGAAGTCAGATATTCTCTGGCTGGTTTTATCTACTGTCACTTCTATCTAGCTTCTCATACAGCTCAAGGGACTATCTAATCAGAGTAATTTATGGTCTTCTTAGCAATACTACCCTCTCAATGAGGTCAGCAGTGAGCAAGATCAGCTAAGACTTCGCTGTGTTTGAAGTTGAGAGATAAACTAGCAATTGGTTCCAAATTATATCTCATTTATAAACTGAAAACAGAATCTACATATAATCAATGGTTCCCACTGCATCCAGTGTCATTCTTTATCACTCTTGAGAAGAAACTTTAAAGATCCAAGCATTTTGAGAGTCTCCACTCCCTCCTGTCCTCATGAAATAGAAAATTTCCCAGGCTGTTGAATGCAAGGTGTGGAAAATTACGCAAAGGGCCCAATTCTTCACCCCTCCCGATATCCACACCCTTTGCCATGTAATTTTGTAGTGCCCTCCACTGTAGTGCTCGGCCAGCTGCAGAGCCTGGATTCGCGGGGCCCAGTGCAAAAAGAAAATGAGGGACCCCTAGTTCAAAAAGCAGCAAATGAGCCATGTCAGCTACTAAAACATAGAGCTTTTTCCTTTCTTCCACAGTCCTCTCTCTCTCCCTCTCCCCCCTCCTCTATCTTTCTCAACTTGTCATGGTGTTTTTTATTTGCTATTCAATGTCATCCTAAGTAAAAAAAAAAATTTTAACTATTAGCATGAATTTTACAGTTCATCTTTATATTTTGTAAAAAGTGACACCTGAAACTGGGACATCCATGAGAAGTACATGAGGCAGGGACCCCTGTGCGAAGATAAATAGGCTGTGTCTCACCTGGGCTGAGGATGCCTAGAGTACAGAGGCAGCGGCATGTTTACCTTTGAATCCCCTGTGCTGGGCATGGTACCTAGTACATAGTAAACAATAAACATATGTTTAAGAGGGAAAGGGAGGGAGGAAGAAAATGAGTTTGAAAATCAGTTTTGCTGGTGAAAATATGGAGAAGTTGGCACACTCACATATCACTGGTGGGAATGTAAAATGGTGCACCTGCTTTGGAAAACAGTCTGGCAGGTCATTGACATAGCGTTCCTGTAGGACCCAGCAATCCCAGTGCTGGGTGTATACCCAAAAGAATTGAAAGCCTATGTTCACACAATAATTTTTACTTGAATGTTCATAGCAGCACTCTTCATAATAGCCCAAAAGTGAAAACCATTCAAATGTTTATCAACTGATAAATGGATAAACAAAATGTGGTCCATCCGTACAATGGAATATTATTCTGCCATAAAAAGGTACAGATTCGTGGTACAACATGGATGATCCCTGAAGACGCTATGCTAAGTGAAAGAAGCCTGTCACAAAGGACCACATATTATATATTATTTGCATGAAATGTCCAGAATAGGCAAATTCATAGAGACAGAAAATAGATTGGTTGTTGCCAGGGTCTGGGCGGAGGGCGAAATGGGGAATGACTGCTAATGCATAGAAAGTTCCTTTTTAAGGTGATGAAAATGTTTTGGAATTAGATAGTGATGGTTACACAACTTTGTGACTATGCTAAAAACCACTGAATTTTGTGAGTTTTATGGTATGTACATTATATCTCAATTATAAAAAAAATCGTTCTGCTTAGGTCCATTTCTTACTAGTGGTGTGACCTTTGAAAAGTAGGTACCCTCTCTGAACTTCAGCTTCCTCAACTATAAAGTGGATAGAAATAATACTTAACTCATAGAATGGTGTGTGAGGATCAAGTTAGATATTAAACATAAAGCAATTTGCACCATGCGGTCTTCAAGCCCTCTGCTGTTACCCGCTGCTCTCAGGTTCAGGTTCAAGGAAGGTCTCTGCCTAGATTCAGGGCAAACTGACACAATGGGGACCTGCACTCACCCTCTGCCCCGGAGTGAGTAGAATGTGGAGGAGCATTCGGTGAGGGAGTGGAAGGATCAAAGTTCTCTTTATACTCCTCTAAGTGGATTCTCTCCATCAAGGTGGTCAGATGGAGCTGGCTGAAGCTGTTTCTTGGGAGGGGCTCTCTTACCTGGAAGGACTTGGTGAGACCCAGGGGAAGAGGAGCGAGGACACTGCCTCCCCAAACTTAATTGTTCTCTAGGCTATAAGGGGGAGAGTAACAAGGCTTCTCATGATTTCTGCTTGGTCCAGCTGCCCTCAGCACCTTAAGATGGAATAAAGTGTGAGCAGTGTCCATGATTTCTTGCTGGACCCAGATACTCAACAGGAATAGTTTCAGGGAAGAGAAGAGAGCCCCAATGTCTGGCACAGCCAGGGATAAACAGATCAGTGTGGCAAGGATTGATTTCTCTTCAAACATAAAGCTCTCGAACTGTTTATTTGCTCAAAATTATTTAATGAAGGCGAATGATATAGATAAGGAGTGTTTCAATATTCCCACCAGAGGGCGCTGTCTGCCTCCTTAGTCACCACGCTAATGTTTCATAGGACTTACACGTGGAGTTAACTGGTACCTTGTGACCAATTTATCATAGGAAAGTTTTAACACCGTGAATGTGATTCCCTCAGTCTACACTTCTAATCCTAAACTTTCCTCCATACACTGGTCCCACATTTTCAGTCTTTTGTTTCCTATTTCTGTCTGGATGTTCTGCTGATACACAGAACTCACTGTGCCCCAAACTGAGCTCATCATCTACCCTCCCAAACTGAGTTTTTTATCTTAGTGTGTAGACCTAGGACAGCCAATTCTCTGCGGAATATGACCTGAAAAAGGGTCCCCAGATGAAACCCAGTCACATTCTGCTCACCAGTCACGCACTCAGGAGAAAGCACCACCTTTTTCCACTAGCACAAAGGCACCATAATGACTAGTTATGGTCCTGGGCTCCATGCTCATCTCAGGTACTCAACTTGGTCATCTGCACGGAGGTGCTTTTCCCTATTCCATCCACTGCCTTCCCTAAGTGTCAAAATCATTTTTTTTTTTTCCGGAAGATCCATCACATATGTTGCCACTGCCATAAAACCTTCTCTGAACTTCTTCCTCCCCTGCACTCCCATCAACTCAAAGTTATCTCTTCTCCATCCAGATTTTCAAAGCACCTCAATATAGTTTTATTGTAGCATTTACCTCTTTCTGCCTGGTACTCGGCTGTCTGTGTAGGTTTAAAAAACACATAACATTAAATTTACCGTCATAAACATTTTTAAGTATACAGTTCAGCAGTGTTATGTATACTCACGCCGTTGTGCAATAGATCTCTAGAACTTTTGCATCTTGCAATACTGAAACTTTACACCCAGTAAACACCAATGCCTCCAGCTCTTTGTACCATCTTTCCACTTTCTGCTTTTATGATTTTGACTACTCTATTTACCTCATATGGGTGGAATCACACAGTATTTGTCTTCTTATGACTGGCTTTTTTCACTTAGTACAATGTCCTCGTTTCCTCCATGTTGTGGCATATGTCAGAATTTCCTTCCTAATATTCCATTATATGTCTATACTACATTTTCCTTATCCATTCATCTGTCGATGAACATTTTGGTAGATTACTTCCACATCTTTGCTATCATAAATAATGCTGTGATGAACGTGGATGTACAAATATCTCTTCAAGATCCTGCTTTGAATTCTTTCGGATATGTACTTACAAGTTGGATCGCTGGATCACGTGGTAGTTCTATTTTTAATTTTTTGAGGACTCTGTTTTCCATAATGACTGCACCATTTTATATTCCCACTAAGGGCGAACAAAGATTTTTAACTTCTTTGCATCCTCATCAGCACTTGTTATTTTCTGTTCTTTTGATAATGGCACCTAGCTATGTAGTACAAGCTGCTGTGTCAGTTTCCTAGAGCTGCTGTAACAACCACAAACTGAGCGACTTAAAACAACAGAAATTTATTCTCTCATAGTTCCGGAGGCTGGAAATCCAAAATCAAGGTCGTCAGCAAGGTTGGTTCCTTCTAAAAGCTCTGAGGAAGAATTTACTCCATGCCTCTCTCCTAGCCCCGTGGCTGCTGGCAACCCTTGGCATTCCTTGGCTTGTAGCGTTGTGAGTCTAATCTCTCTCCGCCTCTGTGTTCATATGACAGTCTTTTCCCCATGTCTCTTCTTTTCTGTCTGTTATAAGGACACTGTCATTGGATTTAGGGCCCACCCTAATGGAGTGGGGGACACAATTCAACCCACTACAGCTGTCATTGCTGGACTAAGCTCCTCGAGATCAGGATCTATGTCGTGTTTATATTTGTTTACCCAAGTGCTTAGTACAGAGCCTTAAACATAGAGTGTTCAATATGTGTCTTGAGTTAATAGGTGGAAGGACTGATGGTTGGCCAGATGATGGATATTGTCTACTCTGTTGGATTGACACCTACTACAGTCAGAATTGGGTAGAGTGCGTTAGGGATTCGCATACCTGATATAGAGACTTGATAATTATTACAGGTATGACTTTAAAAATACAGTGCGCAGAATTCAATGAAAAAAAATCACTTAGGGCTTCATAGCCACATAGCTTAAATAAAAACTTCTCCAAATTCTTGCAAATATATCCCAGATGAAGTCTTTCTGGCCTTGGGAGATTAAGGTAAACTTGGCTGAAACTCCAAGTTTCACAGTGAGAGTCCACAGCCCTGCCCACAATTTCTGCAGATTCTCAACTGTCTACTTCATGGTCTTAATTTGTTGTTCTTGTGTGTATTCTTGGTTCCATTCCTTGCCAAAGGTCAGAGCCTTTACCAGATGCTGCATAAGATCTCCAACCACCTCCCACCACAAGCATTTTGTAAGTTTAGAACTTTACTAAAGATTTGGGGGTTACACGGTACATCCCCCAGTCTTCAGCCATCTTGCTCACTCCACTTTCTCCTTCTTTTATTTTTCTCTTCCTCCAACCCTCTCTGGTTCAAAATATAAATTCCTTTCCTGCCTCGTGCCAGGCAGTTCTGCTCACACTTCTGCCCCTTAACATCTGAGCCTCTATTCTAAACAGGCTTATTTTTAAATTTTAAGGCAGGCAGGCAGTAGAGAGAGAGAGAAAGAGAGGCGGGGAGAGGGAGAGGGAGAGAGAGAGGGAGAGAAAAGAGAGAGAGAGAGAGAGAGAGAGAGAGAGAAAGGAACAGAAGGGAAGGGGAGGGAAAAGAAAAAAAACAAGGAGGAAGCTTTGAAGGAACTGGGACCTTCTAAGAAGAATTCTCACACCATCTATTCAAACAATATTTCTTTTCTTATATTTTATAAATAATAATAAGTTAAAGTTGGAAGTTCTTTAAGTTGGAAGAGAAATTTAACAACGGCCTTTGGTCCACTTGCTGTAGACTTCCCCCAAACCTTGGCCTTCTTACCAGAATGAAGCAATCATCTTCTCAAGTTTACATTTAATTATAATTGCAACTGTCGTGATGATTAAGCCTCTCCCTTTGTCATTGTCTTTTCTTGGCATCATTTCTTTGGCTCAGCTTGCATGCTATAGACTGCGTATGAATCACAGAGAATCTGTGCTTTTTAACTGTGGCGAAACCATAGGCAGCTTTTTGTTTATTTCCAGAATCAGTTCCAAAACAGCTGTTAAATGTTCATCCTTGGTTTTGTCATCTTATTTCAGGCAATTGTAACAGCAGCATCTTCTGTTTTTAATTCTCCTGAAGAAAAAAAAAAGAAAGAACTCTCCAAGATGGTTTGCTGTGCGTAGGTGCTAGTTAATGACTTATTTCCTCTCTTTTTCTTAATCAGGAAATTTTATAGTTCAGCAGCATCAGGGTTCCCATGAACGTGGACTTGACCTAAGCCAAGCTGTGTGCAACACTTGACCATGAAAACAGCTTGCTCTGCAAGCCTGAGTGTTCCAAAATGAGGCCAGCCAGAAGCTTCCATTTGACACAGTGCTGAGGAAAACTTGTAAATGTTTCATGGTTAGTGATGGTTCCATCTATAGTAAAATCAAACAGCTGAAAAGTGGTACATTAAGTCATTGGTCAACTGGTAGTCTGAACATGAATTGGCTGGTGGGTTTTACTTTAGGGAGATTTCCTTCTGAAAAAATCGCTGTTGAATGATGGACACAATACCTTGTAGTAGGAAAAAGCACTCAGGAAAATCAAGACAAATTTGGCTTTATTGAGGTACAAGATATTACTCAGTTTAAAATCCTTGCTTGAAGACTAACAACTTACCAAAACGACCATTTTTAAATGCCACGAGACATGTTTAAATTGCCTTTTACCAAAGGTTTTCACACCATGGCCATACATTAGAATAACCTAAGAAGAGCTTTGAAAACAAAATACTGGTAACTGGACCCTACCCCAAAGGTTTTGATTGATTGATCTTGAGTGAAACCTGGACATTGATCTTTCTAAAGTGCTCTCCGGGAGATGTTCATGTGCACCCAGGATTAGACCCAGTGCTTTCTGAAAATCACAATTGCAAACAACCTTTGAAAACTGTACACTGTATATGGGTACACATATTGTCATTGTGCACATTGCAATGAGTCAACTCGTTTTATACTTGCCTGTCTTTTAAGTAGAATTTATTCTTTTTCTATGAGAGAGAATTTATCCCGTGACAAATAATCTTTGGCAAACCTCGCACTCACTTTTGTGTGTGTGCTCTCGCTCTTTCACTCTCTCACTTGCTCGCCCCTTCCCCTCCCCTGCCCCCTACACTCTTAAAGACAGAGAGCTTCCCGGGCCGGTTCAGACAGCCCCTGGTAGACTTGCTTCTAGAACACTTGCATCATCCCCTGTTTGAATGAGTTTTAGTTTTTTTCTTTTTCCCCTCAACCTCCAGCAGGGGGAAATCACCAAAATGTGAGCCCTACGAGGAAACTTTTAATATCCCGATTTGCCACACTGGCCTTTGTCCAGTATCTTCCCTTTCAGGAAATGGCTGCCAAACCTACCCTCTTATTAAACCAATAACTTGGACTCAACCTCGATTCTTTTTTCCCCCTCATCCCTCACATCTATCCCTTGTACTCTTCCTCACATTCGATCAGTTCAACCTCTGAAACCTAACTGACTTTCACCCACTTCTCACCTCCCTCATGGTCACCTGCCTGCTCCAAGCTATTATCGCCTCCCACCTTGATACTGTAATTGCCTCCCAACTACATTAGCCTCTCTCTCTTAGTTTTTGCTCCCTTCAAGCCATTCCACACCCAGCAGCCAGAGTAATCTCTTCATATGGTGGTTTATAAACCACTTTACTGCTCAAAGCTTTTCAGTAGCTGTTCATTTCAGGTGGAGTAAAATCCAGATTCCACCATGGCCTACAGGGTCTGGCTGCCACCGTGTCTCAGTCATGACCTGTGACCCTCTCCCTATGCACGATCCAGTCACACTGGTTTGTGCCCATTACTGGAGCAAGACAGGTTCTGCCCTGCTTGGGGCGTCTTTCTGGTATCTTGCCTGGCTGGCTCCCTTATCCTGATAGTCTCCATTTGAGTATTCTTCAAAAAGGCCTTCCTGGACGATTTTATCTCTGTCATAGCATCTTATTTCTTTCCTTTGTAGCAATTATTTAATTTATCTGTTTATTGGTCTGTCTTCTGTCTCCCCTGACTGAATTGAAGCTCCGTGAAGAAAAGGGCTTTCTCTTATTCACAGTTATGTCCCCAGTCCCTAGTAGCATACCTGGCATATAGTAGGAACACACCAAATATTTGTGGAATCATTGAATGAATGACTGGGGTTAGGAGGAAGACGAATGGACTAGATAATACATAGCTGAGGCAATACATCACTGCATGATTGAGGGTTGATTGCAGCTTTTGAAAAAAGGAATGGCATCTTTTACTTAATGTGTCCACTATGGCCATTAGCTATCATTGACACATTTATCACTCAAGTCATTCTCATGATATGCATCAATCAGGGCTCTGGGGATGAGAAAAGAAACCAGCTTAAGCTAACTTAACCAAAACAAGAATCCATTATAAGGTTTCTGGCCTGCCTTATGGAACCTAAGCACTGGAGACTAAGAAAAGGACTAAAATCAGGAAACTCAAATTGTCAGAAAGCTGGACATAGCTCTCTTTCTCCTGCTTTTCTCTGCACAGATTTCTTTCTTCTTTCTCTGCTGATCAGCCTTTTTTTTTTTATAACTGTCACTCACAGGTTCTGACCTTTTACATCTCTGCTGTTTTAGACCCCAGATGGAGCTAGAGTCTCACAGAAGTCCTACTAGGTATGAATGTTTCACCAACAGACAATAGAAGAGAGAGCATAGGGAATTGTGTAGGAAGGTTTATGGATCAGGACTAGAAGCCTCCAAACCTCCAAATTTCCTAACCTTGGGTAGGTGCTCGACCCCAATTATCTGTAACCAACAAGATAGAAATAGCTACAAATACTTCCTCCACAGTGTATCACCCTGAAAGATGGGGGCGAGGGTGAGGGAGTTTAGTGGGACAATTCCTGGTGACCAGCAGAATCACTGACTTTTTGGCTACACCTCAAAATATATCCGCCTGAGAATTCGAGTTATCTTCTAGGGCATGCTAATCCTCACTCACTCCCGTCTGTCTTTTCTACTTGCTCCTTCCAATTAGTTCCCCTCTGAAGGATCCAGGCTTTGGGCTGATTTTTCAATTCCTGCAGGCTTCCAGGCATTGAACCAGCACAGTATGGGAGAGGAAGAAGGGAAGAAGAGAAGTACTTTTATGCCACACAAAGAGGAGAATTAGATCAAGGAAACAATAAGTATATTTTAAGCATCGAAGCATGACAATTTTATTTCTAAGAGGAGAATTGGATTAAGAAAAGAATAGTACATATGAAACATGAAATCTTATTGGATTATTTTAAGTTGTTGCCTTTGAGTCATTTTTTCAAACCAAATGACTCAACTACCAAGAGATTCTTTTGTTATGTGATCAATCTTACTTTATTGCTAGTATGGCAAGTTCTAATGATGATGTATTTCTGATTAAATGTTACATTGACAAAGCAGCCTGTTTCTCCATCTTAATGCTCACTTTTATGAAGCATTACCTTCCAATACTGATGCTCGAATCTATAGAAAGAGACTCATCAACATAACTGAATTCAACATAACTGGTTGAATCTGGGTGTAGGACTTTAAGTTTTTATGTAACAATGTCATGCAAGATAGAACAACAGATATATTTAGAAAAAAAAAAGTCTTCTTTAAAGGTCATATGGTATATTGGTTAATAGTCTGGCTTTGTGGCTTAATGATTCGAACCCTAGTTTCTGTGTCTTTACTAGCTATGTGATGTTCAACAAAATACTTAATTTCTTATCTTAAAATAAGAATAGTAATGGCACTTGCCTCTGAAGAGATTTGCAAGGTTTACTTGAAATAATGGATTGTATCAGTCAGGGATTGCACTGGACTGCAAACAACAGAATCCTTGACTAAATAGTAGCTTCAGCGGAGCAGAAGATCAGTTTTTCTCACTCACCAAGAAGCCCAGAGGTAGGAAGTCACTGGCCTTGATTAAGGGGCTCAAGGATTTCAGAGCCGAAGTCTTTGTAGTTCCCGTACTCTTTCTTTCGTAATCTCAAGATGGCTGCTGCCGCCTCAGCCTCACCATGCCCATATTCCAAACAGCGAAAAAGAGGAAGAGGTAGTGATTCGATCAAGAGAGCAAAACCTTTCACAGGGCAGTTCACAACTTTAAGTCAGGGCATGCTATGTTCTGTAACAAATAAGCCCACTCATCACTAGATTAGCCCAATAGGAGTTTATTTCTCACTATTGCCAAGGTCAACCGATAGCAGAGGATGGGGGTTAAAGAGAGAGGATAGGATGCAGCTCTGCTCCAGGTAGGCATACAAGGACCAATTTAGCGTATGCGGCTTGCAGGGTCCTACTAGGTATGAATGTTTCACCAACAGACAATAGAAGAGAGAGCATAGGGAATTGTGTAGGAAGGTTTATGGATCAGGACTAGAATCGAGGTACTATATTTTTGTTCACATTTTATTGGCCAGACTTCAGTCACACTTCAGTCCACATAGATGTAAGGGGAGCCAAAAAATATATGGTTCCTGAATGGACAATCCGTCCCAGAAATGTGTCTATGCTGTGGAAGGGAAGCATGAATCTTTGGGGGCACAGCTAACCGTCCCTGCCCCACTGGAGGTCCATAGTGAATTCTCCATAAATATTATTGCTTAGAACTGTGGCGCTCGATCACCCTTGCTTGCAGTAAAGGCTGAGAAATGTAATTTTCAGCTGGTATCGTTGCAACCTGGACAACTTAGGTTTCTCTTAGTAAGGAAGACCCTATCGCGTAGGCAACTAGTAGTGTCTGCCACATGTGAGAAAAGTGTTTAGCACAGTGCCTGGCTCTTAGGATATATTCAGTAAATGTCAGTTCTTGTCATTGCTATGATATCTTTCTTATCTCCTGCTGTAAATTATTTATTCAGCATTCTGGTGTATTGAGTGCTGAATCTGGAATCAGAAGACCTGGGTTTAAATCCTGACTTAGCCGCTACGATCTTCTCTGAGCCTCGGTTTCTGTATTGAAAAAAATAGGAAAGTTTAAACCAGCCTCACAAGTTTCTTGTGTGGATTAACTGAGACGATAAGCTCAAGTGGGCTAAAAGCTTTATTTTGTATATACTACATACACAACATTAAAACGAATCTCAAGTGTAAGCAGCCCACTCATCACATTGGTCTCCTAGGGATGCTGTAACAAAGTACCACAATCCGTATGGCTTAAAACACAGGCATTTATTCTCTTACAGTTATGGAAGCTAGAAGTCTGAAATGAAGGTGTCGGCTGGGCCATGCCCCCTCTTAAGGCTCTAGGGGAATATCATTCCTTTCCTCTTCCAACCTCTGGTGGTGGCTGGCAAGCCTTGGTGTTCCTGGCTTTCAGCTGCATCACCTCCGATCTCTGCTACTCTGTCATCGCACAGTGTTCTCCTTGTGCGTCTGTGTCTCTTTTCCTCTTCTTATAAGGACACTAGTCATATCGCATTAAGGGCCCGCCCTTCTCCGATGTGACGTCATCTTAACTAATTACATCTACCATGACCCTATTTTCAAATAAGGTAACATTCCGAGGTACTGGGGATTAGAACTTCAACATGTCATTTGGGGTGGGGACACAATTCAACTTATAACATTCATCAGATGATGAATGGATAAATAAAATGTGGTATATCCATATAATAGAATATTGTTCAGCAACAAAAAGGAATGGAGTCCATGCTACGACATGGACGAACCTCGAAAACATTATGCTAAGTGAAAGAAGCCAGACATAAAAGGTCACACACCGTATCATTCCATTTATATAAAATGTCCAAACGGGCAACTCTATAGAGATGGAAAATAGATTAGTGATTCCTAAGGGATAAAGGAGGGAGGACTGGGGAGTGACTGCCAAAAGATACAGAGTTCCTTTTGGGAGGGGAACAAAAGTGTTCCGAAATTGGCTGTGGTGATAGTCGTGCAAAGAAAACGAGCGGATGAAACTGCTGTTTGAAATACGTTTAGGCCTCTAACCTTCAATAAACTACATTACCAGAGTCTTGAAAAAAAATCTATGCATGTCATCCTATAAGTGCTGCTGGAAAGCTTAAAGGAATCATGTGTCAGGAAGAAAATAAAACTTTCAGGCCCTCTCTCCAACACTCTTCATGGAAGGAGGAGGAGACTTAGCTAGCTGACCAAGGGGATTGGTGACAACTGACATCCACTGTCATCTAATTCCATGCTCTTTGCTCAGCATCTGGAAGTCTTCCTAATTAGGAATGGAATGTGTTCCTTGATCTACAGTAAGGATATCACCCTGTATCTTGACTTAGCTCAGTTTTTAGCCCTCTGTCATCATTGGCAGGACTAACTACGCTGTTTTCGCTTCCCTTCTTTTCTCAAACCTAAATTTGCACATAAGCGTTCTCTTCACGGGTTCACTTTGGCAAGCCATTCAAGTCCCGTTGTAAAAATTTCCATGGGATTATCCTTGCGATGTCACAAAATGATACGAAATTTGAGATATGTCTTCTATTCTTTTCAGAATGTTATTTCTGAAACTTATTTTTCATATCTAAATATTTCAACTCCATTTCATCTTCCACAAAGGAGGAGCAGAATTTCATTTTTACATAGAGAAGGCAACTGAGAGTTCATATTTTGACCCTGCATACTGCCACATTCCTGGCCTAGGGCTAGGGGTTGAGTTACAAAGAGGAATAAGACGCAGAACCTGCTCTTAAGGGCCTTCGAATCAGGTTGACAGCAACGTGAGTGGTGAGTGAAGTAGAAAGAACTAGTGCGACTAAGATTTAACTCCAACTGCCTCCAAAATGGCCCCTGATTCCTTATGTGCACACACATCTTTAGGTCCCTCACTGGGTCTTTAATGATTTTGCCTCTTTCTCTCTGTGTAGCTTTCCAAAGAAAGTTTCTTGGGGTCTCTCTTCTTCCATTCTCCTCCACCTTTGGAAAAGTAACACTTCTTTTTAAGTGACTTTTCTGCTCTCCCCGTCAGCCCCCAAATCAATAGGCCATTTCTTCTGTTTCCAGCTGTCCCAGGGTTCAATGTAAATGTCTGTTATGTTAACGGGAAGAAAATGGAACTGAGAGAAAGTTTGCCTAATTTGTAAAATAAAAACGAGTTTCGATTCCAGGAGCTTATGTATTATTCTCATAAGGACTGGCTTTACATCGATCTTCTTTTTTATGGCAGTCAAGTGTAGAATGTGGTAAAGTTAGAAATGTGATTGTATAGACATAAAAAATTGCATCTCTATAGCCATCATCAGGACACTTTTCTCAAGATGCTATCTCGGTGTCCTTCAGAGCAATAACTATATCGATTGAGAACTTAACAGAAGTAACTTAAATGTTATGCCTCGTTTACCTCTGGTAAGGCTAATGTGCTGCAGAACAAGACTATTGCCCGTGATAGAAGGTACTCTCAGAGAGGCTGGAAACGCTTCAAAACCATTAAAATAAAATGCCAGCCATTCGCGCTGTTCAAATATTCTTCAACTTCTAATTTAAGGCACCTGCACCTAAGAATGTAATCGTGTCATTCTCTCTGATAATTGGAATCTATCTAAGCCAAATGCCTGGGAATTATGGACTGTTGGGGCTATAGGAGTCTAGAAGACAGATGAAGTAGAGAAAATGTGTTATTTTGTACTGGCATATTCAACATTTGTGCTCCATTATCGTTCACGTGTTAAAATGTATTCAAAGACAAAAGTGCTTGAAGGGTCTTACCTCAGCTGAATGGCAGAAGAGGTTAGGGAAGTGCATAAACCACCTCAAGACCTAAACTCAGAAACCTGAAAGAGAGAAAAAGACTCATACGCCTGTCCTCAGAATTATCTTCCACACTAAATTTTCTCTAGAGTCGATCGTCCATTTTTGAATTAGGAAGTTGTCGTCTTGATAAAGCAGTCCTCAGCCACTCCCCCACCCCACCAACGCTGCTCTGTAACTCACAATTCTCTCCCTGATGAGCAAGTGGACCACAGTTTGACAAAAGCACACTGGATCAGAAAAGGGCAATTTAAAAAGCCAATGCTGTGAAAGGTGATACTTCCCCATCACAAGGGAAATTATTTCTGTTTAATGCCTGACTGCCTTGGGAGGGGTACACTTTAGGTTCAGGGACCCCATTGGCACATCAGGGTTTTGACTGGGACATGGTGCCAATTCAAACTGTCACACCGTACAGGGAGAGCGGGGGGAAAGTCTAAATCAGTTTCTATTCTTTAATAGAAAGCAATACTGTAGTTTAAATTAGCAAGGCGCTGCTGAACCACTATTTAAAATGTGTTTGCACTGACATCCCAAGAAAAGGTTTTTTTTCTTGTTTAATTGCACTGTCAGTGTGGAACGCTTTCACTTAAAACCATTCTGAGGTAGACCTTTTAATAGAAAGTGACAATTTAAATTGCCATGATAACAGCGTAAATGGTGCTTAAAGTCATTACTAAACTGATGTCGCAGTTGGCTCCAGACCAGTTTGTTAAAGCCAAAGAAAAGGTGTTGGGGGAAGGGAGGAAAGTAACTAAATGGTGAATCATTAATTCCTTTTATATTCATTGTAATAACATTAGCTGTGATGAAGTCATCTGACTCCCAATGGGTGTAATGTACCTTTCTATTGAATTCCACATTATTCCAGTCTAATGTTTTTCTGATTAATGCCTATTACTGAGGAATTGCTCCAGTCACAGACACTTACTTCTCTGCAGTTACTTTGTTTTCTTGTCTTCACTCACATGGTCCAAAGAGAAGAGCCACGGCTTCCATTCGTTGATTGGCGCTTGGAAGTGTAAGTGCTAGTTTTATCTATTGTCTTTTTCCCCCCTCTGCCTTTAAATAAGTCAGATTCTCCTGAAAACTCTTGGATATGAATCTCTCTAGTTTTCAAGGAGTTCTGACCCCAGATCTGAAGACGTCATGTCACATGAGTTGAAATCAAGGCCGCCTAAATGCCATTGGTCAAACTTGATTGGTTTAATCAAACCAACTGGTTTGCCGAACCAGTGAGGCCACATCTGGGTGCCCATGGGTAGGGGCACCATAAAATCTTGGGCAGGATAAATCTGTGAACCTGGAAAGGTGCTCATAGTAGGTTAAGGTCGAGTTTGGAGTGTTGGGGACAATTGGAGGGATGATGACGGGGTTTGAGAGAAATGGGCGAAGAACAGAGAAGCCTTTAGGATTGAGGCCCACTTAATCACCTTCACAGTCACTCAGTTGTCTCAGTTCTGAAACATACCCCCTTAAAAGTAAATTAATCATTTGGGGTTTTAGGAACAATAGGTAAACTAGTTTTTTAATAGAATTATCATTTAAAAATATGCTGTACATTCTTTTTTATTATATAAAAATTATCTCAAAGAACAAATGATTGTAACTGGGTTCACAGTAGGAAAAATAATCACATTTTAAACTTAGAACATCATATTTAGGACCAGGTTTCTGAATAGTTTCCAGAAATCATACAAGTTAAGGGTTCTGGGAACAACTGTACACCCTTCAAATTTTCCCTAAATCAGACATTATAATTTATGAAATTTCCATCACTCAAAATTGGAAGCGACCATAGGACCATCTGGGACATGATATTAGGGTCTTAATTTGAGGTCTGGGGATGGCTTCCAGACAGACCATGAAAACCACACACAGATTTTTGTGTAGATATGCATTTCTAAGGAGAGAGAATGCATTTCTTTTCAGAATTTCGAAGAAGCTTGCAAACTGAAAAATAGTTAAGAACCATCAATCCGATCTTACCTTTCTAAAAACCAGAAAACAGAGGCCCAGAGAGGTGGTCGACTTCCCAAGGTCACTAATAGCTCTTGGCTGATCTACAGAATCCTGGTCTCCGATTCAAAACTGCCGAAGTCCAAAATTGCCTCTTTAATTTTTTGTTGCAATTCTTCCTTTTGAAAACCAATGGATACTGCAATGCTGCGCTTTTCTGAAAACTGCTCTCCTGGCAACCTCAACTCCCTGGAACACAACTGTCCCTGGCAGAAGCAAAAGGGGCCTCAGAGCCACTGAAATCACCGTCACGTCACTCACGTACTATGGTCCATGAAAGAAGCACCTGAGAGAGCACCTAACATACTATTCATTTATTCATTCATTTATTTAACAAAGATTTATTGAGCTAAATACTTATCAATGCTTTCTTTATATACAATTCTGATAAATCTTGTTATCCGGTTTCACAGAAAATAACAGGAAGTTAGCTGGAAGAGGACTGCAAAAGAGATATAGATCCAGAATTGTGAGATAATCACCCTGAGCCTGCCAGCAAAGGGAGAGCAAGAACATCCACTGTCATAGAGTGAAGTCTTCAAGCCATGAAACAAACAGCAAATGACTTCCCAGTCTGTTTGTGAAACACAGGGTTGGGCAGAGTGCATTTTAGAAAGCTCTTCATTTAAAGGGTTAAAATGTATGCCATGTGATGAAAACATAATCTACTCAATAAGTTATACACGAATGTTCATAGCAGCACTATTCAGATGAAGCAGAAGGTGAAAATAATCCAAATATACATCAACGGATGAATAGATATAGAGTCATCAACAGATGACTGTGGCATAGCCATCCAATGAAATATTATTTGGTCCTAAAAAGGAATGAAGTCATGACACATGCTAAAATGTGGATAAACCTTGAAAACATTATCCTAAGTGAAAGAAACCAGTCCCAAAGTACCACATATTGTATGATTCCATTTACCTGAAATGTCCAGAATAGGCAAATGTACAGACAGAAAGTCGCTTAAGGCTGGAAAGGACTGGGGGAGGTGACGACAGCTGGAGGATACAGAGTTTCTTTCTGAGATAATTCAAATGTTCTAAAATTCACTGTGGTGATGGTTGTACATACCTGTGAATATACTAAAAACCATTGAAATACCTTAGCCACCTTAGGGAAGATGATTCTCAAAATGAGGGAAGGGAGTATGTGATGTAAATAAGCTCAATGTGTTTTGAAAGGCTAAATCTTGTTGGTGGAAACTAAGTGTTGGTGTCCAGATAATGGGGTAGTCAGTATTTTGTGTTTAAGAGTCAAAGGAGATTAAACTGCCTGATGGGGCGGGAGTAGGTCAGAAGACAATTTAAAAGTCTTGAGAGAGGGTGTGGCCTCTCTCTTGTCTTTGGGGATATAAGAGAAGACTTCTGGTGCCATTGAGATCCCCAGGACCGGAAAAGGGGCAATA
Organism: Pteropus medius; assembly: GCF_902729225.1. Taxonomy (NCBI): domain Eukaryota; kingdom Metazoa; phylum Chordata; class Mammalia; order Chiroptera; family Pteropodidae; genus Pteropus; species Pteropus medius. Next base: position 20,813 of record NW_024354498.1, read on the forward strand.
GTTGTGACTTTCACAAAGCATACACACCTGGACCAGCCTGGGCCCGGCACTTCTAGGGCATCAGGGAACTGGAGGGGACCAACTTGTGTAGCTGATGGGACCAGACACTAAGAACTGTGACCTATGGAAGCCTGTGCGCCATGAGCCAAGCACCTGGGGTTGAGCAAATCACTAAGGGGGTGCAACACACTGGCCCAGGATAGGAGCTGGGCCCAGGGAACATCACAACAGTGAGGCCGACAGCATTGGGCAGCAGCCACAGAGGACTGGTGTACTTCGTGACACCAGGAGGCAGCAAGTACCACAGCAGCAATGCCAGCACCAGGTAACAGCCAGCTGGGATCTTCTGTTTGGGTTGTATGAGGCTCACGATGTTCTCAGACCACCTGGAGGGGAGTGGAGGCGCCCAAGAGGTTAATGTTGGATTTCCTGGCTCATGTGGTCCTGATTCATCTTAACTGGACTTGGAAAACTAAAAGAGATATGATATTCTTATACCTTGACATTTGTGAAGTTCATACTGGTGACAATGAAAACGATAAGCCCTAGAAGCTGTGCAGAACCTGGAATTTCTGACGTGATTTCACAAGCATCATCTCATATGGTCCTCACAAAAGTCCTGTAAGAAGGTAGCTGGTTGACATTCTCTCCATTTGTCGAATGAAGAAATGGAGACTTAGTGAGGCCAAATGAATTGCCCAATATTACATAATTAATAAGTACTGAAGCTCTGGCTACAGTCAGCTATTTCGACCCTTATTTAGTCCAGTGGGCCTCCTATTACACCATGATGACTCTCAGAAAAAGGGAGATACATAGGCTGCCAAAACTTTGGAATTTTCCCTGGCTATGGCCTAGAAAAAATGATCGTAGTCCAGGGCCCTATTTCTGAATAATGCCAGCGTGGCCCTGGCTGCTTTTCTTGCTTTAGATCAGAGTACTTGCTCAAAGAAAACCGTCTTCAACGCAGCTGGGCTCCCCAGCTGCTAACAACTAAGGCGGGGCCAGGCCCACGGCTGCACCGCACGCAGTGCCTCCTGCAAGATCGAGTGCACCTGACCAAATCCTGCCACCTCCACCTGCCACACCATCACTTCTCAATTCACCATGTCACAGAAAAGTGGATGCTATGCTTTGTTGGGATGTCTCCAACATTACTGCTGTCTCGCACCATTAATTATCTGAGTCATTGCTGTAGATTCTGTCTTCCTAACTAGAGTGGAAGCTCCTTGAGGTCAGGGGCCTTGTTTCACCCACTTTTGATTCTCAGCGGTGTCTAATACATACAAGGAGCCAGTAAACCTCTTTGAATGAACGCTTAGTATTTTCTCTCGAATACGTAGTGAGTGCTCGGCAAATATTTGTTAATCACCTGGTTGGCAAATTTACTATTCTCTAAGTCAACTCCTGTGCTAAGAAAAATAAATCAAGATCCTCCGCACCTCTGCCCACCCTGACAAACCTATTTCCTCAGCCAGAGATAAGGCCAATGATACCTTCTTCCTGTAGAGTTAAGAGCGGGGGGGCCCTGGGGATAGATTCAGTCCTCTCTATCAGTATCAGCTGTGTGACCTCAGGCAGGCTGTTAGACTCCCACTTCCTGCCTGTGAATTGGGGATGGTGAGGATATCAGTTCTTATCACTTAGAGTTGTTATGGCGATTGAGTTAAAATCCCCACTGTGCTTAGAACCGTGCCTGGCTCACAGATAAGTGCAGCCCTTTAACAGTACAAGTTTAGGGTTACGCCCGGCCTGCCCAGATGGCATGTCCAGTCCACTGGCACCATGGGCTATTCTCATTCCCCTCAGCTGGAAGTAGATAAAAAGCAGATTCTAAAATCATGCCCCAAGAAGAGAAAATGAAGTTTTAACTGTTTTTCTGGGAACATTTCTCTCCCTCTTCAGGATGAGCCTTTAGAAAGTGAATATTCTGCAATTTAATTGAGCTATTAGAGTCACGACAGATTGTGTCATGCTTCACCCAATGGCAGCAAATCATTCCAGCGCAGCAACAGTACTGGGAATTTCTCATGCCCCCAAATCGTCAAAAGCTTTATAGGCTTGGGTGGGTGTCATTTCAGGGGGTCACTTCACTAGCAGTCATCCACTTATTCAATCATTCGTACATTGATTTATTCACTTATTCATTCATTTAACAAATCCAGGTAACCCTCGAACAATGTGGGGGTTAGAGGTGCCAACCACCCACACGGTCAAAAATCCACATATAACTTAAGTCTACCTCCATATGCAGATTCCTAACTGCAGATGGAAAACATGTACTGATTTAGCACAGACTATGTGATAGACATATGATAAAATATAACTGCTATTTTCATTATATACCCTTAATCCTCCAGAATCCCCAAATGGAGACATTTCCTAATAATTTACATCCAGGTCATTTACAGACAATAGATAAGATAAATGATTAAAATAGGTAGCATTTTTAGGTAGTAATATGTGCTAAGAAGAAAAAAATAAAGCAGGAAAGGGGGCACGAAATGTCAGGGAATGGATATGGAAATCCTAGATAAGTTAGCCAGGGAACCAAAATCTGTATTAGTCACGGTTCTCCAGAAAAAGAGAACCAACAGGATGGAGAGAGAAAAAATGAGAGAGAGAGAGAGAGACAGAGAGAGAAGAGAGACAGAGAGATCGTAAGGAATTGACTCACATGATCGTGCGGGCTGGCAAGTCTGAAACCTGCCCCGCAGGCCAGCGGGCTGGAGACCAGGGGAAGAGTCGATGCAGCAGTGTTAAGTCCAGAGGCAGTCTGGGGGCAGAATGCCTTCTTCCTAAGGAGAATCAACCTCAGTCTTTTTCTCCTAAGGACTTCAATTGATTGAATGAAGCCCAACCTGTTAGAGGATGCTATTAAGAGGACGGGACTGCCAGTTGACCCTCAGTCGGGACCAGGGCAATCAGAGGCTCCTCACCCCCTCTCCTGTCCTTGGAATGTATGTTCTGTCCGCCGTTCCCACACTAGGAACCTTTTCCAAGGATGCAGCCTCAAGAGAATAATGTGTTGTCGAAACCATCTGGGCTGCATAAGTGACTGAACCCCATTAAGGCCTCTATATAAACTTATAAGATTCTGACAGGCAGGTTTAGAGATCTACTTGTCTATGGCATCTGAGACAAGCCTCATATGTAAGTTCTCTTGCTTATTAAACCTGCCGCCCACCGATCTGGAGCGGCCTCCGTCTTTCTTCAGCTTATCTTTGCCCTCCGCGTACAGGGGCCAGTTTGTGAACGTACACACATTATGGAGGGTAATCTGCTTTGCTCAAAGTCTTCTAAGAAGAGGACTTTTAAGAAAAAAATGTTCAGAAGGTGAAAGAGTGAGCCATGAAAATAAGTATCTGGAAATGAGAAATCCAGGTAGAGTGAGAAGCACAAAGGCCCTGAAATGGGAGTGTGCCAGGAACACTGCTGGAGCTGAGTGAGCAAGGGGGAGAGTAATGGAGAAGGGGTCAGAACTCTAGCGGGCAGAGTGTGTGGCACCTTACAAGTCTTCATAGGGACTTGAGTCTTATTCTGAATAAAATGGAGGGGGCGTTCGAACAAGGGAATGGCATGATCTAATATAGGTCTTAACAAGATTACTGGCTGCTGTGTTGAGAATGGACTACAGGAACAGAAGCGAAGAGACCAGTTAGGAGGCTATTTCAATAATCCAGGTGAGAGATGATGGGGCCTGGATCAACATGGCAGCAGTCAGGGGCAGGGAAAAGGGTCAAGGAAGAGTAGTTGAATTCTGTAGACGTGTTGACAGACTGGATATGGGTTGTGAGAGAAAGAAAGGAATCAAGGATGACACTGAGGTTTTTGGCTTGAACTAGTGGAGCTGCCATTAACTGAGATGGTGAAGTTTGCAGGAGTGGGGTCAGTATATATCAAAGACTCTATCTGAGACCGATAAGGAAGGCTGCTAACACATATTCTAAGTGGAAATGTCAAGCAGGCAGTTGGATGTACAGTTGGAGTTTGGGAGCAAGATCCAGGCAGTAGATATAAACCGGAGCGTTTTCAGCACATCGATGGTATTTAAAGCCCTAAGACATTAAATGAGATCACCTGTTGATAGAAACAGAAGAGGTCTAAGGATTGAATAGTAGGCACTTCAACACTTGGAAGTTGGGAAGATGCGGAGAAACCAGCAAACAGGATGAGAAAGAGCGCTTTAAAAGATAAGACAAAGAGGTGAGTGAGTATTGTGTGAGCCAAGGAAGAAAGTGTCTCAGTGAGAAAGAGACCAACATGTCAAATGCTGCTCCAGAGGACTGAGAAGTGATCACTGGACTTAGCAATGTGGGGTCATTTGTGACTAGGGCAGTTTTGGGAGAGAGATGGGGACAAAACCTGATTGGGTGGGCTCATGGGAGAATAGAAGCAGAGAACTTGCAGATGGTGAACAAAAGCAGATCTCTTATTTAATATAGAAGAAATAACAGTACATATGTATGGAGATGAGTTGGTTCAATAAATAGGAAAAAATTGGTGATTCGATAGAGAGAGGAAGATTGCCACAGCCATGGTCTTGAGAGGGGATGGACTCTGGTGCACAGGTGGAGGGACTGTTCTTGGCGAGGAGCATAAATAAGCCATTCACCTTATCGGAGAGGAAGAAGACCATATGGGTCCAGATGCAGCAGGGAGGGTAGCGGTGGTCCTGGGAACTTGTGACAGTTCTGTTCTAATTCTTTCCAAGTTCTTAGTGAGGTAGGAAGCAAGGTCAAGCTCAGCTGAGAGAGTAAAGACAGTGGGAGGAGAGGTTGGAAGTTTAAGAAGAAAATTTAAAAAAAAAAACAGTGCCGAATTGTGCTTGAATTTCTATGAATTGAGGGCGAGCACTTTATTCAGTAGTTAAAGCACCAGACACACAAAGCCTAGAGTGAGCTAACCCAAAAGGCTTAGGTTCACAGTAAGATCAGGGTTTACAGAAAGGATGGGAGAGGAGAGTGCAAAGGACCCCAAAATGCCTGCTCTGGTACAGGAGGTACCCCCTCCTGTGCATCAGATAGGAACCGGGGATACCAGTAATTCGTCACGTTGGCCATTGTCGGACCCCATTGTGAGGCCTGCCAGTGCCTCCAGAAAGCAACAGATGAAGAGCACCTACTTTTTCTTGCCTATTTTCTCCCTTTGAATGGACGACAGGATGTAAAAGGTCAAGCAGGCCTCCCCACAGCTCACCTCTGAGTGGCCGCCCTGCTCCTCAACTGCCTTGGTTTGAACGTGTCAGTGAGGCGGGCCAGAGGAATGCTGTGAGGAAAGAGAGAAGAAGGCCCATTCTAACTCTTCTACATTCCAAGGGCCTCCTTGTATGCGAAGGGATTCCCAAATGTGGTTCCCAAAACAGCAGCATCAGTTTCACCTGCGAAATTGTTAGAAATGCAAATTCTCGGTCCCCATCTGAGACCTACTACATCAGAGCCTCTGAGGGAAGGGCCCGGCAAGCTGTGTTTTAACCAGGTCATTCTGTGTACACCGAAGTTTAAGAAACACTGTTTGGAGGCACCCTGGAAAAGTTTCTATCTGCTCTTATCCAGGACTGCCACCTATTGGGCAAGCTCCTCAAATGCTGGGAGGTTAATATAAACACTGGGAAATTTCCTTTTATTTTTCTATATTTAAACTTTACAAACCCCAAACAAAAAACAACCTTCTTATGACCCTTCGCATTATGTGAACACTAATTTTACATGACTATAATGACTATATTAAGACTTAATTTTTTTCGTAAAACATTTCGTGCCCACTTTCCATGTATTAGCCCAGTAGAACATATAGTCATTATTTTTACTGTAAAATTCCATTATAATAAAATTACGTAGTCACAGTGACCACATTTATCAAGGTAAATTGAACACATGGTCTCACTGAGCGTAAACAGAGACAATGTGACTTAATATTTAAAATTAATACATCCTGTGAAATCTTAGAAGTTTTTGTCATACCACAAACCATTGTTCCATGGTTTTAGAAGCTTGAGCTATTTCCAGTTTTCGGTAGTTATAAATAATAAAGCAATAAGTACCTTTGTATGATAAGCTGGGGTTTGAAGGGGATTAGTTATTTCTTTGGGATTAAAAGAAATCACTTAGGTAAACTTTCTAGCCCAAAAAGTCTGAAAACATCACAGTATTATTTAAAGTAGGTTGAAAGACAATCTAGAAATAATCCAAATGTGTTAACAAAAGAATCGATAAGCTGTGGTACCATTATTACAAGTGCTATTCTGCCTGCATCATAAATCACGTCTACAACAAGCTTAAAATATATTGTCAAGGAATTTTGTCAAGGTTGCGGCTTTATCAGATAGGTTAACCCATGACCTACGGTTCATCCATCAGACACACCAATGTATGGCTTTGATTCAAAAATGAGTAATGCGAAGAAACAGGAAACACGTGGAATCCACTTTCTGGTGAGGGTGGCATCAGCTTCCAACATTCAGAGGTTCTGCTGCCCAGTCCTCAGCATCAAATGTACAAGCCGTGGGTCTAGGTCTAGTCGTCTTTACCTGGAGGTGTAGTTTGACCACTACTCCTAGCTGAGTAACCTTTCAGCCCAACACTCTGGCTCTCTCAGAGATCTGTGAACTATCTAATTGTCTTTAATAAGTTCCCCTTCTGAGCTGCAGCTGTGAAGTTCAAGCTGTGCAGTTTCAGTGGGTACAAGATCTACCCAGGATGTGGGAGGCGCTACGCCAGGACTGATGGGAAGGTTTTCCAGTTTCTAAATGTAAAATGTGAGTTGACATTCCTTTCTAAGAGGAACCCTTGACGGTTAAACTGGACTGTTCTCTATAGAAGAAAATGCAAAAAGAGAAGAAATTTGAAAGAAAAGAATCTGCAGTGCAGTCAAATCCCTGAGGGCTGTCAGTGGTGCGTCTCTTCCTGATATAATGGCCAAAAGGGATCAGAAACCTGAAGTTAGGAAGGCCCGACGAGAACAAGCTACCAGGGCTGCCAAGGAAGCAAAAAAGGCTAAGCAAGAGTCTAAGAAGACAGCAATGGCTGCAACAAAGGCAAAAGATCGTGAAGATTGTGACGGTTTCTGCTTCCCGGGATTAGTGTAAAACGCTAAGTTGACAGATGAAAATTTTAAAGAAAGATCTGACTATGACCAAAAAAATTTTCTTTTCTGCTTGTGTACTCATTCTAGTACTTTTGCTATGAGAAAAATCACCCCAAAATTAGTGGATTGCGTGGCTTAAAGTAGGGTTTCTCAACCTTGGCACAATTGACATTTTAAGCCAGATGATTCTTTATTGTGGGGAGCCTGTCCTGTGTCCTGTAGGATGTTTAGCAGCAACCCCAGTCTCTACCCCACTACCTGCCAGGAACAGCACCTCCACCCCGCTCAAGTTGTGACAACCAAAAATAACGTCTCCAGACACTGCCAATGTCCCCTGGGGACCAAATCTCCCCCGGTTGAAAACCACTGGCTTAAAACAACAATCAAGCATTGGAGAATGCTTTGGCCAGAAGGTTATGAATTGGAGTGTCTCAGGCAAATGCAGTCAAATGATGGTGAAAGCTGGGGGCTGGCTGGGAATCTTCCTCTTCTCATGTAGTCTCAGGGCCTCTCTACATGGTTTCATTGTATGGACTAGTTTGGGGTTCTTCACAGCATGGAGACCTCAGGTTAGTTGAAATGCTTATGTGGAGGCTCAAGGTTCTAAGAGAGTATACCAAAAAATCTGGGTAATGCCTTTTATGACCTAGTCTCAGAAGTCACATGTAATCACTTCCGCCAGTGTCAAGGGGAGAGGACAAAGACTCCACCTCTCGATGGGAAGAGTGTCAAATTTACATTACATCGTAAGATCATGTGAGATCAGCGATGTTGAAACTTTCTTTGGGAAATCTAATCTGTCATAATGATGAACATCATTAATCATCATAGAAATGCAAATTAAAAACACAAGATACCACTGCACACCTACCAGAATAACAAAAAATAAAAAGACTCGCAATACTAGATATTGGCAAGAATGTGCAGCAACTGAAATTCTCATACATTGCTAATGAGAATGTAAATTGGTACAACCAACTTTATAAAAATCGTTTGTCTGTATCGACTAAAGCTAAACATATGCCCAGTCTATGGCCCAACATCTTTTTCCTGGGTTCGTAACCTAACAGAAATGAATGCATATGTTTACCAAAACACACAAATGAAAATGTTCCCAGAAGCTTTATTAGGTGTAATTAAAAACTGGAAAAAATGTCTATTAACAGGAGAATGGGTATACTAATTGCGATATAGTCATCTAATAGAATGTTACACTGCAATATAAAAGGACAAACGACTTCTATACATAACAACAAGGATGAATTTCATAGACATTATTCTCAGCGAAGGAAGTCAGACATGTACATATGGTGTAATTCCATTTATATAATGTTCAAAACAGGAAAAACTAATCAGTGGTGATGGAAATCAGAGGAAATGGTTTCCTCTAGTGGGTGGAAGGGATGAATACTGACCGGAAAGAGACACAAAGAACTTATGGAAGGTTGGAGATGATCTATATTTTGATCTGGATGGCGATTATGTGAATGTATACATATGTAAAAGTTAATCGAGGTATATAGTGTATTAGTGCCATTTGAGTACTTTATTTCATCCCTCAATAAAAAGTACAAACACAATTCCATGTCTGTTTAAAGTAGCTATTGAATTCTGTCAGTTACAACTAAGACCCTCACCTAAGGAAAGATGGTGGCCCTCACCACTATAAGGCCAGGGCTCACATTGCAGCCGCCATGCCACCATGTTCCTGTGTGGCCAACCCCTCTGCAAATTAAGTCCACTGGAAAACTATCTCCACTCAGGATGCATCCAGGACAATTTTCCTACAGGAGAGAAGTTCACAATGAAGGAATGTAATCCTAAAATATTAAAAGCCGAGGAACCAAAAAATGTAGCTGTCGAATAGATCAGTGAATAGCAGAGCGTACAGAGCTCAAGGATAAACCAGGAAGCTGAAAGGTTACATTGAGAAACTTTCCCGGAACACAGCACAGCACAAAGAGATAAAGGGATGAAAAGAATGAAGATAATTTTAAAGACGCATGAAGAAAAGATTCAGTAGTTACAAGATTCCTCTAAAAGTTATTTTCAAAGAGAGATAAAGCAACATGCAACAAATAATAACAGCCAAGAAATTCCCAGAATTGAAACCAAACACAAAGCTTAGACTGAGAGAGACCTCTGAGTGCTCATCAGTATTTTAAAACGCAACAACACATCTAGACAGTGTGGCAAATTTTCGGAACAAGAAAGATAGAGAACTTACCTAAAAACTATCAGAACAAAAAAAAGTCCGAAAAAAAATGAGCACGGGATTGATGTGAGATCTCCTGTCAGCAAAAATATTGGTAACTGTTGAAGTCAAGTGATAGATACACAGGGGTTCATTATATTATTCCCTCTACTTTTCTGTAAGATTAAATTTTTTCATAATAAAAAGGTTTCTTTTTTGTTTCTCTTTTTTTATGGATGCAAGAAGATAATTGAGTAATATCAGTAAAATGCTGAGGGAAAATATCTTTTTGAACTCTATATCCGTTTATATTGTCAAAGAATGAGGACAAAATAAAGACACTTTCAAATTAGAAGGACTCAAAAACGTTAACATACTAGATGCTCCAAGAGAACTTCAGCAAGGAGAAAAATGAGACTAGAATAAGTGAGGGGATGCAAGAAGCGATGGAGAGCAAAGAAATCAGGAAAATATGTAATAAATTGAAATTATCGTGGCTTATAAAAATTACGATCTTTAACACCACACTAACTAAAATTCAAGCTATATCAACATGGAAGTGGTAGCAGAGGGAAGAAGTGGCAGAGTTTAGGAAAACGAAAGCTTCTAAGGGTCTCATTTTGTCCAGATTGCTTAAACAGAAACTAACTGGCTTTCATAGGAGTGCTCCTCAACCTTTAATATGTATACAATCAACTGGGGATTTTGTTAAAGAGCAGTTCTGGGATTCAGCAAGTCTCAGGTGGGCCTCAGATCTGCATTTAAAACACTCCACAGACCACACTTGGAGCAGCAAAACTTTAGACTATATTGTGGTTAAGAACTGCATTGACTCAGGGTGAATATATGCTAAACTTTCCTCAGTCTGTTTCCAAAATGTACAAATGATAGACACGGTGTTTCAGAAAATACTCAGAGATATGATTTTTAAAATTATGAACCAGCAAAGAAGTGGAAAACCATAGCAGTAAATGCAGTCTTAACATGTGGGCCCATAGAAACCAGGAAGGACCTGACCCAGACAGTAAAATCTGAAATTTCTTTTTTGTTTTGTTTTCATTTTTTCATTATAATTTTTCCCAGTTTTATTGAGGTATAATTGACATACAGCACTATCTAAGTTTAAGGTGTACGGCATAATTGCTTGACTTACATATATTATAAAGTGATTACCACGATAAGTTTATTTAACATCCATCATCTCATATAGATACAAAAAAAAAAGTTTTTTTTCTTGTGATGAGAATTTTTAGAGGTCTACTCTCTTAGCAATTTTCAAAGATACCACACAATAGTGTTAACTGTAGCCACCATGTTGTATATTACATCCCCAGGACTTACCTATCTTACAACTGGAAGTTTGTACCTTTTGACCAGAAGCCTCATCTTTCAACTCCAACCAAGGAATAAGGAATTACCACACCTCCATTCCCAGTGGAGAAACTGATGCACTGAGCTCATGCTCCCCCAGCTATATCTGAAGACCAAACAAGTTCTACCTATCTGTTTGGGAGCGGAGCTAGAAACAAACTGCTTGCCTGCAATAGAGCAAGAAAGCAGAGAGATTTGCACAACCAGCCACCAAGTACATATTTAGTGTGAGCTCCTGATTTGGAACAGTGACACGCTTGTAGGGCAAAAGCCCGGAGCCATTTTGTCCTCACAAAGCAATCATAAAATCACTTTCCAGGGACAATGAGTGGGAGAGAAAAAAAGTTCCCATGAAGATGAGCATTCAAAAACCAAAAATTACAAAGGCTGCTATGAAACCCGACGCCACAAAAGGAAGCCAGCATACAAGGAGTCGCATAAAATAAAGTAGAAATAATAAAACAATCTGGAAAGGATTTTAAAATAAATGTATTTAAAATCAACAAACAAAAGCAGGTGGCTATGAATGAGGAACAGATGAAAATCTTAGAAACTGAAAAAAACCAAAAAAAAAACACTGAGACTATTTTTAGATGGTGTATTAGTCAAGGTCCAGCCAGGAAAAGAAAAATCTCTCTAGATAGTTTCAACAGAGGGAACTTAATACAAGGAATATTTTACACAGGTGATAGAAAAACTGAGAAGCCCACAGGGGATGGTCAGGCATTCCAGAAATTAAAAACAGCAGGAAGCTGCTACCACTCCTATGGGTGAAGGGACAACAGAGGAGGTTGTGTCAGAACCCAGCATTTAGAGATATCTGATGGGAACTAGAGCCCCAGCAGGAGCTGCAATTGTGCAAGGTACAGCTAGCTATCTGGCAGGAGATGGAGGCACAGGAGACACAGTCACTTAGGGAGACATTTCCCAAAGCCGAGATGGAAGGAGAGAAATACCCTAGTTTCTCCTCTCCCTCTCCCTCAGTTCATCTGCCAATACCCCTCTTTGGCCAGACCTACCCAGAAGGAATCATAGGATACGTAGTTCCTTGCAATATGGAACAAGGCAGAGTACGGTAGAGAATGAATCTGAGAATAAACTGAGAAATGCCCAACATAATGAGATAAACAAGAGCACGGGTGCGAAAAATGAATTGGTGATTTAGGATATGGGGCTTCTGAAATCACTCAGAGGCAGCATAGTCATAAAAAGATTTAAAATATGAAAATGTACTTAAGAGGTAGGGGGATAGATTGAGAGGCACCAAACATATTTAATGAAAGTTCCAGAGAGCGAAACTAGAAAGAATCAGGAAGTAGCAATATTTAGAGAGATAACATCTGAGAATTTTCCAGAACTGAAGAAAGACAGAGTCCCTACATTGAAAAAGCTGTTTCTACAAAATAAGCCGTATTATTTGTACCAATCATCCCCCTGAAAACAATTTAAAATATGGATAATGTTTTTTAAATCTTAAGAGCATGAAAATGCTGATGAAAAAGTAAGGAAATAACCAGGCCAAGAGAAAGCAGGAGTCTATAGAAGAAAACAGTTTCAAAGCCCAGAATCACTTTCATTCCAAGAGATTTGCTAATAAGGAATACTTGTGCTTCGATTTTAGTGGCTTCATGGGGAAATTTGGACATAGAACAATGTCAGGGCCTGCCCAAGGTAGAAAAAGTATAGGCATACCTCAGAGATAATGTGGGTTTGGTTTCAGAGAACCACAATACAGCAAATATCTCAATAAAGTGAATTGTAATCTTTTTGATGGTGGAGGGTCTTGCCTTCGACTTGTAAAAAACGCATCTGCGGAACTAATGGGCGTGGACGATAGACTAGTGATTACCAGAGGGGAGGAGGGAGGGGGGAGGTAGACGGGGTAAAAGGAGTCAAATATGTGGCGACAGAAAGAAATGTAACTACAGGAGGTGAACACACAATGCAATATATATTTGGCTTACTGTTGAATCGTACAGCAAAAACTTACTGGATTTCCTTAGCCAATGTCACCATAATAAAAATAAATATATAAAAATTTAACCAAAAAAAACCCACTTCTGTGGAGCGCAATAAAGCAAAACACAATAAAACAAGATATGCCTGTAATCAGAGCCCTTCTCCATATTAAGTTGGGACCCCACTGGCTTGGCGATATCTAGAGCAAGAAAAAAAGGGGAAGGAAAAATCCTTCCCTGTGAAGTGGTGACCATGAACTTTCAGCTCAGGTTCACATCACCTAAGTAGTTCTGGGAAATTAGACCTGTGTACCTGGTTTAAAAGTGGTTCCAGATTGGGAGTGCCTCAAGAAGAAAAAGCAAATACAAAACTTTTTTTTTTTTTTTTTTTGGAGAAAAGCAGCTTCATCCTAGGCTTCAGTGAATCTCCAAAATAATTTTCAAGTACACTAATCAGTATAAAGTAAAAAATAATCAAACATATAGGAGAACAAATCACCACGAGCCGAACCAGTTAAAACAACAGATTGCAGAATCAGACTTACTAAAACTTCACACAGAGATTAATTGGAAAAAAATGCTTATTTTATTTAAAGAAATAAAATACATGATTGAAAATATCTACAGGAAGAAAAAAACTATAAAAAGTGACCCTTCTTGGTTTCCAATACCGTTCTCCAATAAAAGGAATCAGGGCTCCTTGGAGAAATGGTTGTTTCTAGGACTGGGGCAGGAAAAATACATGAGCCTGGAGCTTCTTAAAGTGCCAGAAAGTAAAGAAGTGCTCAAAACACAAAAACATGGGAGCATCTCAAAGGAACACTGAAGATAACCCAAAGGAGCTACCAATGGCCAAAGCTGGAACAATTTGGGCAAGAAAACAAAATAAACAGTGTTAAACTATAACCTAAGATTTATATTTTGAGCTACCAATGGCCAAAGCTGGAACAATTTGGGCAAGAAAACAAAATAAACAGTGTTAAACTATAACCTAAGATTTATATTTATAAAGTAAATATCTATGAGTGCATACAGATATAAAAAAATGAAAAAAAATTAATTTTCAACAGAATGAGTTAGAAGAAAATGAAATAAAAAACTGCCTATCCCAAATTACATATTTAATGAAAATATCCTTCAAAATGAAGGTGAAAGAAAAATATAGTCAGACACAAGACTGATGGAATTCATCACCAGCAGAATTTCCTTGAAGGAAATGCGAAAGGTGTCCTTCAGGCAGAAGGAAAATGATCCCAGATGGAAGTTTGGATTTGCAGGAAGGAATGAAGAGCAAAGAGAGTAAATATGCAGTTCTAAATTAACAGTGGCTGTACAATACAATAATAATAATGTTTCGAGAGGCTTCATGTACAACTACAATGGCATCTAGGTCAGGAGGGGTATAAATGGAATATTCTAAGGCCCTTGCATAGTCCTGGAAGTAGATAAAAATACCATGTAACATCAGATTCTAATAAGTCAAAGATGCGTGTTTAATCTCTATTACAACTGAACATGTGCACCAAAAAAAAAAAAAAGTGCAAGAATGTTCATAGCAGCAGTATTTGAGATAGCCCCAGATGTTGATTAGGAAATGGATAAATAAATTGAAGTACAGTCATCCAATGGAATAAAACCGAGCCAAGAAGCTCCAGAGATCCTCTATAACTGGAGTAGCTTGACGATCTTTCCCAGCACAGCCACTGGAATGAATGAATTCATTTGCTTCACTCCCTTTAGGATTAAAAGATTAAAAGTTCCAGAAGACTGAGTCACCCTCACATACTTCAGGCAACATGCTGATCCTTTGGCTCTATTGCAAAGATTAGAGGAAGAATCTGGCAGATGGAGCCTTCAGGGGCCTCTTTGGTTTCTGTAGCAGGAGTTCTGCCAGATCTTCAATTTATCATTCCACCAAGATTGTACGCACCTAGGGAATTGCCCAGAAATAATCACGCTTGCTGTTAGGAAGGATGAATGACTGTTGAGTGGTACCCCATTTTCTTTATCCCTTTGGTCACTCATTATTCACATAACCCACCTTCCCACATATACACTTCCCAGATTCTGTTATCTAAAATAATGTGATTTTTTTTCCCTTCACGACATAAAATGTATTTACACTTTCCAAAGAAAAACACACCAAATTCTTCTCCCTTGCTGTATCCAGCTGCGAGATAAAGATCTTTGGATCAAATCTGTTCCTCTTCGAATTCCATCATAATTTTGTAACCTACACTCTAAATAACAAACTTCTCCAGCTTCAAAGATATAAGAAATTCTTTAAAATATAGAAATATATATATTTGGCAAGGAAGGAAATTGGAGGATCAGCAATAGTCTTTGTTATCACCACTAGTTGTGAGGTGTCCCTCCTGCATCACACAATCCTAATTCCTCCTGCCCTGCTGTGCGAGGTGTCCCAGACTTTAATCCCCGAGAGTCTTTGCTCTTGTCAGTTCTGCCTGTTTAGGTGTCCGTAGTCTCCTTTAATTTTACCCAGGCCCCCCACCGATTTCGGCCCATCTTTTGCCTTACCCCATTGGGTGGCAACAACCTATTTTGCATTGATCAGAGGCAAATAACCAAACCAATATCACAACCCCATTGTTTTTCACTTTACACAGTAGTATTGAGAAGAGGCAACCAGTTTGTATACTGAATAACCCCAGTGGCTCTCTAGATTAATGTCTTTGCTAAAACCAGTGGCTCTTTCTCATCCCAAAGGGAGAGGCTGCCCTGACCTCAGTTTCTCACAGTCTGTCCTAGTCCTCTCAGCAATGGGGAATAATGAGTATCCCTTTGGTCACTCATTAATGATACTCTCAGAACTGGTATGTAATTCCCTTGTGTAGTTGGCATCCAAGCTCAGATCCACACCCTCTCCCACCAACCACACACACACACACACACACACACACACACACACACACACACACACACAACTGCTCTCACAGAAGCCCTACCAAAAGGGAGAAAACCTGCCAATAAATATATGAAAAGATTTTGTTCAACCTCATTAATAACCAGAGGAATACAAACTAAAACAACAAGAAATCATTTTTCACCCACTAGCCTGAAAAATACGACATTTTGTCAAGGCTTAAGGCAAACAGGCACTTTCCTTACTGCAGGAAGTGTAAAGTGGCACAGCCATTTTGTCAAGAAATTTGACAGTGTCACTAAGTGACAGTGTCACTAAGACTAAAGACATGCATATTATATATGACCCAGCATCTCTCCTCTGAGGTGTCTGCCCTACAAAACAGAGTCTAGCATAGATAGGTAAGAGATGTTCACTGCATGGTGTATAATAGTAAAAATCTGGAAACAACCTAAAGGTCATCGTATAAGATAGATAAGTAAAATGTGGGGTTTTCATTTCATAGCCAAGAATGAAGTAGATCCACATGTATCAACAGAGATTTCAAAAGTAGATGAGATGGCTGAGTGAAATAAAGCAAGGAGGAATTTTTTTTAAGTGAATGATATTGCAAGAGAGTATTATTTTTGTCAAAACAAGCACATGCGTGCTTATATAATCTTTTTAAGTTCTGGAAAGATTTACTCCAAAGTCATAATAAAGAGTGGAAAGATGAGGAGGAGAGGGACCTAGATCAGATTACTGTCAGAGAGGACTTTATCTAGAATGTACTTAGTTTCGCCAGAAAAATATGTTCATGTTTTATTCTTACAACTGAAAATTAATAACGAAAATAATACATGTTACTCTGAAAAGTATACTTACCTTAAAATGCTCACTCACCTTGTGTATGATAAGATCTGCCGATTGTGACATCCTCTTTGTAGGACTATAGACAGAGTGGCCCCAGAAGCTTCCAGGAATACTCCCCTGGTCACGCAAGTTCTAACAAGCTAAGCAGGCAAGCTAACCAGTAGAAAGTCTTTATGAAGTTTATTAAGCCAAATTCAAACAAGACACTTCTGAAGCTTTGAAATTCATCAAAATAGTGAGCCAGCATTAGCCCTTGAATTAGTTACCTGCTGCTGCCTAACAAAGTATTCTGAAACTTAATGGCTCAAAACAACATTTATTTTCTTACAGTTTCCGTGGGTCAGGAACTCTCATAGTGTTATAATCAAGGTGTGAACTGGGGCTGCAGTTTCATCTGAAGGCGCCACAGGGAAAGGATCTGCTTCCAAGCTCACTCACGAGGTTGTTGGCAGGACTGTGTCTCTCACAAGCTATTGGACTGAGGGTCTTGATTCTCACTGGTTGTTGGCCAGAGGCTGCCCTCATTTCCTTGCCATGTGGATCTATCCAGGGTGTAGCTCACAGCATGGCAGCTAGCTTCATCAGAACAAGCAAGCTAGAGGCACCAGAGAGAGACTGAGGTCATAGTCTTTTGTAATCTAATCTCAGAAGGGACAATCCATCACTTTTTTCGTTTTCTCTCCACTGTAAGCAAGTGATTAATACAGCACACACTCAAGGAGAGATGAGCATCATCAAGATCCAGTTCAGAAACTACTACTACAGCCCTGTGGGGATCCAGTGTGCTGTTTATACTGTGTTAAAATGGAGCCATTGAACTGAGGGGACAGAGGGAGTGCCCCAGGAATGGAAGAAATAATATCCAAGAGTCCTGAAAGAGAATTCTTAGTGTTGTTAGAGAGAACATTAGTAAATCCAGTAGATGACACTCTTCATTATGAGCTGGTACCCATGCCCTTGAGAAAAGTACTTTCTGACACAGCCTACCTTGGAAATAAGGAGATTTAATCGGCCAATCAAATATTCTTGTTAATGGAGAATTCTCATATATATCATATTGATGATTAATTTTCAAAGAAAAATAATACAATCGTGCCACAATTCTAAGTGATTTCTGTGATTTTCTTTTTAAAATTTTGTTGCTGGTTTTGACAAATATGGTGGCAAGTTATGTCATAGCAACTTGTAAAGTTTCTCCATGTAAGCAGGATCTGAGTGTTACTAAGAAAGCAGTCATTTTAAATGAAGAGCACCTCATCAGCATCACAACTGACAAATTCAACACCATGTGGCCATTTATGCCTAACAAAATACTGCATTTCCAGAAAAATGGCTATACCATCAATTAACTTTTAAACCTTTCTTCATATGGTTAAAATCTCTGGGTTATTATAAATATTAAGGGTCAACTAGCACTGTTTTTCAACCTATAATATGTGACTTATTAGTGGATCAGAAGGGACATTCCCATGGGGCAGAACAGTCTTCAGAGTGGTTAATTTGGAGACTGTATGTGGAGTGTTTTCTCTCGCTCTCGCTCTCCCCACTCCCTCTCTTCTCTCTCTCTCTCTCCCTCTCTCCTTCATTCCATGTTCTTCAGAGGCTTGTACTGAGCAGTGGACAACAGCAACATGTACTCTCTGCCTAAAGGTGCCCCAGGAAGCCAGACATCCCCAACAGGGAGAGAGGCAGCCAAACATCCCCCACTCCATTCCAGCCCCATAAACCTTAAAACGAGCTCCATAATCAGAGCCAGCATCATAGCCGTATAAGCAGGAAGTCTCAAACACAAACATGAGCATGAAAAAAATCACAGAATATCTGAAGAAATCTATTGCCATGAAAGACAGGCATCAAGTTCAACCGACATTAAGAAGTACCAGAGTTGCCTCTGGTATTTATGGAAGGATTGGGGTGTGTGTGTGTGTGTGTGTGTGTGTGTGTGTGTGTTTTGAGGAGTCTGAAACATCACAAGGCTGAAGTAACAGGAGGAGGCGCTTTTTTGATGTAATTAAAGACTGAGGAGACATGAACTCTTTTAGCATAATTAGGTTCAAAACATACACCAACAGGAAGTTATCCTTCACAATATCATCTGAATGCTTTGTAACTATTTCTCCCACAAGTCACAGCACCACAATGAGCTCTTTCACTGTCCACTTCCACCTTAAAGACCTAAAGCTTTCTCCTCCCCCATCCAAGAGGAGAACTGGACAGAGTACAGTATAACTAATAATCCATGACAAAGGTAATAAAAAGACCAAGTAATATGAATAAGGAGCAAAGATGTTGAAAACGGTTCAAGGAGGTTGTTCTCTTCTAGCAGAAGGACTGGACATAAGGGCACAAGATGAGTTGAATGGACAAAGACGACCTGCCAAGTTCTTCTTTATACTTCATATGTCTTGGATTATAAAGAACCAACTTTGTGTGTTTGCTTGGCTGACCGTGTGAGTATATTACACTTTTACCTCTCCAATCACTCACAAAACTTTGTTTTCTCCTCAGTAGAAGACAGAGAAGAAAAGGTCATGTGGGGGGTAGTTGTCGGACATCCCGTCCCTTCCCCAACAAAGCAGGAGACATAGGGCCTGATCGACATTTGGGGGCACTATAAGCCATCTTTAAGTTTTAAGGTATGATATTCAGCCAGACTTTAGATTAAAATGTTTGTGTTAAACATGAACAAGAAAACATTTTCACTATGGATGCCAGATTATCGAAACGATGATGTTAAAGAACAGGAGTTGCTCAGCCCCAAGCCATGATAGATCTGACATTCACCCCAGATAGCCCAAAAGACAGACTTTGAGGGGTCTGAAATCAAGGTGGCAAATCTGGGAGAGAATATGCTCTCAGAACTGTATATATTAGAGAGAAAAACAAATATGTGTAGCATTATGTAAGTCTACCAAATTGAGAAAGTCTGAAGTTGTAAATCAAATGTCATGTAAAACATAACCTCCACAGATGTCCAGTTTCTAAAGAAATTAAAGTCGTTCCTGGATGGAGACACAGATCTTGTGATTGATATGCCTGCATTCATTCAAGGCCCTTCTAGGCTCCACCTTTGTCTTCAGCCCCCTGGGACTTAGCAGCCTCTTTGACGCTGGTGATAATATAAGCTTTGAAATCACTGATGAGGAATACTTGCTACCAGAAACATGATCAATTAGTGAGAAGTATCTCACTAAGGTACCAGATCAAAAGACTTTGATCTGCGATTAGAAATGCCAATGAAATGGGACAAGAGTGGAAACAACAAAAATAGAGTATCAATTAAATGACTCCCATGTTAGGGTTGTTCATGGACCCTAGGTCAACAAATTCTTTGTTTGTTTGATTGATTGTTTTTGAGAGCTGCGTCATAGTCCTAGAAAGAATAGCAAAATGGACAATGGCTATTATTCATTGGCCCAACTTAACAGCACATGTTCATGAGAAGGGGAAAAGGGCACTACCTACTTCTTCAGACTGGAACAACTATGACAGCAGGCATCTCCTAGGGAAGAGGACAGCAAGCTAGAAGGGCCAGAAGCACCAGGAGCAGAGGTTCTCAAACTTGGCTGCACATCAAGTCATCTAGGAAACTTTTGAAAATATTGATGCCTTGGCATCTCCCGCAGAGATTCACGTTCAGCTGAGCTGAGTCCTGTGCAGAGGAATTTTTTAAATGATCCCAGGTGAGTCTACTGTGCAGCTAAAGTTGAGAACCTCTGACCCAGATTAAGGATTTGTAATCCTAATTTACAGCCAAAATTTATTAAGCTATTTTAGAGTTCATTACAATCTTCAGAATTCTCACAGTTGGTGAAGCTAATGCAAAGAAGAAAAAAAGTATCATATCTGTTCTCTAAAAGCAAGATTAAATAATAAAGCTCACACTGAAGATCCTGGCGTAGATCTAGGAAAGAGAAGTGATTCAAAAATGTATGATACGGTTCCATCCCTTTACCACGAGGTGGGCAACATGCCATGGAATGCTTTTGCTTGCTTTTCACTCCTTGTCTAATCAATTTTTATTCTTTTCATAGTCACATGTAATGGGGTTGGAAATGGCTAAATAAAATGAAAGATATTTTGAATTGCAAAAAAAAATATGCAAACTTGGACCTAAGATAAGCAAGATCTCAGTGGTTTGGATAAAGCAGGGTCTGAAACCTGAGTAGAGTCCCCTTCTCAAGAGTTCAGTTGGGAGACTACACCCACTAATTTGCTTTCACTTGAACAGGGTTAGTCATGGGGAGGGGGTGGGGGGCAGTGAGTTTTTGGTCACTCATACCCTGGCATTTTCAAAACTCAGACAAATGGAAATGAAACTTAAAACGCTACCTCCAAACGCTGGGAGCTTCTATATGGCCTGGGTTTGCTTCAAGCTGTTAAGGAGGACGGCCATCCAGCAGCAGCCTGCAAACATGAACATGTCTACCTGGTGGGCATGTCCTCATTTTCACATTACATAGGACGGAAAGTGAGGAGTATGCCATTCCCTGGCTCTAACATTTGTGAGAATGAATCATAATGAACTTAGGCTCAGCCTGGCATGGCCTCCAGGATGCCAAAAAAAGTAATTAAACTTACACCAGCAGGAAAAGGATGGAGATTGAACTGGAGGAGATGTAGTCTCTGGGTGCCGCTATTAAATACTGGGATTCTCTTTACAAAAATCTTCAAATGCTTCCTTGGGAAAAGTGTAACAGGGACAAAATCCTTATACTATGAGTATTCACAATCTTCCCTCACTATGTTCAGTTTCTGAGGGAGAAAGATTCTTCTTCATATTGCAGCTCTTGGGTTTTCCTTTGTCGTGGAGAATACAGAGGCAACACATAGGAGATTTTAAAAATATGAGGAACACAGAGATTCCAAGTTGGAAGAAGAAGGGGTCGGGGAGAAGTTGTACGGACTAGATAGTAAAGGGGATTTGAGAGTACTGGAAAGTGGTAGTGGGAGAGCTTTTCAGAGAGCGATTACCAGCAGTGTAAAGTGTACTGGGGAAGCAGAAGTGGGGAGAAGGAATATTTAAGATGTTAGGTAGGCATTAAAAATGAATTTCCTCTTTACTTTTTCTCAAGAGACCAAGTAGAGCTGTAAATTATTCGTCATGAATGTTGGCTGCTGACCTAGATTTCCTTGGATGGATGCCTTGCAGTAACTGGATCCCATAAGGCCCTGACTTAAATTAAAATTATTAAGAGTAGATGTAGCACACAGAAAATGACTTAAAATTAATTATTAATATCTGGAGAAAGATTAGAGAGGCTATCACATTTATAAAACAAGAATTGGCTGTTAAGAAACAAACTAATTAAACATTGTAAAATAAATATTTTAATGTCAAAAAAACTAATCAAAGAACAAGTTTTTCTGAGTTATTTTCTTAGAACACAGTGCAAAAGAGGAACAAAAGAGATAAAAATGTGAAAGAAAGTTAAAAGAACAAGGTCAGATCCAAAAGTATCAGCACTGACCTAATGAAAATTCCGGAGTAGCTAAAGAGAATAGAGAGGCGAATATAATTTTTAAAAAATGAGAGGAAATTTCCCCAGAGGTAAAAAACAATGTACAGTTTTCATATTTAAAGAGTCAGTCAAATGCCAAGTAGAATAAATTTTAAATTTTGATCTGAACATATTATGGTGAAATATGAGAACACCAAAAATAAAGAAAAAAATCCTTAAAATTCCCAAAGAGGAAAAACATATTGCCTTCAAAAGAACTAGAATAACATTCTCAGAATTCTCATCACTGCCTCTAAATGCTGTAAGAAAGGAAATAATATAGCCTCAACTATCAAGAATGAGAACAGAATAAAGACATATTCAGACATGCAAGGACTCAAAGTTTACCTTCCCAAACCCTTTTCAGGAATTTAGAGGATGTGTTCCAGCATGTGACTATGTACGCCTAGAAAGAGAAAGACATGATATTAAAGAAACAGTAAATATAACTGGGAAAATAATAAGTCGAAATAATTTGAGGAGAGCAGCTGCACAAACAGACCCAGAGAGAAACCAGGTCAGTTGAAACAGGGGAAGGAGGCTCCCAGAAAAAAATTTTTGAGAATAAAATCCAATCAACCAAATGCTGAAGCAAAATAAAGAGCTCAAAAATGACATTGCAATTGTGAAGTGACTGATGATGAACACTGTATCTATATAAACTTAGAAGTGACACTAAACTGAAAGTTGTGATTATAAAATAGAATGCAGATTTCGAACGCTTCGATGAAGTAAAATAAAGTAACCAACAAAAAAATGAAAAGTAGATTTTCTATTTCTGGCAATAATGGACTAACTTATTGCACACCAACTCTCTCACCAAGTACAACCAGAAAAACTAGGCAAGGTATCTTTTTAAATCTGCTTGAAGTTACCAGAGCCAATTCAATGAGGACTTTGAGAGCCAAGATAAAGAAGAGATAAGAAACACAACAAAGATGAAACCAACATTCATTGCTGGCTGTTTTTCTCTTCAAGGCATTTACTGATTCTAAAAAAGCAGCTGAAAGGCTGAGAAGCTTAGCAGAAGCAATGAGTCATAGACTGAGGAGTTGAGCGGTGCTTCTAATAGTCTCAAAGGGATAGGGGGGAAATTAAAAGTTTAGAGTCCACAAAGGAAAAGGGGCCCTGATAAACACTCCATATTTTCAACTAGAATCTCAGAAGGGCCATATATTAGGAATAAGGATGAATCAGAAATGAATAAGCCCTCAAAAAAGACTTACTCCAGCTTCAAATCAGTTTAACCCCTGATTATATTAAGGAGAACTGCCTTTCAGCTGCCAGCCTGAAACTAAAGTAAAACTATTCTATAAAAAAAATGACACTTTTCAGAGAATCATATTTTCTCTATAATTTTTTCATACACGATGTCAAATATTCCACCAAAAATTATTAGGAGGATTCTGGCCAAGGATCGAATTGACCCTCCCCTCTGAAACAATCAAAACATTTTAAAAATATGAAACACTGGCTTATAAGACACTGGACATTAGGCAAAAAATGACAGTGATGCAGAAAATTGGAAAACAAACAAGGTGAGCCCTCAGATCGCCTCACATTTACTACCTTGAGTTTCGAGGTTACAGTTCAGGGAAGGGGAACCCAGGCCTAGACTAGCAACCTCCCTGAATTGAAGAAACAGAGCTAAAAATCTGGGGAGATCAAAATAGCTAATATCTGCAGGAATGAGTTCCAGAAAGGAGAGAACTACAGAGAGAGAACTCCAGCTATCTGCAGAGGGCCCCCCTTGAGTATTCAGCGGAGTGCTAATCAGTACAAGCATGTTAGGAAACTTCCCAAGGCCAGGGAAAGAACCAAATGAAGAGATTAGCGGGAACAGTACTCAGAGCTTATACAGGGCAAAGTATACTGCCTGTTTCCACTAACCAGACTGGACAGCCTCAAAATTCACAGGGAATTTGACAGAGTACTCAGAAGAATCTTGGGTCAACTGTGGGGATAATTAACCCTAGACTAAACATTGTTCAGGTCCTGTCTAACAAATCTTAAAAGCAAGATTTGAACGGATCAAATTGTTTTCCAAGTAACTTAACTGTGTCACAGAATAAAGCTCAAGAATGTCTATGGGAATACAAAGTTATCTAGCACTTGACAATGTAAAATCCACATCTGTTGTCCAATTAAAAATTACTAAGCGTGCAAAGAAGCAGGAAAATACAACCCAATATGGGGGAGGGGGAATTAATCAATCGAACCTACCTCAAAATGACACAGATGTTAGAATTAGTAGACAAGAATATTAAAAGAGTAACAACAGTATTTAATATACTTAAAAAGTTAAGACATGAAAGATATTTTTTAAAAGACCCAAATCGAGCTGCAAGGGATGAAAACTGCAATGTCCGAGATGAAATTACACTGAATAGGATTAACAGCAAATAATTAATGGCCAAAATTTTTCAAATATGATGAAAACTGTAAACTTATAGATCCAAGAAATTCAATGAATTCTAAGCACAAAATAACATGAAAAACACTATACCAAGGCACATTCTAATCATATTGCTGAAAACCAGTGATCAAGAGAAAGTCTTAAAAGCAATCAGACAATAAAAAAACACATTACATAACAGAGGAACAGCCTATTTCTCTTTGGAGCAATGCAAGTAAGAAGACAGTGAAGAAATATTTTAGAGGAGTAAGAGAAAAAAACTCAACCTAGAATTCTATACCAAGTGAAAATATCTTTCAAAGATGAAGGAAATAAAGATTTTTTCAAATTTGCGAAAGTTGAAAGAAGTCATAACAATGTGCAAAGGATAGTCTCTTCAATAAATGGTGTTGGGAAAGATGAATATCCACATGCAAAAGAATGAACTTGGACCTTTATCTTACACCATACACAAAAATTAACTTGAAATGGATTAAAGACTTAAATGTAAGACCTGAAACCATAAAACTCTTAGAAGAAAACCTAGGGAAAAACTCTTTGACACTGGTCTTGGCAATGATTTTTCGGATACGATACCAAAAGCACAGGCAAAAAAGAGCAACAATAAGTGAGACTAAATCAAATTTAAAAGCTTCTTATAGCAAAGGATACAATCAACGAAATGTTGCTACCTACGGAATAGGAGAAAATATTTGCAAACTGCATATCTGATAAGGGGTATATGTAGAAGGAACTCATACAGCTCAATAGTAAAACAACGAATAACCCAACTTAAAAATGGGCAAAAACCTGAATAGGCATTTTTTTTTCCCAAGGAAAACATACAAATAGCCAACAGATTCATGAAAAGGTGCTCAACATCACAAATCATTAGGGAAATGCAAATCAAATCCACAATGAAATATCACTTCACATCTGTTAGAATGGCTATTATCGAAAAGACAAAAGGTAACAAGTGTTGGTGAGGTTGTAGAGAAAAAGGAATCTTTGTACATTCTTGGTTGGAATGTAAATTTGTGCAGCCACTATGGAAAAAAATATGGAGGTTTCTCAAAAAATTAAAAATAGAACTGCCATACGATCCAGCAATCCCACTTCTGGGAATATAGCCAAAGAAAATAAAATCAGTATCTTGAAGAGACATCTGCACTCTCATGTTCACTGCAGCATTATTCACAATAGCCAAGATATGGAAACAATCTAAGTGCCCATAATGGATGAGTAGATAAAGAAAATGTTATATATATATTATATATACGATATAATATATATATAACATTTTCTTTATATATACTTATGTATATATATGTATATATAAAGAAAATGTTATATATATATAAAATGTTATATATATAACATTATGTATATATATATATACATAAGTATATATAAAGAAAATGTTATATATATATTATATCGTATATATAATACGATATAATACATATATGTATATATACGTATATATGTATATACATATACATATATGTGTGTGTGTATATGTATGTGTGTATGTATATAAAGGAAGAGATTGTCAATTTAGATGAAAATAACTGCCAACCTAGAATTCTAGATCTGGAAAACACATCATTCAAGAACAAAGATGTCACACAGACATTTTTGACAACTGAGCAAATTTGTCACCAGTAGACCTGTAGTAAAGAGAACTCTAAAGTATTCTTCTGGCAGAACAAAAATGATAACAGAGGAAAGATCAGACATGCAGAAAAGAAGAACAAAAACAGTACACATATGGGTAAAAATGAGCATTGACTTATATACCAAAAATAATGTCTTAGAGGGTTTAAAACACACAGAGACTTAAAATATATGACAACAGTAGCATTTAAGTTGGGGGAACTAATGTGATTAAGGTGTTCTATAGTCCTTACATTTTCTCAGAGAAATGTGAAAGTACCAACTAACATTTGACTTTAATAAGTTAAGGAACCATGTTGTACTGTCCAGGGTAACCATTAATAACATAGTAAAAGAAACTTCTTTTAATCTGCAGACTAACAGAAGGGCAAAATGGAGTAGTAAAAAACAATAAATCTGAAATAAAGCAAGTAAGTGGATGAAAGTAAATATGTATCGAAATTTATTTAACAATCTTAGCATCTCTAAAAGTGGGAAAACCAGATCTTATGTGCCTATAATGATGTGATGCAATAGGAAGCACATAGCACCATCTATGAAGTCTTCTTGCCAAAAGAATTGAATAGGAACCTAATCAAGGCCTGAGATGTAACTATCCATTTATAAGAAATATGAGTGATAGAAGAACAAGTTAAATGACATCACGAGAAAGCCACCAGTCAAATACAGTGTGTGAGACATTCCACATAACAAATAACTGGTTTCTCTGAAAAATCAATTTCATAAAAAACAAGGGTAGGTGATAAAAAAAGATGGGTGAGTGACGAACTCTTATAGAATAGAAGAGTCAATTAGGGAAATTTGGATACGGATTGGATAATACATTGATAAGTAATTATTGTAAATGTTTCTATATCTAATGATGGCATGGTAGTTATATTTTACTTAAATGCCATCTGTTTGAGAAGCACACTTGGGTATTTATCATTAAAAATACATGATATCTAGAAGTCGCTCTAAAATCCTTCAGCATAAAATGGGAGAGGAGAGATATATGAAAGGGTATTGGCAAAATGTTGATAATTACAGAATCTGGATAATGGTAAACAGGGGTCTGTTATCCTATTCTGACTATTTTTGTTTGTGCTTGAAATTTTTGATAATAAAAATATAAAAATATATAGGTTAGATAAATACCTAAAATATCACTGATTAAAACGATTGCAGTTAAAAGACTAAAATTGTCATACTGAATTTTTAAAATTTGCTTATATACTTTTTACAAGAGATTAATCTAAAATATAATGATATCCTAAAGCTAAAAGTAAAAAGATATTTTAAAAAGCAAAATATTAAGAACGATATATTTGTAAGCATGTAAGTCCTCAAAATACATATGTAGACATTGCAAAGGACCAGGAAAGCCAAGACACCCTTGAAGAAGAATAAAATGGGTACACTTGCCCTAAGAACTGTAAGAATTATTTTTTTAAAACTATGGTAAGTTATAGAACTGGTATCTAGAATACATAAAGAACTCTTTCAACTCAATAATAAAAAGACAGACAACCCAATTAAAAATGAGCAAAGGATTTAGTAGACACTTCTCCAGAGAAGATATGCAAATAAAAAATGCTCAACACCCTTATTCACTAGAGAAATGCAAAGCAAAACCACAACATACAACTTCACACCCGCCAGGATGGCTATCATCAAAAAAACAAACAGTATCATTTTTAGCATTTGGTACCATATGTATGCCATTATCTTTGATTTTGCATTACTGTTCACAAAAAAGCTTTGTCTAAGGCTTTGATTTTATGATTACAAAAGAAATAAGGCACAACCACAGTTTTCCTTTGTTACTTAAATTTCATCACTGTTGAGATTCTTTTGTGTTAAAAGTGCAACTATCAAAACTAAAAAATTATTGAGTAATATTGCCATACTGCCGATTTTAAATATACAGTACATCATACATACTTTACAAGCAAGTTAAATGGAGATAAAGTTGAAATCATAGAAGATGCAAATGACCTTTCAAAATCAACACAGTGTGTTCTGAAACTTTTCGTGACTTAATACCATGCATCTGTGATCAAAGAACTGTGTGGTTTTGAATAGGACGTAGACCATTAGTGTTACTATTTGAGCTAAACTTCTGCATGGTTCATAATTTTTAAAGTATGTAGTTAATTATTGTCCTTTCTTTTATTCTTACCAGTATGTGCCCATTTGCAAAACAAAAATGCTAATAATCAGTAATAGTCCTATAAAAGATATTAACTCTGTTTAGTCACTGACTGATCTTGCTCTAACCTTAAAATTTTGTGATTGATCTCTGCTGCATTTATTCTAACCACCTCCCAAAAAATTATCTAGTTGTTCCGAATATTGACATTACCCTGGTGTATTCGTTGTTGTATGCATTATTGTTCTCTGTTGCTGTTTTATGCTTCATATTAGCAAAATGTGAAATTTCGTGAAAAAAAAAATCCTTTTGATCTTTAAAAAAAAAACCCTTCTGTAGCAGGAAACAAATTGCTTGTTCTTGAGAACTTTCCCATCAAAAATTTAGTAGAAGCAGGTGTACTTATATCATTTTGATGTTTTTGTTAATGTTTCCAAACAGCATACTTTGAAATTAGAATCACTTCTTATTCATTTTCAATTAATTCTCCTGCTGCTCTTCATCACACATTAGTGATCAAAAACGAGATGTAATTCCCCAATCCTGCCCGCAAGACCTGAGTAGGATATTACTGTAAGTCGAAGGGAGTTTTGCCCTAACTCATGGATTGTGCAAGAAGGACCTGCTGTTGGGTTTGACTGATTGTAGGTGGGTTGTAGTGTGGTGTATTGAAGGCTATTGAATGCAGCTTACAAAGCTTAATAAAAATCTTTATTCTTTTCGTACAAAAAAAAAAGACAGATAATAGCAAGTGTTGACAAGGATGTAGAGAAATCGGCACCCTTATGGACTAGTGAGGGGAATGCAAAATCATGCAGCTGCTTTGGAAGGTGTTCTAGCAGTTGTTCAAAATGTAAACATAGAGACATAGAGTCACCATATGACCCAGTAATTCCACTCCTAGGTATATAATATACTCAAGAAAAATGAAAACACATGTACATGCAAAAATTTATACACAAATGCTTATAGCAGCATTGTTCATAATAGCCAAAAAGTGGAACAATTCAAATGTCCATCAACTGATTAGTAGATAAAGCAAATGTGGTCTATCCAAACAATGGAATATTATCCTATTATAAAAAGGATTGAAGTACTGACACATATTACAACATGGGTGACTCCTGAGACATTATGCTAAGTGAACGAAGCCAGCAAAAAGGGCACCTATTGTATGATTCTATTTATTTGAAATGACCATAATAGCAAATCTATAGAGACTGGAAGTAGATTAATGGTTGTCAGAGACTGGAAGGAGCGGGGGACCAGGAAGTAACTGCTAATGGGTATAGGATTTATTTTGGGGTGATGAAATATTCTAAACTTAGATCATGGTGACGGTTGCACAACCCTTCGATTATACTAAAAGCATTTAATTGTACACCTTAAGTGGGTGGATTTTATGGTATGTGAATTATATCTCAATAAGGATGTTTTTTTAAAGCTATAGTAATTCCAATATGCAGTACAGTTGCAGAAAAAGACAAATGACAAGTGGAACAAAACAGAGAGCCTACAAGTAGAACCACATATGGAGGCATATTTTATATATTACAGAGCTAGCTCTGTAAATCGGTGGGGAAAGTATTGGTTTTTTGAT